>NC_033802.1:56603152-56651864 GCF_001876935.1 Asparagus officinalis
ATCCTCCTGTGGTACTCGCAGTATGTTGGATCCGCAGAATCGTCATCTTCCTCCTGATTCGTGATGGGCAGGAGCTTGATTTTATTGTTTTCGAGAAGGGTCTCGAAGATAGCTGGAACGTCTTCGTCTTTGAACGAGTACTCATTTTGGAGCTCCTCGTCCGAATTCTCCTGTTGTTCCCAGGACTGCTGTTGTGACGTTTGATTATCGTCAATAACCGTTGCAGGTACGTCCCCTTCATCATGAGGTACGAGATCCGAATCCGGAGGATTAACCATCGGTTGGTTTCTTTCGACCTTCCGCCTTCTGATGAAGCGTTCAGCCTGTTCTCCTCGAGCCTTCAACTCTTTCCAGGTATTGAGCGGCTCTATTCCCATCACGTCCAAGATGTTAATGGACAAGTTGTTCTGACAAGTCTGCAAGAGGAATTCCTCCGTGACGGGATCCCTGCAGTTCATTGCCTGATTGCGGAAGCGTTTGATGAAGGTATCCACCGACTCTCCGCCTTTTTGTTTCTCGTCGAAGAGTGTCCTGATCGACACCTCGGTGTCATCATCGAAGAAATGGGCGAGAAACATGCCTTCCAAGTCCTCCCAGCTGTTGATGCTTCCGGGCTTGAGACGGCGGTACCAATCGAAGGCAGGCCCCGAACCATCAAAGGCTCGTTGCCAGAGATCACCCCTAGGTGGGACTTGAAGTAGATCAGATGTTGAGTAGGTGAGCCTTTCCCGCCGAACGGCGTGAAGTTGATTAGGTTGAACTTCGCCGGATACGGGATCGAATCCCACTCTCTCGGGTAAGGACACGGAATACCGGTCTTCTTCACCTCTCGAGCAATCATCAGGGCGTCGATTTTTCTTTCGAGATCCTTCATCTTTTCAGCCTGATCTCTATCCTGTTTTGGATAATCGTCGAGAGGAATGATACGGCCACCCCCAGTATTATCATCACTGGTGGGTCCACCCCCAGCGTTGTTATTTTTATTGGGGCTACCCCCAGTATTCTTGGGTGGTGCGTCGGCCATGACGATTTCGACCACCTCCGGATTGCTGCCAACTGTGGCGTTCTGGGTGCGATGGCTGGATTCCACTAGCTGATTTGACAAAGCTCGGATTCGTTGATCGTGCATTTGTCTCATCTCTTGCATAGCCATTTCCATTTCGAACTTGAAGATTTCCTTCTGCTTAGCCAGGGCCTCTTCGATGATTTTGGCTATCTGCTCGGTGTTGGCCATGAACACCTCTCGAGCTTGCCCTATGCTAGACGTTGTGTCGTCAGAGGCGAGCGCGGAATGAGAATCCGAGAATTCATCATAGGAATGGACTCCTTCATGGACTCCATGGTCGTTGTTATATCCGACGGCTTCTAGCTGAAGCTGAGCTATTCCCGAATTGACCCTGCTTCCTAAAGAAAAATTAGGGTTGGAACCACCTGAAATGATTGGGGATTTTCCCTTGTTGACCATGTTGATAGTAACTTCTAGGGGTTCATCATCTCGAGCAATCGATCCTCTTTGGTGGGAACGCCTTGATTTGGGCTTTGTCGTTCCATCGGAGATTCTCTCGGATATCGAGACCTTCTGCGGAGCGGTCTTGGGGCAGCTACATGTTGATAATACTGCCCTGATAAATTTGGTACACGGACAGTGAGAATCCGCTTCCCAGGTGTTTATCTTTCGAGATTCATCCACACCCCCAGCCTGATAGTACAACTCACTGACTTTGCAGTCGGAGTAACCTATCGGCTGCTCACATGGGTTCTCAGGTATAACGCGTTCGTCTGTCCGAAGCGTCTTCTTCTGAGTAAACATTGCCTTGTTGGCCTTTGCAAGAGTCGCACGTTTGGAATCACTCCTTTGTGAGGGTGAAACCTTAACGGGCTCTTGGTCCTTTGCACGCACCGCCGAGCTGGTTGTTGCAGAGTTCGATTTGTTAGGAGATCGTGTACGACCCCCAGTCTGGATGTTGGCTTGAAACTCCTTCAGCGATCTCCAGCTCCCTTTGACAAGTGCTTTTCCTCGATTCTCGGGTAGAGCACCGATACGATCCTTCGGAGGATTCTTGAACTTGGGGAAATCCGCGCTGCGGTGGGGCTTTTCCAGAGGTTCGGGATCTGAAATTGATGAAGGTTGGAGAGCAATATTACCTGCTTTTACCTTAGGCGTTGATTCGGCCTTTGGCATCCAAACTCGTTCGGACCTCAGCGATCTCTTAACGGCCTCTCCCTTTAGCATTTCTCGTGCTTTTTGGACCAGGGCTCGGGCATGCGCACGCAAGGCGCGGCGCTTCTGGATTCGCTCCTCGAGAGTAGAACGGGTTCTTTCGGGCATGCGCACGCAAGGCGTGGCACTTCTGGATTCGTTCCTCGAGAGTAGAACGGGTTCTTTTGACATGAACCCATTTGTTTGTTTCTGCTTCGGAGAAGGGGCTGGTTGTTTGCCGTGGTTGCTCCTGGCGTTGCCTGGATTTTAGATCCACGTTATAGCGGATCCCATCCATTGGCTCCAAAGCCTCGGCCAGCTGACGAGCAAGACGTTGACGTCGTCTTTGTCGTGCTCTCTTTGACACTGCGGGGGCGTCTTCAGAAGCCATCTCTTCGGCAGAAGAGGAGTCCGGATCTGCGATCTCGATCACGTTGGATGACGCGGGGACGTCACGTGGTGCAAGTGCAGAGGAGGAGTCCGGATCTGCGATCTCGACCACGTTGGACGACGCGGGGACATCACGTGGCGGCAGCTAATCCAACTACGGATCCTGCCGAGATATACGACGACCTACCTGATGAAACTCACGAAGTCAACGCAACTTCGCACCAACAAGTGTGGCGTTTGTACTTCGATGGCGCCTCTCGAGCAGCTCTTGTCACAGATAGCCTTTTTACAACTTGTTTGCGGAAAAAGTTGTAAAAAGTTGTAATGATTGGGTTCCCACTGTGGTCGCCAGCTTGTTTGCGGAAAAAGTTGTTGTATTCATTGCTGCATTCATTACAACTTTGTTCGTTACAATGAAATAAAAAGATAGCCTTTTTATAAGACCGGTACACAATGAAAACAAAATAAATGCAACTCCTTTCAAACAAACGCAAGAGCTGTTTGTCATCTCTTGCTTGCGTGGGTCTTTGGCCTGTGACGGGGACGTTGATATCCGTGGACCACCGGGCAATCAGATCTGTTCCGAGAAAATCGGGCAGAGCTTCGTCTATCCGTGAAGGGATATAGAAGCAGAACTTTGTCGATCCGCGTGAGATCTAGAAGCTATAAGCGTATACCTCGGCTAAAGCGAGGTATTAGCTCTTCTTAGTATTAACGCTAAAGGCTAATACTAAGGAAAGAGAGGGGGAACGGGTGATGAAGGCTGATGTAGACCTCTCCTCCTTGGTTGAAGCGCTCGATCACTCTTTGCTGCAGCAGGGCTTCGCCAAGGCTCTCCAAAAATCCTCATCTTTTCCAAAGGCCCAAGGGGGCTATTTATAGTGTTTAGGAGTAGGTAGGGGGTAGGTAGGGGGCTCAGACACCCCTGGGGTGTCTCCAGAAATCCGAGACACCCCTGGGGTGTCTCTAAAAATCCGAGACACCCCAGGGGTGTCTCGGAATTTCCGAGACACCCCAGGGGTGTCTCGGAATTTCCGAGACACCCCTAGGGTGTCTCGGGATTTCCGAGACACCCCTGGGGGTGTTTTGGAATTCCGGAGACCCGTTGAGGTGTTTGAGTTGTTTTCCCCGTAGATTCTTCGTCCGAACTCGGATTTGAGTGATTCCGGGTGCGTTGGATGCTTGACGAAGAGTTCGATTCACTCTGGTGGTTGGATTATCTGTAGAGTGGTCGAGGCACGAAGGGCGTTGTCCTTTTTGTGAACAGTGCCGGGCTTCCGATTGGCCCGAGTCTTCGTTGTTCCGGAATCCTATCCGCTCACGTGGCTCGTCGATTCACTTCAGTCGTTCGTCGACGTCGATTAGACTCATGTGGATCGGATAGTGACGTTCATCGTCGCTCTTTAACGTTGAACCGTTTGTGGAGACCTATAGGCAATTTTTGATGCCTACATAATTCATATGTGCATAGTGTTCAGGACAAAGGGTTTGGAGGCTCTACTAGTAGTGGTAATACCAGAAGTTACTCTCAAGGGGGAATTCCTATGCATGCATTTCAAACTATCAAGACAGGATCACATATGCAAAAATCAGGTCTCAAAGTGTTTCCAAATTTAGGGAATTCCTTTGCTCATCTTAATGGTATAGAAGATGATCCCTCTACTGTAGATAGGGGGGAGGCACAATTCTATGAATTTCTCTTTCTGGAATATTAGAGGGCTAAACAAGTCATCTAAGCAACAATCAGTTAAGATTCCTATTCAGCAGTACCATCTTTCTTTCATGGATCTCATTGAAACTAGAACTAAGGCTTCCAAACTTCCAGTTATAGCTAAAAAGATTACTTGTAATTGGAATTGGTTTTCAAATAATTTCAATTCTTGTAAAACTAGAATTTTAATACTATGGGATCCAAACACATTGGATATTAAGGTTGATAGCTACTCTCCTTAGCATATCTCTTGCTCAGCCAAATCTTTAGATGGAACGATCGAATGTCATATTTCTTCTATATATGGTTACAACCAGGTTGAGAATAGGAAATCTCTCTGGCCAGAGTTAAAACAAATTCAGCAAGCTATTGGAAACAAGCCATGGATCCTAAATGGTGATTTTAATGCCATAACTGAAAAGGAGGACAAACTTGGTGGAGCAATGGTTACTGAGGCTGAAACTACTAATTTCAGGAACTTCATTGATAGTTGCCACCTTTCTCACTTGAAAATTGAAGGCTGCTTCTTTACTTGGAACAATAAACAAGATACAAAATCCAGAGTTTGGAGTAGACTAGATAGAACTCTGGTAAATGATGCTTGGCTAAATTTACATAATGCTGGTCATGTTGAATACTTATTACCCAATTGCTCAGATCATTCACCAGCTTTGGTGTCTATATATGATGAATGTGTGCAAGGTAAAAAACCATTTAGATTCTTCAAGATGTGGATCAATCATGAAAATTACCTACCCTTAGTATCCTCTATCTGGCAAACTCTTATTCTAGGATGTGCAATGTATTCGGTTGCTAGCAAGCTGAAATTATTGAAAACAACCCTCAAGGATCTGAACAAGAAAAGCTATCACAACATTAGTGAGCAGGTTAATAGAGCAAGGGCTAATCTGGAGAATGCTCAAAAAAAGCCACAATCTGGTCCTCTAAATCCTGATTTCATTGCTCAGGAAAAAAATTATGTAATTTCACTCAATAAGCTAATTGAGTGTGAACTATCTTTCTTCCAGCAAAAGTCCAGAATTCAATGGTGTTTACAAGGTGACGGGAATTCAAACTTCTTTCATTCTGCTATCAAAGCTAAAAGGAATCTTAACAGAGTTATGGTGATTTACAATAATGAAGGAGACAGAATCACTGATGGGGATATGATCATTCAAGAACTAGTTGATTTTTACAAGAATCTTCTGGGCTCTAGTACACCAATTGCCAAATCAGATAATAATATCATTCACAATGGTCCTTGTTTAAATGAAGCTCAAGCAAGCCCCCTATCTTCTGCTGTGACCAGAGATGAAATAAAAAATGCAATTTTCTCTATGGATGACAACAACGCTCCTGGACCTGATGGTTTTAGTATGTCCTTCTACAAATCAACTTGGAGTGTTACTGGTGATGAGGTAACTAAGGCTATCTCTGAATTTTTTCAAACTGGGAAAATCCTTGGAATGATTAACTCTACTTCCATCACTTTAGTTCCAAAAGTGAAATGCTCTAAGACTCCATCTGATTTTAGACCTATTGCTTGTTGTAATTGTCTCTACAGAATAATTTCAAAAATCCTCTCTAACAGGATTAAAGCAGTGATGGGTTATCTAAAAAACGAGGCTCAATCTGCCTTTGTTAAGGGTAGACATATCTCAAGTAATATCTATTGGCGTCTTTGTTTTGATGATGTTTAACAAACAATTTACCACTAATGTTGTTTGTCTAGTGTTTGTGTTTATCTATTTATTATAGACAAACAACATGTTGGAGGATGGATGGAATCGCGCATTCACGATCATATCCAATGGAGGTTGGCTGTGGAGTGAAGCCTACGCAATTCAAAGTTAAAGATTCAAGTTCAAGCTTCATCCGCAAGTGTACCAAGTCAAGCTTATTGAAGAACGAGATTGCTTGGGTAACATTTAGTTTAGGAGTTATATTATGTGTGTTGGTACTTTAAGCTCAATATAATATGCACACATATTTTATTGGTTTCTTTATATATATATATAGTTATATGTATATACATAAGTTAAGTTTTGGTTTCTATGTATATTTAGTTATATATATACATACATGGTTTTGAGTTTTCAAGTTTTAATATGAAACAATTGAATACAATTAAAAATACATTTCTTATTTCATACTTATATGCATATATATGATTTCATCAATATTAACTTTATTTAGTTCAATGAAATCGTATTTATTGTTTTCGAAAAGTTTGCAAAATATACAATTTTGTGAAAATATTGTATTCTCAGTTTTTGGTCTTAACAATAGTCATATACATCTTTTATTAAATCTGCAAAATCATTTTGTAATATTTCAAAACATGGTTAAGCTAAAATGTCAAAACTCATGTGTTTACATTTTCATGTTTTGGACTATTTTGCAAAATGATGATATTTCTTATTTGAAAGGTTCTTTTTGAAAACCAATTTTTAAAGCATGTGTATTATCATGTCTACAATCATTTCTCAAAGTTTCATAAATTTGGAAATTTATTTAATATTTTTAAACAGAGTTTTAAAATCAGAAAAACTTTTTCAAACCTGGAATTTTATGTATCAGTTTGCGGTCGACCGTCACGGTCGACCGCCCTTGAGTCCAGAGACTCAGATTGTTTTTTGATGGCTCGTGGTTTACCATGGCGATCGACCAGATGCAGTCCTCGGCTGATGTCCAGAGACTTTTCTCTCTCCTCAGGCGCTCGCGGTCGACCGCCGAAGTTATCATTGGCTGGTAACAGCTAGTTCCTGAGCTATTTTTCTGGGGGCTTTTTTGTCATTTCTGTGAGGTTTTGGCTGAAGTTTTGAGTGGGTATAAATACCCCATTGCATTCAACTCTCCCATTAACAATAAGAGTGTTTTAAACTAGTTTAAGAAAGTTTTAAACAAGGGTTTATGTTTGGTTTAAGTTTGTTTTAAAAGCTTTTAAGCAATTGAGAGTTTGATTTTGTGAAATCAATTTCACAAAAGCTAGAAGAGATCATCACTTGGTGTTTGAGCTTCAAATCATCTCTCTCTCACTCTTGTCATTTATTGAAGAAGTTTTCTAAACTCTATCTAGCTTTATATTTTGTATTGTTTGATTATCATTCTATTAAGCTAGTATTTATATTTGAGTTTAGTTGATTTAATTTCACTCATTGTTTACACCCACACACTTGAGCTTATTGTATTTTCATATATAGTATAATTGGGTTGGTGAGAATTGTAACAATTGAGTGTGAGCCTACATTGAGTTCTCATCTATTGTAAAGAACAAACTTGTTGTTTTCATGCCTAATTGTGAGTGTGATCTCGTGGAGATCAATTGTGTAGTTGTGAAGTTTTCGGTTAGCTAGAAAACCGTATTATGATGTGTAAATGTTATTCGGGTGAGCGTAGAAAAATCCGGTTGTGATAGTGGATTTCTCCCCGGGAGTGGGGAGCGAAGACGTAGGACGAAAGGTCCGAACTCCGTGATTATATTGTGTGTTTACATTGTTTATATTGTCCTATCATAATTGTATCTTTAGTTTAGATTGTTTACCCTTGTGTTGTTTATATATCCTTACATATATTTCACCATATAGGATATATCTCTTTGTTCATATTACATATTCTTGCTCATAACATATTTTATATCTATCTTGCAAGAATAATTTATTAATTAGTTTTAATTAATATAAAATCGGATTAGATTAGTATAAGACCCTAATCACCCCACTCTATCTCAAGTAATATCCTGCTTGCAAATGAGATTGTGAAGAATTATAATAGGAAGCACATTTCTCCAAGGGTTATGTTGAGCATAGACATTAAAAAGGCTTTTGATACTATTAACTGGGACTTCATAAAAGAGATGCTAATTGGCCTTGGGTTTCCTGTAAAGTTCATAAATTGGATTATGGTGTGTATCTCTACACCCATATTCTCCATATCATTGAATGGCTCCCTTCATGGTTATTTCAAAGGAGAGAGAGGTCTAAGACAAGGTGATCCTTTATCACCTTACTTGTTTAATTTGGGAATGGAGTATCTGATGATACTTAAAGAGAACAAGGCTTTCAAGTTTCATCCTAGGTGTGGTGTGTATAAGATCACTCACATAATATTTGTGGATGATCTCTTACTTTTCTCTAAAGGCGACCTCACTCATTCAAACTTCTCTTTGATTGTTTCAAGGAATTCAGCTCAGTTTCTGGACTGGAAGCAAATCAAGGTAAATGTAAGGTATTCTATGGGGGTGTTGATGAAACCACTAAAGGTCATATTGACAGGATCCTGAATTTTAATGAGGGAGCTTTCCCTATCAAATACTTGGGAGTTCCTTTGATATGCAAAAGGTTAACATATAATGACTGCTCTCCTCTTTTAACCAGAATATCAAATCAATTTCAAGCTTGCTTGAAAAAACAGGATGTTATCCTATGCTGGCAGGTTACAGATTATCAAAAGCATCATACTAGGCATTCAAATCTATTGGATATCTAATTATGTCTTGCCTATCAAGGTTTTATGGGAAATTAATGAAATGAGTAGATCATTCATGTGGGGGAAAGCTGACCAGGGTCGGAAAATGTATCCTATATCATGGGATAAAGCTTGTTTATGCAAGAAACAATGAGGTCTTGGAATCTATTCTGCTTCTATATGGAATATGGAATCAACTCTAAGAACTCTGTGGCTCATTCATATAAACAAAGAAAATCTTTGGATCAAGTGGATACATGGCATATATTTAAAGCACAGTGATATCTAGAATGTTCAAGCTAAGAGCAGGGATTCTTGGATGTGGAAAATTTTTTTGAAAGTCAAGGATAAAGCTCTGAGTGATTATGGTAATGTTGGCAAGTTGATACAACTACTTCAAAGTTGTTTCAGGCATTCTAAAATTCAACTTTCTGTGCTTTATTCTGCCCTATCCTCTGCTGCCTCTGTAGTGCCATGGTATAAGTCTGTGTGGGAGACATCATGCCTACCCAGACACTCATTTGTCAGTTGGCTAGCAGCTCATGACCGATTACTCACACAAGATAGATTGATTAAAAGGAGAATTGTGAACGAAAATAGATGTTGTTGGTGCACTGGCATTGAGAGCAGGAATCATCTCTTCTTTAAGTGTCAATATTCAAGGGAAGTTTGGCTACAGATCATGGACTGGCTACAATTCAGGTGGAGGGCTTGTAATTGAGACCTGATTATGAATTGGTATTGTTCAAGATTGAGGGGGAATTGCTTCAAACAAAAAGTTAAGAAAATGACACTTACTGCTACAATTTATAGCATTTGGTGTGCAAGGAACAATAAAATCTTCAAACGAGAAGTGAAGCATGCTGAGAAATTGTTCAATGAGATTACATTCATCATTCTAACTACCATACTCAACGGAACTTATCTGATAGAGGACAAGGAATGGATTTGTACTATATAGATACTTGAGTTTATAAGCTACTAGAATTCAGTGTTATCTCAGTTCTACTGAGAAATTGATGTACAGAAACTTTTAATTTTGGAAGATGAATGGAATTTTCATTTACCAAAAATAAATAAATAAACCACTACATTTAGTCGAGGGAACTGCTAAAGTTGCTCTTTCATCACAATATTTCGATTACATGATTTTCTCAGATAAATTTTCTAAAACTTTCTAGGCTTCATCAACATTTTTCTTCACAAAATCCCCTTGACAGATAGATTCTAAAGGTGTCTTTGAAGAATAATCAAATTCTTCATAGATAATTTGGAATAAACACCACTTTTCTTAATCATGATGAGGACATTGAATGAGAAGATCATTAAATCTATTAAAATACTTCTAAAACATATCTTCTGAGATTATGTTATAGGTCCGAATGTTGTTTTTAAGCTTTACTATTTTATAAATTGGGAAGAATATTTCAAAAAACGATAATGAATTCACCCTAAGTAGAGATAGAATTTGTAGGCAAGTTATACATTTATTTGTTTAGCCTATTTTTTCATAGAAAAGGGACAAATCCAAGCTTAATTGCATCCTCAGACAACTCTATAATTTTAATCATGACACATACTTCTTCAAACTTACTTATAGAAATGTTAGCATCTTCAAACTCATTTCCTAAAAATTTTGGGAAGCATATTTATGAAGTAAAATCTAAGCTTATAATTAATAACAATAACATCGCTTTTCTATCTACTCACATGGAAAAAGTGAAAATGGGGAGAAAGTGTTATTTTGTTTTGTTTTGTCAGATTTCTCTCCATTTCCACCCAAAACACTAGAAATTGAATTTCTAGGGAAAAAATCCACTTTTTCCTACTTTATAGAGACACCGATGAAACATAAACTCCAACATTGCCAAGTTTTTGTTATCGTATCATAGTAAAGTTTACAAGACCCAAGTTGGATTTGGGCTGAAAGCGCAACTTGTTAGCGAAATAATAATAATAATGATAACAAAAGGAGAAGGAAATAAAATAAAATAAAAAAGAGCCTATGCTTGATCTATAGACGATACACTTGTGCGCCCTCCTTCCACATACTAAAGGCACGAGCATACAATGTAACATACAATGTAATATGACAAGGATCCATTGATTGAGTACGAAAGTTGAAAACCTGTAAAAGAAGACAAACTGCAGGTTGGGTCTAAATATAAAGCCACACATCGTTCTATCTCCAACAACTACAATTGCAACACTTCCGAGTCATTAAGTTATATTTATTTAGAAACAATTGTCAACTCATTGACTTTAGTGAAGTTGAGCATTTGAAATGACAAAGATATTATTAATTAAGGCTTTGTTTGGATGCCATGATATTTTTCTTATTGTTTTTTTGCTAAAATATATCATGATGTTATGTCCCCCCCACCCCCACCCCCACAAGATGTTTTCAAAACACAATGCTAGGTGTTTTTGATCAACGCCAATTTGACCCATTATAACATTACTATTAAATACATTATTAATATATTATATATTAATTATAATAGAATATATTATAACTAAAAATTTATAATATTTATTTTATATTATCAAAATTTAACATATTACACTATAATATTGTATAATGTATTATAATATTATTATACTTTAATGTATTATATTAAATTATAATTATTACATATTTTTTTTAAATAATAATATATTTAATTATTTTGGTAATCAATTTGTTTTGGCTATGTATTACATAATATTTTTAAAATATTATTATTATATTATTAATATAATATTATACTACGATTAAACATAATATAATATTTATTAAAAATATTAATATTATGTATTTACTAGTATATTACTAAGAACTTAATTATTAAGAAGTATTTTAACATATATTAATATAGTTATAGTTTCTTAATATGTTAGAGATTATTAAATACCTTTTTAATATGATATAATATTATGATATACCTAAATATTATTATATTATGAATATATTATTATTAAATTAACATTAGCTAGCAATATATTATTTTAGTATTAATAAAATATTATACTTTATAATATATTATATTACTTATTATGTAATATATTATATTATTTATTATATAATATATTAATATTTATATATTATATTAGATTTTACTATATAATATATTATTATACTATTATTTTTTATTATTAAATATGTTACTGTTATATAAAATTTATCATCTATATATGATATAGTAAAATTAGTATAAGGAATGAGTATATCATTCATAATATTTTGAAATTCTGATGGGGTATTTTTAAGGCCAAATGGCATAAAATTTCATTCAAAATGTCCAAAAGGAACTACAAAAGCCGTTTTGTATCTGTCTATTTTTTCTATTTGAATTTGATAATATCCTGATTTTAAATCGAATTTAGAAAATATCTTAGCATTATGAATGCTGTTTAATAAATGTCTTTTATTAGGGATAGGATATTTTAATCCATTTAAGAATATTGTTTAGTAGGAACACCACGTTCTTGTTCTGCATGTTTATTAACATAAACTGCTGTACAACTGCATGGAGAGTATGATTTTCTTATTAACTTTTTCTCTAAAAGAGAATTAATTTCTGATTTACATAATTCAAGGTATTCTTTATTCATCGTCTAGATTTTGTAGGAATATCCTTTTCATTAAATTTACATAATAAACAAACAAAACAAACACACTCTTTATAGATAGAATTTAAAGACTTACAACTTAAAACCAGCAAACTATACAATCACTTCTTCAAATTTACGTAATAAACAAACAAAGCAAACACACTCTTTATAGATAGAATTTAAAGACGTACAACTTAAGACCAGCAAACTATACAATCACTTCTTCTTCCACGATGTACAATCACTTCTTCTTCCACGCTGTATTTTACAGAGGCACGCTTTCTTATAAATTTATTTTAAAACATTAATAGTATTATAGCGATTGGGATTCAATGATTGCTCTACTAAGAATCCCCACACTACCAAGTTTATGTGCAATCGGGAGTCAATGATTGCTTTATTAAGAATCCCCACAGTACACTTGTGTACAATCCCATGCCCACATATTAAAAGCACACGTGTATTGTACTCAAAGCCAAACAGCAGGTTGGATGTGATACTTTAAAAGCGACGGGTCTCAGACCCATTTTTCACGTGTGTTTGACAACAAGTTAAAATTAAGCTAGGACTGGATCTGATCTAATTTTAACTTGTTCATTGTTTGTCAAATTTTCAGGTCAGAGCTAGTCTAATTTTTTTAGCATGTCACTAAACCAGTTTTCTTTTGGACTAGGAGGGTCTGGTCTAAAAGAAAACTGGTTTAGTACGAAACTGGACCAGACTGGTCTTGTCTTAATTTTGTTCACTTTGTCAAACACACCCTTAATTATGGAGTTTAAAAAGTTTGGAGATAAAGCACCAAAGGAATCTGCGCTGACCTTTGATTTTCTAGCATGATCCTGTTTCCATTGGAGTTCGGTCGTCAATGGATTGGGTTCGATTCGAATTTTCTCAAGCTGAAGTCGACACCCTCTGCAACTCACCCCAAATAAATTGCCTCGCAATCCACCAATTCCTTATTTAAAACATGTTAATTTTCATAAAAGTACGGCTGCGTGTTTACTTCACACATGCTTAATTTTGTGAAGTTGCGGCTATTATATTTTACTTACTAATTAAGATCAGGCCAAAAAGGTTGGCTTGTCTTCTTCTGTGTATGTACACAAGGATTAACTTATTAAATTAAAGTGACGACAATGACTAAATCTCACAATCTCGAACAAAACTAGCTAGAATTTTCTTCCTAAGTGCGGTAAAAAGTCATATTTAAATGGATTTTTCTTTTCAAATTTGAGGCAGAACACGTGTCATGGTCTGAATAATATGCAGCTTATCCTGATCCTAGTGGCAATTGATGCTTTGGTAGCAAGAAATGGGAGTGGTCACGTGGTTCATCGTGCGGCTCTAATGCCATGGGACCCGGGGAAGCAAAAGAGCACCTGTGCTTCTCACGTGCTTCAGCTAATCCTAATCACTTATTCTTTAAGGTCCCGTTTGACAAAGGGTTAATGAAGAGGGGTTAAAGAAAATGATTAATGTACTTAGCCCATTTGATAATCCGAATGACTAAATTATTAACCCGTTAAATAAGTTTTATTTTAGCCCTTATGATCAGTTTTAGTGTTTGGGAATAACAATGATTTTGACTATTTTCTTTATAATTAGAAGGATTAACTCTTATTCCATCTAAATAGGAGTATTAGTAAACTCCTCATTTTGAGGGGTTAACTCATTTTAACCCATCTAGAGCGGTTAACTTAACTCTTCTATATTTTTTATGTTTAGCAAATTACGGAGGGTTAACTCACTTTAACCCTTATATAGATTTGTTGTGTTTGGCAGGTTAAGAAGGGGTTAAGTCTCCTTAACCCCTCACTTAACCCTTTGCCAAACGGGACACCATGTTAGCTATTAGCGGGTTTTTTTGGTTGGCAACCAACTTTTTAGTCTATTTACACAATGGGACAGAAAAAAAAAGGAAAAAGAAAGAAAAAGAAAAAGGAAATTAATAACGCCAGAGCAAGAAAATGGTATAAAAGATCAAGAGAAAAATATCACTTTGATAATTTAGCCCTGAAGGAATACTCCCAAGCTTGCTTTCCAACCCATGTACTTATGTTTTATCATAGTTGAAATTGAACTTTGATTTTCACGTGCACTCGCGCATCGCCTATCAACTATTACCCATTTAAGGCTACAATGAAAAGTGTGACATGAAATGTCATTATACTCTTTCATTATATGGCTATAATGAAGGAATACTCTTTCATTATAATGTTATATCGCCTATCAACTATTACCCGGGGAAGTAAAAGAGAAGGACAAATTTCACAATCCCGAGGACCTGATAGTAAAATATGAAGGAGAAGCTGCCGTTCTGACGCTCAAATTAATCGACTACAATTAAAAAGAAATCAACCTATAATATTACAAGGAAAAAGAGGAGAGTGTTAGAAAATATGATATCTCTGGCGATAAGATCTTGTGCGAATTGCGAGTTGGTTTGGTCTAGGTAATGAGATATCTTTGGGTTTATGATAACCAGTCTATCGGATTCGCAACCCATTAAGAAAAATACATCAACAATATTTGCAATTTAAGTGCCAATTATATGTAATTGCACCTTTCACGTCACTGTTGCATTTAGTGATAGTTGTAGTTGTTTGATTCAGTTTTCAAGTACAAGAGTTACAAACTTACATTAGGGGTCGATCTGACTTACAACTTAAACCTTCACTCGTACAAAACGAGGCATCCTAGATGGAATATTCTGTCTAGAATAGCCAAAATTTCGTCTAGGTTGATCATCCTAGACGGAACTCCGTCTAGGATGTTCGTCTAGTAAGTTTTCGTCTAGGATGCAACATTCTAGATGGACTTTTGTCTATAAAGTCATCCTAGACGGAAAAACATCCTAGACAGAAAACAAAACTGTCTAGAATATTACTAGACTAAAAATGGTACCGTCTGGGACTCATCCTAGACGGAGTTTCTGTCTGGGACACATCCTAGACGAAATTCCGTCTAGGATGAGTCCCAGACGGAAATTCCGTCTGAGAATATTTATCACATCTGAGACAGAATTTCCCAGACAGAAATTCTATCTGGGACGTATCCTAGACGGAATTTTCTCTTCTAACTTTTTTTTATATTTCCCCCTTGTAAATACATATTGTTATAACCCCTAAATTACTAAATATTAATCTCCAAAGAGAAGTCAACACGTGTCTTACACTATTCCTACCTAGACTAATTCAAGACCAAGATAACCTCCGTCTCAGCAAGGCCGACTTGATAGGCCGATAACTTGCGTAACTGAGTCATAAGGTGGTACTATTTGACCAACCCTTCAATTGACTCCACAAGCGATCCGACTCGGCCCACTGTTCAGCTAACATCTCGCATAACCGAATCAAAAGGCGGTACTTCTTAGCTCTGGACCTGACGAGTCGAAGGACGACAGGTACCTCGAACACCTCGCTAGCCGATTACTCTCACATTAACTGCCCTAACAACACCTCGCTAGCTGATTACTCTAGTGCCCATAGTCTTTATGACTCATAGGACCGAGTCAGTACCAAGCACTTGCTGTCATTCCCACAATAAATGACCATGTGGCTCACCTCCTTTAGCAACTGACACATGACACATGTTTGCCGACTCAGCTGTCTAGCTGGACTCGTCCCAAGTTACCTTCTTGCCTCTTAAACCAACTATAAAAGGAGCGGCACTGCATGAGGTAACTCTCTCTGGCCTTTTATACATAACTAAGAACTAACACTATACTTTCCTACTCAAGATCACCTACTAACTTGATCATCGGATAAACAACTGAAGAACCTAACTCAGCTCTCTTATGAGTTCCTTCATGTATAGGGAAGAACAGCGAGCCCCAGAACCACTCGTCAGAAGGAGTCAGAGGACCCTAATCACTCCACAAACTCTCAAATAACTTCCTGTTTGATAACTGAAATAAACAGTTTGACGCCCACAGTGGGGCCCTTTTTTCTTTTTCAAGTACGATGTCTAGTTTTGAGCGCTATACTAGGCATGTCCACCCAGTCTCTGAAGAACTATGTGCGGGCTACGTTACTCAA
This sequence comes from Asparagus officinalis, assembly GCF_001876935.1. Taxonomy (NCBI): domain Eukaryota; kingdom Viridiplantae; phylum Streptophyta; class Magnoliopsida; order Asparagales; family Asparagaceae; genus Asparagus; species Asparagus officinalis. Next base: position 56,619,552 of record NC_033802.1, read on the forward strand.
GCCTACCTGGAGGAATTCGCTGATCTCTTAGTCTTTCTAGCATCAATTTGCGACATTCACCAATGTACTTCTCAATCAAATTCATCCCCAACAAACTTTCCTTATCATTGACCCCGACCCATCACCTTCAGCAGGTCAACCCTTGGCCGTTCATCCATCACCAACAAGGCAGTCGTTGGTTCCTCGAACGCGCGCATACACCGCACGAGCTGGTCATCATAGAGACTACGTTGAGTACACGTCTCCTCGACCACACCAGCAAACTCGCTTTATGGATCATCATCGACATTATTTGCAGTTTGTGGTAGCCACAGGAGAAAGCCTTAGTCCTGGTCGGGAGGACCGAGGACACACCGTTGGAAGACCATCACGAGGCCCTATGCATCATCATGCTGTTCTAGACCCGTCAACCATAAATGTGGCATTTGGTTAAGATCGGTCTTTCCGGCCAATTGCTAAGGCCATTGGGGAAATACCCCCTCACCAATGACATCATGAATGTCTCTTGTGAGAAATTTAAGATGCCTCAGATGGAGAAGTACAAGGGTGAAGGGGATCCAGCTGAGCATGAGCAGAACTACTATGACATGATGACCATGTTGTAAGCATCAGAGGCAATCATTTGCAAGTGTTTTCCCATCACTTTGATGGAGAGCACCAAACTCTGGTGGAATTCCCTAGCAAAGAAGTCCATTGATAGCTTTGAATAGCTCAGCCAGAAGTTTGTGCATCACTTCTTAGCCGATACCAAGCAGAACCTACCTCTCCATGTATTAATACAAATAAGACAGGAGCCTGGAGAGAGTCTGAGAGACTACATCAAGAGGTTCCAGTCCAAGAGGTTGGAAGTTGATGACCCTAGGAGTGTGTTCGTCATGTCCATCATCATAGCTAGCCTAGAGGACAACGAGCTATCTGACTCACTTGCCTAAAAACAAATCACCAGCTACGAGCAATTGATGGCCAAGGCACATGCATACATGGACATGAAAGATGCCCAAGATTATAAGAAGGCAACCATGGAGGCGAAAGCAATAGCAAAAACACCAGTAGCAGCAACAACAACACCAGGAGCAACAGTGATAACACCAAGTGGTTAGGTCTGCATAAGAGACTGACCCCCTGCCAAGAAAAGACAGCAAGGGACCCCCTAGAGCTAACCTCATATCAAACTGGACCAACAGGAGGGATCAGAAGAAGGAGCCCATTCAGAAGTCGGTCCTCACAGCCCTCAACACTTCTCTCACAGAAACTCTATATAAGGTCCAGAAAGAGGGGCATCTTAACTTCGCCCCTCCTCACATGAAGTCGAATACTCAGTCTCGAGACATCAGACAATATTATCGATATCATCAAGATCACGGCCATCTTAGCAATGGTTTATGGGTCCTTCAGAGAGATATTGAGGACTTGATACAAAGAGGATATTTTAAGAGCCTAGACTCCTAGCGAGCCAGGAGAGGGCTTGCTCTAGGGGGAGACGATAGGAGGTCCTGCTCTAGGTCGTCTCAGCCACCCCGAGCCAAACAGTAGGGGGGGTCATCGACACTATTAGTGGCAGACCCATAGCTGGAGGACAGTCTAACAACGCTAGTAAGAAATATGCTAGGTGAGCATTGCAAGTTAATATGTATGACAAGAAGCCGATAATCAATCAGAACATTCTTCAGCAACTCAGATTTGCAAGGTGTTGAGACGCCTCATGACGACCCCATTATCATCTCAGCTAGAATTAATAACTTTCAAGTCAAGAGGGTTTTGATCGACATGGAATGTTCTATAGACATCGTATTCATCGATGCCTTTAACCAAATGGGCGTCAATAAATCCAAGTTGCAACCTTGCCGGGGTCAACTCATTGGATTCACATAGTATTCACTTTTACTAGAAGGGATGATCACGCTCCCCTAACAGTCAGCGAGTACCCTCGCCAGTCCACTATTACCCTCGCCAGTCCACTATTCAGACTCAATTTATTGTAATGAATCTCAAGTCAGCATACAATGTTATTTTGGGAAGAAACACCCTTAATAACTTGCAAATAGTTCCATCTACTTACCACCAAATGGTGAAATTTCCTACTCTTGAAGGTGTCATAATTGCCACAAACAACCAGAAGGAGGCCAGATCCTACTATATGCTCTTGATGAAAGGAAAATAAGTGCTAGAGACACTGCCCATTGAGAAGACATGCCTCCAGATGGAGAAAGTATTGGAGTGAGAAATGACGACTCCCGTCAAGGAGCTCCATGTGATACCAATTGACCAGGATGGAGTGAAGAAGGTAAAGAAGGTCAAGATCGGATCCAACCTCATTGAACCTTAATGAGGAGCCATTATTGCATTCCTATTGGTGAACTCTGATGTATTCGCCTGGGGGCCTAAAGACATGCTGGGGATTCCCCAAAGTAATGAGTCATTCGCTCTCAGTCAATCAACACACTAGGCCGGTTTGACAAAAGAAGAGACATCTTAGCTTTGAGAGATAGAATGTGGCTGCTGTTGAGGTAGACTGACTACTGAAAGCTAGTTTCATCTGAAAAGTCTAATACTAAAGTATATGTCCATCGTGGTGCTGGTAAATAAGGCCATTAATAAGTGGAGGATGTGTGTGGACTTCACTGATCTCAACAAGGCTTGCCCGAAGGATAGCTACCCCCTTCCTAGGATCGATTAGCTAGTCGACGAAAGCACGGATCATGAACTATTAAGCTTCATGGATGCTTTCTCAGGCTACAACTAGATCCTCATGATAGAGTATGCTTAGGAAAAGGCCTCATTCATTACAGACCAAGGAATCTATTGCTACAAGGTGATGTCTTTTGGTATTAAGTATGTAGGCGCAACTTACCAAAGGCTAGTCAGCACAATTTTTAAGTCTCGTATCAGCAGCAATGTAGAAGCCTATATGGATGATATCCTGGTGAAGTCAAGGCAGGCGTCATCCCACATATCAGATCTTGAAGAGACCTTCTCCATTCTCCGACACTACCACATGAAGATTAATCTAGCCAAGTGCGCTTTTGGATACAGTCAGGCAAATTCCTCGGGTTCATGATTGCCCAAAGAGGCATTGAGATCACTCCTGAGAAGATAGCCACCATAGAGCAGCCCCACACACTAAAGGATGTCCAAAGGTTGAATGGGAAGATTGCGGCACTGGGTCACTTTCTCTCAAAATTTGCCGAGAGGAGCCTCCCCTTCTTTCAAATTTTAGGAGGAAACAAGGAGTTGAAGGAATGTAAGGACTGGAGCTATGAATGTAGCGAGGACTTTAATGATCTCAAGAAGTATCTCAACACCAAGCCTTTGTTAAGTTAACCGAGAGAAGGGGAAATCATGTACCTCTATCTGCCAATATCCCCTGAAGTCATGAGCTCTGTCTTGATTTGAGAAGACAAGGGTATCTAGAAGCCGGTGTATTATGTCAACCAAATCTTGAGGGCAGTCGAACTCAACTATCATCTTATTGAGAAAGCTTCCTTCATCCTAAACACTTCAGCTAGGAGACTTTGCTCCTGTTTTCAGGCTCATACCATCATTGTGCAGATGAGTATGCCTCTGAAAAAGACGCTCGACAACCCCACCACCTCAGGAAGAATGGTTACATGGTCGGTTGAGCTCAGCGAGTACGATGTACAGTTCGAGCCGAGGACAATCATCAAAGCACAGGCCTTGGCCAACTTCCTCACCGAGTCAACCTCCCGAGATGATGAACCCTCTGCACCTCTTTCACCTGCCTAACCAAAGCCTTCAACATCTCAAGCTGCCAAATCATCTACCTCTTAGATACACCACACCCTCGAGCAATAAAACATTATAAATAACACACAAAAAATTTTAAAACCTACAAACAACTCCCTTGATATTCCTAAAAATTATAGAAAAGCCATTAACAAATCAAGATATTAAAAACAAACCCTTGAAAAAATTAAAAAATCACATATCGCCCCATAAAAATCTTAAATTACAAAAATCCCTTGAAAATATAAAAATTAAAAAAGGCTCTTGAAATTCTAATAAACTGCAAACAACCTCTTTAAAAAAAATCCAAAAAGTATAAACAACCCCCTTTAAAATTTGAAAGTTACAAATGACCCCTAAAATTCAAATATTCAAACAAACATATAAAAAATATAAAATTACAAGAAAACCCATAGAAAGCAAAAAACAACAAATAACACCTTGAAAATTTTAAAATTGCAAACAACCCCTAAATCTAGAAAGTCATAAAAAAAACCCTTAAATTAGAAACTTGCAAAGTAATGCAAATAATTTTATAAAACTCAAAAAATATAATAAGAACAAACAACCCCTAGAAAAATCTAGAATTAGTTACAACCAACTTTAAAATCATCCAAAAATTAAGAATAGTGTCTTGAAAAATCTAATAATTACAAATAAATATTTTGAAAATTTTGAAAATTATATACATCCATTATTTGGGGGTTTTTTACCAAAATTTATTGGGGGTTAAGTAGAAAAAATAAAACTTATTAGGTTGTTAGGGTGTATCTTTGTCATTTTACTACACATAAACTAATAATGTTAATTTTGTGGGTTTTTTTGCCAAAAGAAATTAGAGGTTTAGTGAGTATTAAAGACATCAAAGACTTAGTTCCAAATACTAAACTTATTATTGAGGATTCAGTGAAATTTAACCATTTATTTATTTTGAGGATTTTTTGTAATTGAAAAAACCTCTAAAAATCTTTAAAAAAATGAAAAAAAGACGGTTAACATTCTAAAATTGTAAATGACCCCTAAAATTAATAATTTACAATTAAAAAGTACAAATAACCCTTTAAAATTTAAAAATTAAAACCAACTCCCTAAAAATTCAAAATTTTAAACAAACACTTGAAAATTACCAAATATTATAAATAACAACCTAAAAACTTAAAATTACAAAGAACTCCCTAAATATCTTTAAAAATTGTAAACAAACCCTTTAAATTAGAAAATAAAAAAGAAACCCCAAGAAATTAAGAAAATCCAAAAAGATAAAAAGTACAAATAACTCCCGAAAAATCTAAAATTAGAAACAAACTCCTTTAAAATCTAAAAATTACAAGGAACCTCTTGAAAAATTCTAATACCTTTAACAATCTTTAAAAATATTTGAAAATTTACAAACATACAATATTTTGGGTTTTTTACCAAAAACTATTGGGGATTAAGTGAAAAACATAAAAGGTATTGGGTTATTGGGCTGTATTTTGGTCATATGAATATACACGAACTAATGACGTTAAATTTAAGATTTTTCTGTTAAAAGTTATTGGGGGCTTAGTGAGAGTTTTAAAAATATTTGGGATTCAGTTCTAAACACCAAACTCATTCAAGGTTTAATAAAATTTACCCTTTTTAATTTTGGATTTTTTTAATATATACCTCCTAAATTGGATGTATTTTTAAATGTGTCTGCAAATCACAATAATTGTAAAATTGCCTCTAAATTCATGTTATCATAAATTCCCCTAAATCCATCACTTTTAGCGAGGTTTCCTAATAATGTTTTAAAGTTAAAAGGGTTTTTAATAACCTCTAAGCTTTAGGGGGTTTCCTGATATTTTCAAAGTTATGCGAGTTATCTAATTATTGTCCAAAGTTAAGAGGATTTTTCTAAAACTTAGTCTTTAGAATAGTATACTATACTATGTTCACATAGTTATCTACACCAAATATGAGATATATCATGTGCCTAATAATTTATTACATCAAATAGGAAATACATAATATTTTACTATAAGCTGAGATGCTCATTAGGCATAATTTCAAAATATTCAGGATCTTCACCAATTGTAAGTCTTTGAGATGTTCAATAAGTACTTACTTTTTTTTGGTCAATGAAAATATTCATTCATTTACCATTATGAAATGATTTGTACATCAATTTACCAGTAAACAACTTGGTAATTCAAAACAGAAAAGAAAATTTACATTCTCTCAATTCTATCTTTCATATGAACAGGTATAGATTCATTCAAAATTTTTGAGAAGATGGAAACTTTGATTACTCGAAATAGGGTGCTTGGCTCTCTAGTTTTACCTTGAAATATTCTTAAATTCCTTTCTTGCCATATCATATATACTGTTACTGAGAGCGCCATCCTCTTCATCATCTTCAAGAATTCTCTTCCCTTCAAGTTTGAAGAAAACCAGTTAATGACTTGTGACCAATTACATGATTTCCATGAAAAATTCATCCAATCCATCACTTCATTCCAAATTTCAGCAGCAAACTGACACTCAAAGAATAGATGTTTAATTGTTTCAGGTTGGCTTCTAGAACAGAGAACACATTGGTTTTTTTCACTCTCCAAAATACCCATACAGCACAGTCTGTCCATAGTGAGGAGTCTAGAGTAGCAAGCTAACCATAGAACAAAAGAATGTTTAGGATATTGATATCCTTTCCATACTGTGTCAAACCAGCCCACTGGAGAGGAAGACTGAATTAAAGCATAGTACACAGAAGATAAATGAACTCTACCATTTGTGCAGCAGTCATACATGAATCTGTGCAAGTTATCTTCATTTCCAAATCTTTCAAGCACCAAATTTCTAACAATAAGTAACTTACAAGTAATTATGTGAGTACAATTACTCGAATAGGTATTATTTAAGTTTTTCTTGCGTTTTGCTTATTAGATGTTTAATATATATAATTTCAAAAGATCTAGGGTCAGCACCACTTGTAATTATTTTGCTAAATTTAAACTAGAATAACTACATCCTATTAGGATGTCACTAGCCACCAGATACTAAGAAATAAATAAATCCTGGCAGAAGGTATAACTGAGGTAGTTAAGTTAAAAGATTTCTGAATTGCATGACTAATCGAATGAGATGGAGAATGATAGGTAGTTAAGTTATTCTAGTTTAAATTTCATACTCATTAAAAAAATCTAAAGACATGTGCATATCTCCAATTACGTAAAATAGTCAAAACCAGCTATAAAGCAATATTCCACAATCTTAGTTAAGTAAAGAAATAGACCAAAAAGAAAAAAAATATTTAATCACGTCATTGCACGTCCATGCAAACTAAGTACAAGAGACTTCAGGGATCATATCCTTTAAATTGTAGACGCAATTTCTGAGGGAAAAATGAATCATTATCAAGCAAGGTTGTAGGTGGCCTAGCGGTTAGGGGTTCGGGTTTTTGTTCACAAGGTCATGAGAGATGGATTCTGAGTCTATAGCTATGCCCAATCTTTAATTATTAAACATTATAATACTTGTACTATTCACATGTATGGATCTAGACTGCGATAGCGGGGCCCACTTTCTCACTCAAAAAAAAGGGAAACATGACACCAGCTGATGAAGAATTGATGATTTCGATTAAAATAATGTGCTCCGGTCACATGATAAACTGTTAAAATCTCCTACCATTTTAATCACACTCATGTTTCTAACTAAAATAGTAGTTATATCTTTGGAATCCATCATTCAACCCGCTGTCCTGACGACGATCCTTCAGCCACTTCATGTGCGCCATATCTATAAAACTGTCAAGCATCGGCCCACGGTGCGCCGACCTCCATTCTCACCTCATCACTCGAACTCGCAATCATCGCGCCGCGAGTACTTATCTGCAAACGGACATCTCCTTCCGCTAATAAAACATCTAAGCGCCCCTTGAAAAACGGTAAGTCTTTGTAGCAACTACACTTTCGTTGATCCTCGTGAGATCTTTCACTCTGTAACAGTTTCTCGAGGCTTGTAACTCCCCCATTCCTCCCAGATAATCTCCGCTCCCCTTGCGAACGGCATGATACGTCACCCGGTCACGGGTCCACGTGTACCGTCTGGGTAATGAGATCTAGCGGTCATCGGCGGTGTTTCGAGTCCACATACCGGAGTCGTAGGGCGCTAATGCATCTCGATTAGAGACTCGCCTCAGTAGCTTAACTGCTTTCAGAGTAACAGTTGTATTACTCAGATTGGTCTCGTCTAGAAGCGCTGTTACTTCGTCGGTAAGAGATCAGGATGTATCGAGCGGACAGGGTGGCGGAGATGAGTGAAAGAACCAGGTTAGCGCGAGGACGTGTGTTCGGGCACCATTTGATGAAGCGTATCGCTTATGTCTCGTGGACTCTAATACGCCGGCTTCGGGCTATCAGCGTCTACAGAAGAGGGTCCGTCGCGACGCCCCCGTCCGTCCTAGGATCTTGGACGGTCGCATTACTTCCGCCGTGCGGATTAGTCCGATGAGTGTTCGGATATCATAAACGACGGGACCCGTGAGGCTCGGCGCTCGATAGCACGCCCCGAACTTCTTTCAACAGAGCCGAACGACGCAGGAAGCTTAAGCTCCGGCGTAGACAGGTCGAGCATGGCCTCAAACGACAGGCCGAGCGAACGGTCGAGATCGGTTCATCGGCGCATCCGGGCAAAGCCAGGAGGTCGAGTAGCGACATAGTTGATTTATGTAACGTCGAAATGCGACCGTCGGGAGACGGTCCTGGAGGTCGGGCGTGTCCATCACGGACGCAGAGGCGAGAGGAAGGGAGAGGCGGTGGATACGGACTCGGGGCCGAAGATGAGGAGTCGGGAGACGGAGCGGTGAATGTGGTGGCAAGCTTGCGCTGTAGAGAGACAAGATGCGCGTCGCATTGAATGATGCGCACATGGGCGATGGAGTCCCGAGATGTCGTGAACGGCTTGCCTTCTGGTATTTACGAAAGTAACACAACACACAGGTAGAAGTTGGTCTTGAGGATGATGCTCGACGTTGTGAACTGGTTAGGTAGCTGGCGACGTCGAGCCGCGCGCCAGCGTCGGATTGATTGAATGTGTTGGAAAGGGGAGAGGCGAGGAGGCGAATGCACAATCGGGAAGGAGCGGCGCCGGTTTCGTTTAGAACGCAATGAAGCATAGGACAGGGCGGTAGCGGCCATAAGGTAGGATTGAGTCGAACGGCGGTCAGGGCTGAGAGGAATGCAGCAGAGAAGAAGCAGAGGACTTGAAACGTACGCAAGAGAGAGGAAGGAAGATCCATTGAGTTATTCCCTAGTGTTTGAATTAGGCAGAGTTCGATATGAGGAGGTGGGGTTGGTATATTATAGAGGGTGGTTATGGGGGTTGAAAATGCAAAATTTGTACTTTGTGCATGCGTGCTAATTATGATTTTATTAGACAGCGTTGAGTTCGCTATGTGAACGAGGGGAGCTAGCCAGCTAGGTGCGCGCATGAATCTCTGCTGTCGATGGAGACTTCGGATTTGGATCCTCTCCACTACAAAAAAAGTAGTGGAGAGACCACTACTTTTAATCTCAAGCATTGATTATTTAGTAGGCGGTTATGATACAATCTAAATCTAACACTTACCATACCCCCGTGTATTGTACTCATTCCTAATTTGCACTAAAAGAAAAAATCATAACCATCAACTAGATAATCAATGGCTGGGATTATGTAGTGGTCCCTCCACTATTTTTTTATAGTGGACAAGTAGCAAAGGATTCGGATCCTCTCCACTACAAAAAAAAACAGTGGAGGGACCACTACATAATCACGGTCATTGATTATCTAATTAATGGTTGTGATTTTTTCTTTTAGTGTAAATTAGGAATGAGTGCAATACACAGGGGTATGGTAAGTATTAGATTTAGATTGTATCATAACCGCCTACTAAATAATTAACGATTGAGATTAAAAGTAGTGATCTCTCCACTACTTTTTTTTAGTGGAGAGGATCCAAATCCAGTGGCAAAGGGGCGGATTCTCTTGAGTTCATTTAATTGGTTCCCAAAAGTAGGGCTAATTACACATAGACCCCTGTGGTGTCTCAGTTTTGAACTCACCACCTCTATTTCACTGTTGCAGATTACGTTGACTTTTGGGTAAACTTCACAACCCCCACCCATCCAAAAAAAAACACAGAGAGTTTGGGCATATCTGAGATAAACCCCCTAATTTAAATGTCAGAAAACCCCCAAACTTATAGTGTTTATTCTGACGTTGCTTAGTGTGGGGGTTGTGAAGGCCCCTTAAGTGCGGGTGTTTCTGAGATAGTTTTAAAATATCACGAAATCCTCTACAAGTTTTAGAACCAACCCCTGCCCCCTGTTAAGAAATATCAGATATGTTCTGGTACCCGTTGTTGGGGATTCAAGCTACCAAACGTTGGTACAACTGTTCCTTAGCTATTCGATCACCTGTCAAATATGAACCCTCTGCGGAATTTATCCTACCGGATCTTGTATTAAGCAATGGAGAAAAGAAATTACAACAAATTAAAATAATTGTAAGAAAAGAGAACACTGAGTTTAACGAGGTTCAGCAACTTGCCTACGTCCTCGGAAGCTACACAAATAATTTCCTTTATATTAAATAAGATTACAAAGCTTGTAAAAGAGTAGATCTCAACTTGAGATCTCTCAAAAGAAGCAAACAGAAAAACTATCTGTTGCTCCTACAAAGGCGCAAGATTTTACAATAGTAAAATCTCCTCTCTCCCAAAATCGCTACAGGAATTAATCCTCTCCAATAACTGAGATTTTCAACTTGAAAATCTCGTGCTCAACAGCCACCAAGAAGTCGCTGAGAAGAAAATCGGAGAGAGAGAGAGAGAGAGAGAGAGAGAGAGAGAGAGAGAGAGAGAGAGAGCACTTTTTCTCATGCTCATGGTTTCCCTTAAATAGGGAAACCTAGGGCCAAAGCAAATGGGATCCAGCTGGATCCAACTCAACACGCAGGCGAAGGAAGAAAAGGGGATCTGGAGCTTCGCATGTAAGTCCATCAAAATCCCGCCTGCACTCACAAAAGACCTTGCCTGCAAGATCTTTGAGTCCGCCTACTCGAGTTCGTCCGACTTCACTCTTCTCGTGCTCGCCTTTAACTCAGTCCCTCGCTTGCAGCAAATCCCAAGGTCGCCTGCAAGGGGATCGCGATCTTGCCTGTTGCCTTTCGCCTGCAGCCTTCGACATCGACCTCAAACTCGCTTGAAAGTCGTCGAGGACCTCGCATGAAGCCCGCGATGTCAACTTCGAACTCGCCTTCACTGTTCGACCTCGTCAGAGCTTACTGTCGGCCTCGAGTTCATCTCTGACAGGTATGGTCTACACCTAATTTCTAACAATCTCCAACTTGAAGACCTAACCGCCATCAGCAAGCTCTCTTTACAAGCATCTTCTCATCGTGTGGCTCCGCCCTCATCTCTTACATATGAATGCCAACTGAAGTTGCGCACAACTCCAGTTTCTGAATGATCATTGCTTTAGTCAATAAATCTGTAGGATTTTGGCTCCCCAAAATCTTCTCCAACTGTAACTTCCCATCCTCAATCATCAAGCGTATGAAGTGGTAACGTAACTCGATGTGCTTCATTCTGATATGAAATACTGGGTTCTTGGCAAGGTGTATAGTACTCTAGCTATCACAATAAAGAACTTCATTCCCCCGCTTCAGACCTAATTCTTCCAACCACCTGGTTAACTAAATCATCTCCTTGATCGCCTCGATCACTGCGACATACTCTACCTCAGTTGTGGACAATGTCACAATCTCCTGCAAACGTGAGACCCAACTCACTACTGTCGACCCTAAAGTATAAACATACCCCGTAGTATTCGTAGTCCCTCTCAGATATCATAATATTTACTTCACGGCCTCCCAATGCTGCTTCCCTGGGTTTCTTGCAAACCTGCTCACAACTCCCACTGCATGGGCAATATCTGATCTTGTGCAAACCATTGCGTATATCAGACTACCAATGGCTGATGAATATGGCACCTTCCTCATGTGCTCCTTCCCTGCATCAGTCTTAGGCGATTGCTCACCAGATAACTTAAACTGGCTTTCAAGTGACGTACTAACAACCTTAGCATTCTGCATGTTGAATCTCTGAAGTACTTTCTCAATATATTCAGACTGACTCAACTTCAATAGCCCCTCAGCCGCATCTCGGCTGATCCGTATCCTAAGAATCTGCTTCGCAGCACCCAGATCCTTCATGGCAAACTCCTTTGCTAACTGCTTCTTCAGCTTGTTTATCTCCTATAAACATGATCCTGTAACTAACATGTCATCAACATACAACAATAACACGATATAGCTAGACTCCAACCTCTTGAAGTAACAACAATAATCTGAATTGTATTTGTCATAGCCATTGCTTTGCATGAAGTTATCAAACTTTTTATACCACTGTCTTGGGACCTATTTCAATCCATATAAGCTCTTCTTGAGCTTACACACCATCTTTCTTTCTTTCCTTCCTCAATGAAGCCAACATGTTGCTTCATGTAGATTTCTTCATCCAAGTCACCGTGAAAAAAGATAGTCTTCACATCTAATTGCTCAAAGTAAAGATTTTCAACAGCTACCAAGCTCAACAATACCCTGATGGTTGTGAGCTTCACAACGGGAGAAAATATCTCCGTATAATCCACTCCTTCTTGCTATTGGAACCCCTTCATGACTAATCTGGCCTTGTATCTCTTCCTTTCATCACTCTCCTACTTGACTCGGTAAACCCACTTGTTATGTAAGGCCTTCTTCTGCGCAAGTAGCTGAGCTAACTCCCGTGTCTCGTTCGAGTGGAGAGAATCCATCTCTTCTTACATTGTATCCTCCCACTGCTAAGATTTTCTCACTTGCATAGCCTCCTCATAGCATTCTGGTTCTTCGCTATCTGTCAAAAGTAGATAGTCTAGTGACAAGAGATACCTGTGATTCAGTTTGGGTACCCTAGATGGCCTCCTAAGCTCCTCGCCCTGGGTAGTCGGTTCTGCACCTAGATTCTCCTCCGTTCTTTGGTCAGAATTGACATTGTCTCCCCCATCTGAAAGTTCTTCCAAATCCATGTACTTGGATACACCCGCATCCGTAGTACTGCTCCCACTGCTTTGACCCGCCTTGGCATTGTCTCTGTCCTTGTACATCACTTCCTCATTGAATATGATGTCTCGGCTTCTGATGATCTTCCTGTTCTTCTCATCCCAAAGATGATATCTGAACTCATCAATGTCGTACCCAATGAATGTACACTTTAGTGACTTAGTTTCCAACTTGTTCCTGATATGATCACTGATATGGACATATGCCACATAACCAAAGACTCTCAAGTGTGAGAGATTAACTTTCTTACCACTCCAAACCTCTTTCGGAATACCAAAGTTCAATGGAACTGATGGCCCATGATTTATCAAGTACGCTGCTGTGTGCACCGCGTTCGCCCAAAAAGTTTTTGGTAGGACCTGCATCTAGACACATGCTCCTCGCACGCTCTGTCAGCATTCTGTTCATTCTTTCTGCTACGTCGTTCTGTTGCAGCGTCCCTAGAGTAGTCCTCTCCAAATGAATCCCGTTTAGAGCACAAAACTTCTTGAACTCCTTCAGTTCATATTCTCTACTATTGTCTGATCTCAGACACTTTACTTTTAGATCTGTCTCATTCTCTACCATGGCTTTCCACTTCTTGAAGATGTTGAGAACCTCTGACTTGTGCTTTATGAAATATACTCACACCTTCCTCGAGTGATCGTCGATAAAGGTGATGTAGTATGCCAAACCGCCAAGAGAAGACACGCTAGCTAGACCCCATACATCTGTATGACCAAGCCCTACCTTGTGAGTTTAGGTAGCCTTCCACCCTTCAGAAAACTAACTCTCTTCTGCTTCCCAAAGATACAGTCTTCACAAACACCGACTTCCACTGAATCAATGCCTGTTAGCTTTCCTTCTGAGTGTAGAATCTTCATACATTTCTCACTCATGTGTCCCAGCCTATTATGCCACAGATCTGTGCTTTCCTTGTCTACTGTAATTGCGAGGGTGTCACTCGCATGTGAAGTTAGAGGGTACCGATCTTGTTGCCACGGGCAACCATCATTGTACCATTAGAGATTTTCCATGAATCTCCAGTGAATATTGTAACATAGCCTTTTGCTCCAAGCTAACCAACTGAAATAAGATTCCTCTTCAGCTTCGGTACGTGTCTGACATTCTTCAGAGACCACTTGGAACCCTTCAACTGTATTTGCACGTCACCTCTTTCAATAACACTACAGAGTTCATTATCCCCCAAGTATACTTTTCTAAAGTCTCCAACTACATAGTTCTGAAATAGCCTTCTATTAGCAGTAGCATGGAAAGAGGCTCCCGAATAAATAATCCATGAATTAGAATCGCTATTCATAGTGAGAATCAATGCATCTTGCATAATATGAGCCTCATGCTCATTTTTATCCTTCTTCAGTGCTTTACAGGTTGAAGATATATGGCCCTCTTGGCCGTAGTTTTAACATTTTCCTTTGATATGTCTCACCTTCGAGTTCGACCTCTTCTTCTTCGATTTTGATCGATTCCTATTTGGTACCCTTATTATGGCTTATGTCTCTCTGCTCGAGACTTAGGGCTGAACCTGAACCTTCTGATTCATTCGATTTTCTTCTAACCTTCTCGGATAGAATCATAGCTACCACCTCGTTCAGCTTTACGTTCTCCTTCCCTACCACGTTGCTGATTGCGGTTAAGCAACCTGCTCAACTATCCAGCAACTACGATAGTATCAATAGGACCTGTACTTCATTATCAAACGTGATGTCGACTGAGATGAGTTGATCAATAATCGTGTTGAACTCGCTGAGATGCATCGTGAAGGAACATCCTTCTGTCATCTTGAGGTTGAATAGCGTTTTGACGAGATGCACATTATTTGCAGCTGACGGTTGCTCATACATCGTTATGAGCACTTCCATAAGCCACACCATCGTCTTCTCCTTTAATATATTATGTGCTATAGATTTTGTGATGGCTAAATGGACCCGCCCCAAGGCTTTTCAATCTAATATTTCTCAGTCCTCGTTGGATTCTTCTTTCTTCTGTCCTTTTGTTTTACCCATCAACGGACGGTAAAGATCCTTCTGATACAGATAGTCCTCCATCTGTGACTTTTAGTAGGTAATGTCTGACTCGTCAAACTTCTTAATTTTAGATTTGTCTTTTTTTGCCATTTCTTACACGCAAAGATCTGAACAAGCGTTCTGATACCAGTTGTTAGGGAATATCAGATACGTTCTAATACCCGTTGTTAGGGATTCAAGCTACCAAATGTTGGTACAACTGCTCCTTAGCTATTCGACCACCTGTCAAATATGAACCCTCTGCAGAATTTGCCCTACCGAATCTTGTGTTAAGCAATAGAAAAAAGAAATTATAGCAAATTAAAATAATTATAAGAAAAGAGAACACCGAGTTTTAACGAGGTTCGGTAACTTGCTTACGTCCTTGGGAGTCACACAAATAATTTTCTTTATATTAAAGAAGATTACAAAGCTTGTAAAAGAGTAGATCTCAACTTGAGATCTCTCAAAAGAAGCAAACAGAAAAACTATTTGTTGCTCTTACAAAGGTGCGAAATTTTACAATAGTAAAATCCCCTCTCTCCCAAAATCGCTACAGGAATTAATCCTATCCAATAACTGAGATTTTCAACTTGAAAATCTCGTGCTCAACCGCCGCCAAGAAGTCACTGAGAAGAAAATCGGAGAGAGAGAGAGAGAGAGAGAGAGCATTTTTTCTCATGCTCATGGTTTCCCTTAAATAGGGAAATCTAGGGCCAAAGCAAATGGGATCCAACTGGATCCAACTCAACACGCAGGCGAAGGAAGAAAAGGGGATCTGGACCTTCGCTTGTAAGTCCATCAAAATCCCGCCTGCACTCACAAAATACCTTGCTTGCAAGATCTTTGAGTCCGCCTGCTCGAGTTCGCCCGACTTCACTCTTCTCGTGCTCGCATGTAACTCAGTCCCTCGCCTGCAGCAAATCCCAAGGTCGCCTACAAGGGGATCGTGATCTCGCCTGTTGCCTTTCGCGTGCAACCTTCGACATCGACCTCAAACTCGCCTGAAATTCGTTAAGGACCTCTCCTGAAGCCCGCGATGTCAACTTCGAACTTGCCTTCACTGTTCGACCTCGTCGGAGCTCGCCGTCAGCCTCAAGTTCGTCGCTGACAGGTATGGGTCTACACCCAATTTCTAACCCCCCCCCACCAACCCACCCCACCAAAAAAATTTAAATAAAAAATAAGTTTCTTGTTAGGGGGTTTTCTAGATGAACAATTAAAGTTGAAACGAGTTAATTATAAGAGGAATACTCAAAGTTAAAGGTGCTGCCCTTAAATTTTCTGACTCGTTTACCCTGATTGAAATTTCGATAGACATTGCGCAAGAGTGAACTAGTAAATCAATCAGGTGGTGAAGTACGTCTAAAACAGAGCTACTAAGTAAGGGGGGTCTATGTGCAATTAAGCCTCTGTATTGAGCGCTCTTCATCTATTGCAACATTAATCTAAAACTAGCATGGAAGTTAATTTATGTATCGTGGACTCATAATGTCATTGTTAAAGTAAGAGAGAGAGAGTCTTGGGTAAATTTCCCTTTAATTGAATATTGAGTATGCACATATATTTATACAAGTAGAGGAGTGTGAGGTTTGTTCTCTCAAGCAATGTGGGACTAAAACCCACTACAATACACTATTATCAACAGCCCCCTTCAAACTCATGTTGGATCAAACAAAGTGAGTTTGCGTACAAGAAACTGGAACCGATGAACAGGTAAGGCCTTTGTAAAGAAATCTGCAAGCTCGTCAGCGGATGAAACATGAGGAAGTAGAATTGTCTTGTCCTTGATAACTTGGTGACGGACAAAATGAGCGTCGATCTCAATATGTTTGGTCCTTTCATGAAATAATGGATTATTAGCAATCTGGATGGCACTCTTATTATCACAGTAGAGAGGAGTAGGAGTCGTAACAGAAATGCCAAAATCACTGAGAAGGCGACGAAGATGAATAATCTCTTTAGCTGTTGTGGACATTGCACGATACTCTGCCTCAGTACTGGAAAGAGCAATAACATCTTGTTTCTTACTTCACCAGGAAATAAGGGAATCACCAAGAAATATACAATAACCTGTGGTAGACTTTCTGGTAGTTGGATCACCAGCCCAATCAGCATCAGAATATGCACAAAGCTCTAACTTAGATGTAGCAGGAAACAAAAAAGAGCGAGTGCTAGTACCCCGGAGGTACCGAAGAATCCGTAATAAGACAGCATAGTGTACAGAACATGGAGCACTAACAAATTGACTGACAATACCAACAACATGAGAGATATATGGTCGAGAGATGCACAAATAGACCAACTGGCCAACAAGATGTCGATATCGGGTAGGATCAGATAGAGGCTCACCGTCAGTAGAGCAAAGTTTGACATTCTACTGGAGTGGAGTATCGATAGTTGCGTTATCAGTTAGCTCAGCTTAATTTAGAATATCTGAGAGATACTTCTGTTGACACAGTAATACACCCCGCGAGCCTTGAAAAATTTCTAGACCAAGAAAATACCGAAGAGATCCAAGATCCTTCATGTGGAACTGTTGTTGCAACTGAGATTTTACGTATTATATATCTGCCATATCATCACCTGTAATGATCATATCATCTACATAGATGAGTAATAAAACTCTGCCGCGCGATGTAGTGCGAACAAACAGAGAAGCATCTTGATGACTTTCTATAAAGCCCGCTTTGAGCACGACATCGCGAAAACACTCAAACCAAGCACGGGGTGCCTGCAACAGCACGACGAAGGAGACATACATGTCCCGGAGGAATATTTGACCCTGGAGGCGGTTGCATATATACGGTCTCTGATAAAGAGCCATGAAGAAAAGCATTTTTGACATCCATCTGGTATAAGGGCCAACGATGAACAGCAGCGACCGTAAGGAGAGTACAAACAGTGGGCATCTGAGCAACAGGAGCAAATGTCTCCTCATAATCAATACCTTGTTGCTGAGTAAAACCTCTAGCCACTAAACGAGCTTTTCGACGTTCAATGGTGCCATCAGGACGAAACTTGACCTTATAAACCCATTTACTGCCAACAAGAGAGATCCCAGGAGGACAGGGAACAATATCCCAGGTATGAGTTTGCTGAAATGCTTGAAATTCCTCAGCCATAGCTTGTCGCCACTCTGGAATTTGAACTGCCTCTTGGAAGGACTTTGGCTCAACAATAGTATGAATGGCAGCAAGAAAGTTATGAAAGATAGGTGAATAAGAAGTAACAGAAGCATACCGGGCAGGCATGACATGTGGGCGTTTGCCTCGACGAAGAGCAAGAGGAACCTCAGGCGGGGGAGATGCTGGCGCAGGTGCATGAAGATCAACAGTATTTTCTGGAGTGAGAGTTGTGTCCACAGGATATGGATTAGATGGTGTAAGAGAAGACTCAGGTGAGGAAGAGTCAACAGAAGGAGAGGGAGAGATGTCAGGGAGATCTCGAAAGGAAAATTGAGGTGAAGAAGTGGGTGATGCAGTGGACGGGGAAGCATGATCGGTAGAGTGGAGGAAATTAAAGTCATCAGAAGCAGAATAATATGGAGAATCCTCTTCGAACTGAACATGACGAGATATATAAACTCGACGAGTTGCTAGATCATAACAACGATAACCTCGATGTTCTGAACTAATTCCTAAATAAACACAAGAAACAGCTCTGGGAGACAATTTATCACTTTCGTGAGATGGCAGAAGAACAAAACATCGACAACCAAAAATGCGAACTAGATCATAACGGGGAGGATGAGAATAAACACGACTATAAGGAGTAGCGCCGGAAAGAGAGCTAGATGGAGTGATATTAATGACATGAGTCGCGGTGAGAATAGCCTCAGCCCAAAAACGACGAGGAACAGAGTAAGAAATGAGCATTGATCGAGCAGTATCGAGGATATGACGTTGTTTGCGTTCATCAACACCATTTTGCTCATAAGTGTAGGGACATGACTGTTGAAAGATAGTCTCATAAGAGGACATGATAGAGCGCATGGTAGAGGATAGGTACTCTTTGGCACAATCAGAACGAAAAACTTTAATACGAGATTGTCATTGAGTGAAAATCATAGCAGTGAAGGCTTGATAAGCAGTAAGTACGTCAGAACGATTCTTAAGTAGGTAAACCCATGTAAAACGAGAGAAATCGTCGATAAAGCTAACATAATATAAGTAGCCAGATGAAGAAGGCAAAGGAGGTGGCCCCCAAATATCAGAATGTACTAAATCAAATAAGGAAGTGGATACAGATGTACTCATTTTAAATGGTAAAACAGTGAATTTAGCCAATTTACAACCAGTACATGACTCAATACTAGAACTAGATGATACAGGACCAAGTACTCCAGACTGAATAAGACTCTCCAGCCTTTTATTACACACATGACCAAGTCGTCTATGCCATAAATTGGCAGGAAGCGAGGTAGAGGGTTTTGACGAACAAAGAGAAGCAACAAGAGAACGTGGACGTATGGACTCTGGAAGGTGAAGATATTCCAGAAAATACAATTTGTGCCTCCTACGACCCGCCCCAATCGTCTTTCCCGTCTGTGGATCCTGCACAATACAAGTATTAGAAGAAAATGAGACAAACAAGCCCGCCATGCATAAAGAGCTAATAGAAATTAAATTCAAGCACAACTGAGAAGCCATATAGAAGGGACCAAGTGTTAGACGACCAGATGGATCATTTTGTGGGGTAATAGAGTCATACTGAGTAATGGACAATGGTTGTCCAGCAGCTGTGTAGATAGGAGGAAGAGAGGATGAAGTAAAGACAGAGGATAAAAGTGAGGCATTACAAGTCATATGAAAGGAACAACCAGAGTCAAAAATCCAGAGATCATTCATACCAGAGACCGAAGGATTAGCTGAAGAACCAGCAAAATGCATACCAGAGAGTTGTGCGGCGGATGTAGAGGTGATATGTTGGAAAGCATCAAGTTGACGGCAAAGACTTTCAATAGCTTGAATAGTAGATTCTGAAGTAGTAGAAGGTATAGCATTGGCCAACAATCCTGGTGTACGAGAGGGTTGAGACTGAGGGGGTCGCCGACCACGACCAGTACCTGAGGAACGTAACTCAGGATGAAGATTGAAGCATGTCTCAATACGGTGTCATTCCTTCTTGCAATATTTACAAGAGAGCTTAGATCGAGCCTGTGGAGAGGGAGCCTGTGGAGAAG
Organism: Asparagus officinalis; assembly: GCF_001876935.1. Classification (NCBI taxonomy): domain Eukaryota; kingdom Viridiplantae; phylum Streptophyta; class Magnoliopsida; order Asparagales; family Asparagaceae; genus Asparagus; species Asparagus officinalis. Next base: position 56,639,595 of record NC_033802.1, read on the forward strand.
TATGATTCATAACAGGAGCAGTGACAGGTAAAGACAAAACAGTCTCGAGTGAAGAGGTAGGAGTGTCTGTTGACAAATTGAGTCGTGTTGTCTGCTGCCGGGTCTCATAAGCAGTGAGAGCTCCCATAACTGAGGCCAAAGTCGGAAATTGAGGCTGGTGAAGTAGTTGATCAGCCATAGTTGAATATTCAGGAAGGGACTGAAACAATTGATGCACCTCATGCCGTTCGTACCAGGCTAGCCAGTCTTCATATGTGGAATTACGTCCAGGAAGCATGGAGCGTAACTCTGTCCAAAAAGCTTGCATTTGTCCAAAATGGGACTGCAGAGATGAACTACCTTTGCGTTGTAGAGAAATGCGTTGCAGAAGATATGCCTCCCGTGCACCCGAGCACTCAGTGAAACGCTCAGTGAGACGAGTCCACATGGCCCGAGCAGAGGGAAGCGAGCCAATCTCGACAGTGGGAACAGAGCCAACACAGCGAGTGAGATAATCCATGACACAAAATTCCTGCAATTGCCACCCTAAACTCTCCTTGACATAGAGAACACGAGCAGTCTGAAGATCGACATTACCACTGCCAGAGGTAATAGTACTGGATGAAGCAACAGTGCTGATGGACGATGGAACTGGTCCCGTACTGGTGAGATGATCAAGCAAACCAGCGCCACGCAAGGCATTGGTGACAATGGTGGACCACCCTGCCCAGTCACTTTGATCATTGAGGGGTAAAGGTGGTTTGGGAATCTTCTCTGAAGGAGCCATAACAGCAATGTTCAGACGTTAAGATGTCAAGATGCCGTTACTAACTGCGAAACGGCAATGCCGTTCGTTTGAGGCCGAGAGATGGCTTGAAACGACGATGCCGTTAATTTGAGACCGAGAGACCGTCTTGAAACGATAATACCATTAAAATAGAACCCAAAGGTTAGAATGAAAACCCGAAGGTTTAAAATAGAACCCGAATGTTAGAATGAAACCCGAAGGTTAAACGAGAACGCGAAACGCGTTAAGAGGCCGCAAAGCGACAATGCCAAAATATCTGACAGAAAAAAAACATTAAACGGCTGCAAAGCAATAAGGCCAAGATTTGGCAAAAGAACGCAGAAGCGTTAAAAAATTTTATTGGAAGGAAAATAGCCCTAGCTCTCATACCATGTTAAAGTAAGAGAGGGAGAATCTTGGGTAAATTTCCCTTTAATTGAATATTGAGTATGCACATATATTTATACAAGTAGAGGAGTGTGAGGTTTGTTCTCCCAAGCAATGTGGGACTAAAACCCACTACAATACACTATTATCAACAGTCATCATTTAACTTGACGTTTAGAGCGGTCAAGGATGAACCTATGAAATGTCCAAGACCATGCATTAGCAATTATATATCCCTTTCACATCAAAAAAACCCCTATTCTTACATATTGATGACTGATTGGCAATGTCATCAAAAATATGATGATAAATTCCTAAAATCTACTCATATCGTCAGATATCAATTTGGTAATTTTATGTTCTTATTACCATTAATTCTTATCAAAGCATCAAAGGGTCCATCAAATAAAATCACTTTTAAAGAAAACATCCAACACTTATTGTTAAACACTCGTTGTGAAGTTCATTGATGCCAATGCATGGATGTTGGAGAATCTTATGCCACACTCATAGTTGTTACCCAAGTAGCATCTATTTCTAGATTCTAATATCATGTTCAAACGATCTCAAATGATTCTGTCTCTTTTTTACTTTACCTTCAAATGAATTGGATTCCAATTCTCTCTACTACTAGTCATTACTGCATCACAACCATTGTTGATTCGACTACGAAGACATTGCAATATATTTACGTTTCTATTAAGTAAATGATAGAGACTTGATGAGGACTCTTGAAAACTGCCGCCTCTAATTCAAGCCACACTAGGCAGTTGCTTGTGAGTTTATAGCCTAAGCCAAACCCACCGTCCAAAAACTAAATAGGGGCCATACACAAACCACAAATTGATCCTCATGTTTCACATGAAAATTTCCTGGTTAATTGAGCTTCACTACAGACTATATTCTGTCTTTTTCTTTCTTCTCATGTTACCAATAAAGTGATGCGCGCATCCTAAGATCTTTTTCTTTCGGTGCCTAGTAATTGAACTTTCATTATCTACCTCATTTTTATGATTTGATGTGATGAGATGATTTAATGGTTGAGAATATATTTTCTAAGAAATATCTATATTTGCATATGTGTGTGTATATGCATAATTGCCTACGTGTACGCTGAAACTCAGAGAAGCTGATTGCGTTTAAAAGTTCTAATTCGAAGATAGATGGAGGTGACTGCGGAGGTTGCAAAATACGGCCACATAAAACGCGTGTAAGATTACAAATTTGGTCTTTCTTTTGCCACCCGCGGGTGGGACTTCTGGCTAGCGCCACGAAGAGTGGGGGAGGAGATCTCCCCAAGTGGTCAGGGGTTCGATCCCCGTATCCGTATTCACCTGGCCCCTTTGGGAAATAAGGGTGGGAACCGGGACCCGGGATTTTTTTGTTCAGTAACTCAACCTGGTAGTTAGGGGTCCGGTTTGCGTCCAGCTTGGTCCACACGTTGCGCGCCCAGTCACGTGGGGATGGGCCACTGGTATTAATGTTGGGGAAAACCTTGTGCCGAGATCCAATACCAAATAGCCGAGAGAGATAAACAACACACCAAAGATAGCACAAACGCAAGATACACCTGTTTTAACGTGGTTTGGCGAGATGCCTAAGTCCACGGGGCAAGGAAGGGGGAGTTTTCACTATTAAAAATCAAGGGGATACAACTAGGGTTACAAATCTCACAAAAAACCCTCCTTAAATAACACTTGATCTCTCCAAATGCTCCTACAATAGAAGCCCAACAAATCCCCACTTTCTTCAGCTCAAAACCCTTGCTTACAAACCCTAGAAACGAGTTGTGGGTATTTATACAACTCCCAAACAAAATGGGTCTGAAACCCAGATTCTGCCCAAACCGCTTCGGGGGTCGACCGTGGCGATCGACCGCAATGCCATCGTGGTCGACCGTCACGGTCGACAGCACCAAATCCAGAACAGGCCCCAAAGTCCGGAGAAAACCACGGTCGACCGCCAAAGATCCAAACGCACAGTGAGGTCTGTGCACGAACGCGATCGACCGCCAAAACCTCGCGGTCAACGGCCAGCCTGCCAAACGCCTATTCTGAGCCCATCAACTGCCAATCCTACAAATCTTCACCTCCACGAAGATTCTCAAAACTTAGCCGACACTCACCAAACCAATTGCCTCACTTGTTGCATCCAATACGCCATGGCAACAGACTCATGACAACGGATTCAATCCACAACAAATAGAGACCCAAACGAAGTGCGAACACTCACCCCAAACCATTAGTGTCTACTCACCAAATCGGCTGTATCAAAACTGACTGCCTACGTATCCTCTCCAAGGAATCAAGCCTTCACGTGGTTCACCAAATGGCCTCCAAAGGCCCTCAGTCCAAAAGAAGAGTTCTCAACTCCTCACCAATACCAATATGCACTCTGCAGCTGATAGCATCATCAACGGCCCCAACCTGAAACAAGTCAAACGCCTCCACCTGAGGTGAACCAATGGCCGTATCCAAGCTATATCCACCAGGTACACACGGATCTACCAACTCATCATTCGCATCTGAATCCAAATGACTCCCACGCTGTGCCACCTCAGCTGGAATCCTAAATAATGCAGAATGACCTGGAGTATGTAGAGTAAGGTCCACCCAATGTGGAGCAGCATCACCCTCCACCCGTTGTGATATCACACTGATCTGATCAATACTCTCTACCTGTTGAGAGTCCAAAGTGACAAACCTGCTTAGACCAAACTCAGAAGCTCCCCACTGATAGCCGAATGAGCCCCTGAATCCCAAATGAGCAATCGGATCCAATCTCACATCCACGATGTGGCCACGTGCTGGGTAGCTGTAAAACCCCAAAAATTTGAATACTTTATGATAAATAATAATAAATATGTTATACATTTATAAATAATATATTATGATGTTTGAGTATGCTAGGAACTGATTTGAGATTAATTCAATGTATATATGTATATATGTGAGTACAAATACACAAATCATGCACAAAGGCCAAGAGTGAGAATCTGGGAATTTTGACCAGTTGAGAGTTTTTATGTTTCTCTCACTGATTCATTAAGAATCTGGAAAAGTGTATAAAACCAAAGTTGTAGGTCTCTTCAAGTGATTTCCAACAAATCTTAGATCACCTTATTCCGAGGTCGTATGAGAAAGTTATAGTGAAAATACCAAAGAGAATGTTCCTAGTCAGACTGAATTTCCAGTTTCGGGTTTCGGGTTTCGGGTTTGCTGCTATATATATACATGTTATATCATGAAAATCACCTCTTTTCTTCTGTTTTACAAACCCTAGCAGCCCGCCTCTTCTCTCCCAAACCCTAGATCCCGTTCTTGGCGATTTTTGAGGAGTCTCGAAGGGTTTCAGCGAAGGGAGGATCATTTCTCACGTTGTTTTTGGGAGTTCATCTACACCAAGGCGAGTAATTTCTCACCCAACCCCACTCTTTTGTTTTCATGTCAAAGACCTGAGTTTAATTGTTTTTATGGAGCCAATATTCGTATTTTAAAAGCTAATTAGAGTATGTGGCATAGAAGATGGATTTGGGATTTTAATCTGTTTAAAATAAACTCTACCGCAACGTTTTCTGTTAACTAGATGCTAGATCTGAAAATACCTAGGAAAGGATAAAAATCCCTATTTTTATTATTAACGATGAGTAAATCATGTTATACATTATTGGAAACCTTGTGGCAAAGTTTTAACAGGTTATTTTTCGCTGATTTACTGATTTATGACACCTCTACAATTAGTTTTGGTTTAACAAGAATTTTTGTCTCAGGTTTCTAGCTGACAGAAACTCAGATATGGGTTTCTATCCGCTTGGCGGCTTCGACCGAGCGGTCGCCGAGCTCGTTTTAGGGCTTCGGTCGACCGCCAAGTTTATTCGGTCGACCGCGATGTTTGTTCGGTCGACCGCGACATTTATCCGGTCGACCGCGACGTCTGGTCGGTCGACCCAGACGTCTGGTCGGTCGACCGAGATGCCTAGCGGTCGACCGCCAGGCTCGTGCCAGAGTTCGGTCGACCGGATCGGTCGACCGTAGTACTCTCTGTTGTATTTTCCCTATTTTGTACATTTTTGAATATTTGTTCAGGTTCGAGTGATTTCCTGGACTATCTGACATTGGTATTTGGTCTTACTATGTACCCAGGCATGATAGAAGACCTGAGGGTACCAATTATGGATATATACACTGTTTTGACTGTGAATTGATATAGGTAGATTTCACTATGTATCCCAGTGATATGTTCACCATTTCACAGTCCTCGTGTTGGACTAAAATCCACAGTCCTCGTGTTGGACAAGCATTACCTTTTAGTCCTCGTGTTGGACGCCCTTCCTACTTAGTCCTCGTGTTGGACATGCATTGCTATTTAATCCTCGTGTTGGATATACATTATCATCCGGTCCATGCGTTGGACAACGGTCACATCCGGTCTATGCGTTGGACAACGGTCACATCCGGTCCAAGCGTTGGACAACGGTCACATCCGGTCCATGCGTTGGACAACGGTTATTTTCAGTTCATGAGTTGGACGTTTACTTCATGCAGTCTATGGGTTGGACGTTTAATTTATATAGTCTATGTTTTGGACACTTACTCGTTTTCGGACCTGCTACTCATGTGAGTTTGACATGTGTCACAACACTGTTTTCATGCTCTGGTGTTCGTAGTATTTCTTTTATTATTATTACTGCACTAGAACCTTGGGTTTGGTATTTAGGAGTTTACAATTTGAGATGTAAGGTATATACATGAGGGTTTCCTTGTTTGGATTATTTCGCTCGACGTACCTATGCTCGTGTTGTAAATTTCTAAATACTAAAACCCCCTTTAGTAAGATCAATGATTTTTTTTGATCTCTTATATATTAACTGTATTTTTCTTATACAACGAGCCCTGTTCCCTTGGGGTTGGTTGTGATGTTACTCGCTAGCGCTTTGACGCTCGTTGTCCCTCCCCCTTTCAGGTAACGAGCCAGGAACCCGGAGAGTCGTAGACTAATGGCGATGCATTTTAGCTTCAGCCGTCTCTTTAGTTATATTTTCTTTTGGAGTTCCACAGTAGATTTTTATTTAGACATTTGAGAGTCTTGTTCTAGAAGTTGTAAAGGCTGTGTGCCTTATTTCCTTTTCGTCAGATATTTATATTTGAGACTTGTTGAGTATTCCAGTTTATCTACTCAGATCTTGGCTATGTATTTCTGTATGTGGGATGATGAGATATTTATGTGACTGTTATCATTCCATTAGTATATCTTGTATTATCTTTTACCTGTTTTGTACCTACACCAGTTGTTTGACTATTATCATTTCATCAGTATTCCTTGTATTATTTTTTACCTGTTTTGTACCTACACCAGTTGTTGACTCTACTAGATAGATGTTAATTGTGATGGTGAAACATGTTATTGCACGGTGTGGTGCATGGCAGGTTTGACATTCTTGGTTTCACCTTGGACTGCAGCCTTGTGTGAACCCAGGGGCGTCACAGTTGGTATCAGAGCTCTAGTTCCAGTATCCTTAGGATCATCCTGTGTCGAGTCGTGGAGCTAGGATAGAGTTTCCTAGGATTCATGTATAGAGTCCGTAAGGATTTCCTAGTATGAGTGAGGACGATATATGCGTATATCTCAAAATTTGAGAATTTTTTTTATGACAACTATTTTTGTATAAGTTTAAAGTATTTGTGCAAATACTATATGTTGTGAAAATTGTATTGTGATACGCTATTTATAGAGGTCTATTTTGACTCCTAAACCCTTATTTCCTTTTGAGCAGAGATGTCAGAATATGATATGTCACGTACTCAGAGATCTGGACAGGCTGAACCACAGCAAAATCCACATGAGCCGCAGCAGGCTCCCCAGTACCTGGTAGATCTTATGGCTCCCCTAGTCGCTAGGATAGCAGCAATCGAGGAGCTTGTGGCGAATCACATTACACCACCACCACCAGTAGCTGAAACCGCCATTTCTCAAGAAAATAGGACAGCTAAGTTTCATAAGGACAAGGAAGGGAGTGCTAAGAGAGGGCACGCCGGAGACAAGGACAAGAACAAGAGACCCTTGATTGGATCCCAACAGCATCAGCAGAGCCCTCATAAGAAGGGATCTCAACAGGATCAGAGAGCAAGTCAGCAGCACAAGTTCCGGGGATCTTGTTTTAACTGTCGCAAGGTCGGACACAAGGCATTAGAGTGCCGCAGTGCACCAACAAGAGCTCAGAAGGGAAATGGTCCAACTCAGCAGCAACGGAAGACTGAAGGGCAGGTTCTAGCAGTTCAGGAGGTTTCCCAGGGGCAGATTGTCCCATATTCTCCAGCACCAGTGACAGAGCAGTCTTTAGCCACCGGCAGAGTATATGCAGTAGTCCCGCATGATCATGGAGCTAATGGAGCAGTTTTGGAGGGTACGTTCTTTGTGAATCCCTTTTTCCACCCGTATTCTTTTCGATTCGGAATCGTCACATTCCTTCATATCGCATGCATTTATGGCTAGACTCTAGCTTGTAGCTTAGCCTCTAGACATCCCTTTTATCTGTTTCCACCCCTTTAGGAGAGGTATCGCTTCTGAAGAGCGTTTGTAGGAGGTGTACCGTCAGTTTAGACGAGTCGGAGTTCATAGTCGATTTGATAGTGTTTCATATGTCCGAGTTCGATGTCATCCTTGGTATGGATTGGTTATCTTCCTACCATGTTAGTATAGACTGCTTTGCGAAGACAGTCAAGTTGCGAGCGTCCGACGGGTCCGAGATGATTGTAGCCGCCTCTCAGGGCAACCGACTTGCGGAGTCATTTCTGGCGTACATCGAGGAGGTGATGCGACGGGATCAGGGTGCTGAGTTATTGGAGACTAGAGTTGTCTCAGAGTATCAGGATGTCTTTCAGGACATACCTGGATTACCTCCGGTGAGAGAGGTAGAGTTTTGTATTGAGTTGTAGTCAGGCACAGCCCCGATATCCCGCGCACCCTATCGTATGGCACCAGCTGAGATGAGGGAGCTTCAGACCCAGTTGGACGAGTTATTAGCTCAGAGTTTTTTTCATCGGAGTCATTCTCCGTAGGGCGCGCCGGTCCTCTTCGTGAAGAAGAAGGACGATAGTATGAGATTATGCATAGATTATAGAGAGTTGAACAAGGTCACTATCCGGAATAGGTACCCACTACCTAGGATTGATGACTTGTTTGACCAGTTGCAGGGTGCGCAGTATTTCTCGAAGATTGATCTTCGTTCGGGCTATCATTAGTTGCGGGTTAGGGAGATTGATATTCCCAAGACCGCCTTTCTTACTCGATATAGTTCTCTCGAGTTCTTGGTTATGCCATTCGGATTGACCAATGCACCCGCGGTATTCATGGACTTGATGAACCGGGTTTTCCATCCCTTCTTGGATCAGTTTGTGATCGTCTTCATCGAAGATATACTCATTTACTCGAGGTCGGAGGCGGATCACGAGGAGCATCTGCGGATAGCATTGAGGACTCTTCAGGAGCATCAGTTGTATGCCAAGTTCAGCAAATGCGAGTTTTGGCTTTCAGAAGTCAGATTCCTTGGCCACATCATCAGTAGAGAGGGCATAGCAGTGGACCCGGCTAAGGTTACGACAGTTCTTAATTGGGAGCCACCGAAGACGGTGACAGAGATTCACAACTTTTTGGAATTAGCTGGATATTATAGGAAGTTCATTCAGGACTTCTCGAAGATTGCGATGCCTATTATGCACCTTACGAAGAAGGGTGTACAGTTCATATGGAGCATGGAGTGTCAGAGGGCCTTTGACATTTTGAAGACTAAGTTGACTACAGCGCCGGTTTTGACTATTCCGAGCAGCGACAGGACATTTGTCGTATATACAGATGCATCGTTGGCAGGCTTAGGAGGCGTATTGATGCAGAATCAGAGGGTAGTAGCTTATATCTCACGGCAGTTGAGCGTGCATGAGCAGAACTATCCCACTAATGATTTGGAGTTGGCAGCAGTGGTATTTGCACTGAAGTCTTGGAGGCACTACCTATATGGGTGCAGTTTGAGTTATTCACAGACCACCAGAGTCTGAAGTATCTCTTTTCCCAGAAGGAACTCAACTTGAGACAGAGGAGATGGATTGAGTTTATTAAGGACTACGAGTTCGTGATCCGGTATCATCCGGGGAAGGCGAACGTCGTAGCAGATGCATTAAGCAGGAAGCGTAGACATCAGATTTCAGCTTTGAGATGTTCATTGCATCGGGATCTTATCACTCTTAGCTAGTTTGATTTTAGACCCGAGATTGCAGGAACCAGTGCATTTTTGGGAGCTGTGACAGTGCAGCCATCTTGGAGTGACAGAGTTGTCAGAACTCAGTTGGAAAACTATTGAATTCAAATCCAGAAGGAGGAAATTTCCAAAGCGCCTAAGACTGATTGGGCCGTTGGAGCAGATGGAAGTCTACGGATAAAGGATAGACTGGTTATGCCAACCAGTGCAGAGCTTAAGAGGGAGTTGCTAAATGAAGCACATCGTACTCAGTTCATAGTACATCCAGTGACCCCTAAGATGTACAAGGACCTAAAGAGACACCTTTGGATGGAGTGTTATGCGTAGGAAGATTTCAAAGTATGTAGCTAAGTATCTTACCTGTCAATGAGTAAAGGCGGAACACCAGAGACCAGTAGGATCACGTCAGCTTTTAACCATTCCGGAGTAGAAGTGGGCGGACATTTCTATGGACCTTATTGTAGAGTTGTCGAAATCGAAGAAAGAGAATGATTCGATTTGGGTGGTAATGGATGGACTGATGAAGTCAATACATTTTTATTCCAGCAAGGACTAACTATACAGCTGAGATGTATGCGAGGATACCTATTCAAGAGACTATTCGACTTCATGGAATTCCAGATGAGATAGCATCAGATTGAGATTTTAGTGTTCATTCCACATTTTTGAAAGAGTTTCCAGGATTCTTTTAGGCAACAGATTTATCGTACTGTAGTGCATTTCATCCATAGATGGATGGTCAGACGGAGAGAGTAAATTAGATGTTGGAAAACAGATGCCGGGCTTGAGTCATTGACTTTCAAGGTAGCAATTCGGAAGACGGAAAAAGGTTACGACGAGATACATTGGACTGTATCAGATTTTGGAGAGCATTAGAACTGTGTCATACAGACTAAATCTTCTAGAATCGATGTCTAGTATACACAATGTATTTCATGTTTCTATGCTTAAGAAACAATTACGTGATGAAGAACGGTAGTGAGTGTTGAACGCATTAGAAATTTAGCTTCAGGATGGTTTGACTACGATTGAAATCCCAGTTTGTATACTTGTTAGAGAAGACGAGAAATTTAGAAACAAGATATTTGAAAACTCAGTGGAACCAAAAAGGAGTTGAGATGATCTTCAGGGTCGCGAAGATGTTATGCCGCGCGACTTCCTGAACCTATTGAGGAAGTGCATTGATTTATGTGTACGATTATTTGTGTGGTTATATTTTGATTTAACGCTAGAATGAGGATATTTTCACTTAATTCTTAATCTTTCGGAACACATGGTATATATATGGGGGGTTCCTTGTTTGGATTTTTCGCCCGACGTACTAGTTCCATTCGATTAAGGGTTGAGTGGGAATATAGTCATCCTGGACTGTTAAATATAAATATCCATATATGCTTATCAAGAGTAAAATTCTAAATGTTTCTGGTTGCGGGTTGAATTAGACCCACTATGTGTTTTTCTAGTATTATTATTTGCTTAAGTATGATTTCTGAATTTCGAGGACGAAATTCTTTTAAGGGGGGAAGAATGTAAAACCCCGAAAATTTGAATACTTTATGATAAATAATAATAAATATGTTATACATTTATAAATAATATATTATGATGTTTGAGTATGCTAGGAACTGATTTGAGATCAATTCAATGTATATATGTATATATGTGAGTACAAATACACAAATCATGCACAAAGGCCAAGAGTGAGAATCTGGGAATTTTGACCAGTTGAGAGTTTCTATGTTTTACATGCTGATTCAGTTAGAATCTGGAAAAGTGTATAATACCAAAGTTGTAGGTATCTTCAAGAACTTTCCAACAAATCTTAGATCACCTTATTCCGAGGTCGTATGAGAAAGTTATAGCCAAAATACCGAAGAGAATGTTCCTAGTCAGACTGAATTTCCAGTTTCGGGTTTCGGGTTTCGGGTTCGGGTTTGGTGCTATATATATACATGTTATATCACGAAAATCACCTCTTTTCTTCTGTTTTACAAACCCTAGCAGCCCCCCTCTTCTCTCCCAAACCCTAGATCCGTTCTTGGCGATTTTTGAGGAGTCTCGAAGGGTTTCAGCGGGATTTGGAGCGATTCTATCGAAGGAGGAGCATGCTCACGCGTGTTCAGGAGTTCTACAATACCCCCTCAGGCGAGTAACATCTCGCCCAGTCCTCTCCTATGTTCTTAAAAGTTTTCTAATCAGTTTTAATGGGATTTGTTGAGCCTAAAACGTATATGTGAGTATAAAAATATGTTCTTTATAGCATATGATGCGAAAATCTTGTGTTTCAGTTTATAAAAAAGTCCACCAATGTTTTGGGTAATAAAGTTCACCAATGTTTTCATCGTATATGGTTATATGATTATTAGAAACATTAGTATTTTAATATCAAATAAAAATTTTCGTGCTTACAGGTTTGAAGCTGACAGAAACCCAGACTGGGCTTCTGTCTGCCTCGCGGTCGACCGCGACGGTCGACCGCTGGGCGTGCAGAAGGGCAGAATTCGTCTGCCCTCTGCGCGGTCGACCGCGGCGGTCGACCGCGATACCTTGGCGGTCGACCGCGATGCGCGGCGGTCGACCGTGAGGGTTTCTGCTGCACAGTGAGTTTCGACTCTGAGTGCGGTCGACCGGGGCGGTCGACCACCGCACAGTTTTAAGCACAGAACTGTTCTGTAAAATTTTTCTTCTTGTTCGAGTGTTTGCCTCGATCATCTGGCATTTGTTTTCAGTCTTACTAAGTATCTATGCATGATAGATTACCCGAGGGCACCAATTTAGAATCATACACCGAGATGCGTATGAAATTCGTGTAAGTATATCTTTTCACATATCCCATCGATATTTACTATTTGGTCCATGTGTTGGG
>NC_033802.1:56651945-56690357 GCF_001876935.1 Asparagus officinalis
ATTTAGTGTGGATTGATATAAGTAGACTTCACTATATACATCATAGCGATATTTTACTATGCCTTAGTCCTCGTGTTGGACTATAATCCATAGAAGTCCTCGTGTTGGACTATAAATTCATTCCAGTCCTCGTGTTGGACATTTGACACTTATTTTATGAGTTTGGAAACTACGACATAAATAGTTCCTGATTTGGGCATAATTCTTAACTCTGCATATGACTTCTTCACAGAAGTTCACGACATGATGTTGACATGACACTCATGCAAGTAATAATATGACATTCATGTTAGTCATGGTATGGCACTGAAATTTGTTCTGAGATTAGCTGTATTTTTCTTTTATTATTATTACTGCACTAGAACCTTGGGTTTGGTGTTTAGAGATTTACAATTTGAGATACAAGGTATATACATGAGGGTTTCCTTGTTTGGATTATTTCGCTCGACGTACCTATGCTCGTGTTGTAAATTTCTAAATACTAAAACCCTCTTTAGTAAGATCAATGATTTTTGATCTCTTATATATTAACTGTATTTTTCTTATACAACGAGCCCTGTTCCCTTGGGGTTGGTTGTGATGTTACTCGCTAGCGCTTTGACGCTCGTTGTCCCTCCCCCTTTCAGGTAACGAGCCAGGAGCCCGGAGAGTCGTAGACTGATGGCGATGCATTTTAGCTTCAGCCGTCTCTTTAGTTATATTTTCTTTTGGAGTTCCACAGTAGATTTTTATTTAGACATTTGAGAGTCTTGTTCTAGAAGTTGTAAAGGCTGTGTGCCTTATTTCCTTTTCGTCAGATATTTGTATTTGAGACTTGTTGAGCATTCCAGTTTATCTACTCAGATCTTGGCTATGTATTTTTGTATGTGGGATGATGAGATATTTATGTGACTGTTATCATTCCATTAGTATATCATGTATTATCTTTTACCTGTTTTGTACCTACACCAGTTGTTGACTCTACTAGATAGATGTTAATTGTGATGGTGAAACATGTTATTGCACGGTGTGGTGCATGGAAGGTTTGACATTCTTGGTTTCACCTTGGACTACAGCCTTATGTGAACCCAGGGGCGTCACAGTAGCCCAATATCCGACACCAAGCAAAATCTGAAATAGCTCCACCAGATCTAACAATATCTAACGCAGCAGTCGGCAACCTCATAAGATGGCCCAAACTTGTCAGAGTCCGAATACCAAATCCATTTCTCGACAACCAACGCCGATCCTCCTCCAGAAAAGAACGGCCCACAGAATCCGCCATCTCATCTCGTCGCCCCACTATTTCCTCTCCTATGAAGTGTCTTCAATTGCCATGAGCTCGGCACCAATGTAAGAAAGAACCCCTACTAGAACTAGTACGACGAGTAACCTTTCTGTCCATACACCTCCTCCAACTGTTGTGAACTACTAGGGCTTCATACCAACGGGACTTGGTTGCAAACCATAAATGCCTAGTATAATCCTCAACATAGGAAACAAAATAACGATTACCTCCTAATTATGCCTCTATGAAAAGCCCCCCAATGCCTGACTGAACATCTCCTAAAAGACCACTCGATCGATGGATAGAAGTGCCAAACTCCACCTCGGTCTTCTCGCTCATCCCACTGTGCTCAAAGGACTTCAATCTACAGGTCATATCACTCCTCAACAATCTATGCACGACATAACCAATAATATACCCCAGCACCAAACAGTGCCACAGTCTAGCCAAAGAAGTCGTCAGCGCTCTATCAATCACCGTGCTCCCAAGCAGATAATACAAGTTACTCCTTTTGGCACACTTCATCACAATCATGGACCCCAATGTGACCTTCAAGTGTGCATCCGCCAAGGTCACCCTATAGCCAGCTGCCTCCAATGTCCCACGTGAAATAATGTTCTTCCTCGGTTGATGAATGAACCTCATATCAACCAACTCCCGAATCATCCCGTCACTCGTCCGAATCTGAATGGTACCAATACCACCAATAGGGCATCTGTGATCATTACCCATAAGAACAACATCCCCTCTTTTCAACTCCTGAAAGCTAGAGAACTAATCCCTCCTAGGGCATATGTGGTAAGTAGCACCTGAATCCACATCCACTCGGTGGAGTCGGCAACACCAACTGATGGAAGAGCTGGGCATGAATAGCCCGAAGAATTTGAATCTGAAACATCGCCACTAGCCTTGGCAACATTCACCTCTGAAGCTTGAATAGTTTTCCCCTTATTCTTCCCGGCTTACAATATTGGGCATTCGGCTTTCCAATGTCCATCCTCTCTACAAAAGGCACACTGATTCCTACCAACTGCAGGATGCCCCCCTCTAGACTGCGACCTCCTATCACGGTTTGGACTTCTAGCTCTTGCAACCAATGCCCCCGCTACCGGCTCAATGGAAGTCTCCTTGTCCTTCTTACGAAGTTGATAATTCATAAGAGCCTCAGTGACCTCACTATATGAAAGAGATGTCTTCCCATTAATAAGAGTGAGGACGAATGTCTCATATTCCTTGTCGGACAAGGAACTCAATAATAACAACGCCTTGTCCTCATCTTCAACAATGACATCTACATTCGCCAAATCTGCTAGTAGCTTCGTGTAGTGGTTCATGTGATCACTAATGGATGTCCTCTTCTTCAATTGGAAGCGATAAAGTCTCCTCTTCAAATGCAAGCGATTTTCGGCGCTCTTCATCAAATACTTGCCCTCTAGGACCTCCTAAATCTTCTTTGCAGAAGTCTCATTCATCACATCATATTTTAGATCTTGAGTGAGATAAGACCTAATCACACCACACGCCGTTCTATTCATTTTCTTCCAAACCTTCTCATCAATGTCGGCCGGTTTCCCGTCCAACTCCAACGTATCTTCCAAATTTTACGCATTTAGCGCATCCATGACTTCGAATCTCCAAAGTCCAAAATTATTTGTGTCATCGAACTTCTCCACATCTATCTTCATAGGATGGACATTCAAACTTTGGACGGTCTTCACACTAGAAGAACCCTCCCCATTTTTATCTTTTCCGACCATATATCTCAAAGCACCCAAACAATTGCGGAACAAACAAGAAATAGATCCAACTTGAAAAAGATAGAAACTTTACCACAAAGATCCCACATTTATCACCAATCGAAGCTCTAGATGAACTTCCCAACTGATCTACACCTCCAAAAAGCTCAAGCGTTGTCCGGAGCTCTGATACCACTTGTTGGGGAAAATCCTGTGCCGAGATCCAATACCAAATAGCCGAGAGAGATAAACAACACACCAAAGATAGCACAAACGCAAGATACACCAGTTTTAACGTGGTTCGACGAGATGCCTACGTCCACAGGGCAAGGAAGGGGGAGTTTTCACTAATAGAAATCAAGGGGATACAACTAGGGTTACAAATCTCACAAAAAACCCTTCATAAATCACATTTGATCTCTCCAAATGCTTCTACAATAGAAGCCTAACAAAATCCCTCTTTCTTCAACTCAAAACCCTTGCTTACAAACCCTAGAAACGAGTTATGAGTATTTATACAACTCCCAAACGAAATGGGTTTGAAACCCAGATTCTGCCCAAACCGCTTCGGCGGTCGACCGTGGCGGTCGACCGAACCAAATCCAGAACAGGCCCCAAAGTCCAGAGAAAACCACGGTCGACCGCCGCGGTCGACCGTCAAAGATCCAAACGCACAGTGACCGCCAAAACCTCGCGGTCGACCGCCAGCCTACCAAACGCCTATTCTGAGCCCATCAACTGCCAATCCTACAATTAAGGCGAAGCCCCTTGCAGTTGTGGGGGCATCGCGAGGATTCAAACATGTAGTCTCCACCAGACCTTAAGTGAGGTCATTGAGTTGCTGACCAGGTTTCCCTTGTCAAAAAAAAAAACACGTGTAAGATATTGTAGAAATTATTTGACCATTATCATGATCGAGTGAGGATTATCCTATGAAAAGCTAGCTAACTTTTGGTAGAGTAGGGACAATTAGAGGATTCTCATTTGCCTCAAATACCCCTATGGCAAAAAATAAGAAAAGAAAAAAGTTCCCATAGATGACAAACTATAGAGAAAACGAATATCATATTACACTATTATCTTCTATATATTACTGTATGAACTTCCTTTATGAGTCATTATTTTTTAAAAAAAAAGTTGAAGAGAATGAACCCCATATTTTTCTTCTTATAGTGTAGGAATAGCAATGTAGTTATCACTGCTTTATAAAAAATAATATAGAGAGGAAGAATTACTTGACAAGTGTCTCATTAGCACCTCTAAATCAGTATACAAAATCAATGTAATGAGTATCAGTTTATTGGCCTTCATTGATGATTACTCTAGGAAGGTTTAGTTCTACTTTTTGAGACATAAAGATGAAGTGTTTGTGACTTTCAAGAAGTAAAAGTCTTAGGTTGAGGAATAGACTGGGAGGCTGATTAAGAGGCTAAGAATTGTTAATAGCCTTGAGTTTTGTGAAGGAAAATATGAATTTTGTAAGAAGAAGGGGATCGTTAGACATTGCACAGTCCCTCGCACACCGCAACAGAATGGAGTGGCAAAATCCTTTTAGAGAAAGCTTATTATATGTTGTTTAGTATAGATTTTGGCAAGGAATACTCGGCGGAGACAATAAATACAACTTGCTACTTGGCGAATCGATCGTCATCTACTACTATTGCATGTAAAACTCTAAAGGAGGTTTGGTCAAGTAGGCCTACGAATTATTCTAATCTTAGAAAAATTGGTTTCCCCATATATGCACATATTACGCAAGAGAAACTAGAGTCTCAAGTAAAGAAGTGCATATTCCTGGGTTATCCATGGGTTGTGGTATCATGATCTGAAGTCTCCTAAAATTATTATTAGTCGTGATATCACTTTTGATGAGTCTGCTATGTTCCACCAAAAATAGTCACCTGTTTTAGTTGACGATAAGGCCCTGCACTACAGGATAGAAGGTGAAGTTAGAAATTCATAATTCAGCTCTTCAACATGATAAGATTATAGGAGTTCAGCACCCAGATTGCATTCTAGTAGATGAAATATCTCAGCAACTGTAATAAGAGAATAAATACACTATGCTAGAGATCGGTCTAAATGAGATACTCGACCACTGCAAAGATATGAATATAGGGTAGTTTATCACTGTCAGTTGACAGTTTTGTGTCATTAGCTATTCAGGAGCTACTTCAAGTGATGACTTCTCTAAGAGTTACGATCTGTCATGTGGACAATTCAATCGATTTATTGAGGAGACCTCTTTCAGTTGTCAAGTTCAAGCAATATGATCGATATGTGCCGCACTTGATGCCTTGTTGAGCTATTGGAGAAGGTGGAGTAAGTTAGCTAATTTGGAGTGAGAAATTTTTAATATATTAGAGTCAAGGTAGAGATTTGTTAGTGTGACTCAAATATGAACTTAAGCCAAGAATTTTCTTTATTGGATAGACTTGGCTGAGAGGATTCCTTTTGATTAGGAATTAAGTTTGTCTTCAATGCAAACCTATTGTGTATAGGAATTGCAGGTTGGTGATAAGGAAAGTCATAAATGAATTCCTATTAGAACTCTAATTATAGCAAAAATAAAAGTCATTATGGGTTTGGGCTTTTATTGGGCTTTAGAAGATGTGAACTTAATTCTCTCTAGAACTTCTATTCCATTGGCAATAAAGAGTTGGGATCTTCAAGTCTATATATGTACATTGTTTCATGACAAATATCATCATCAAACTATAGAGCACCAATCAAGAATAGAGACTTCTTATGTTAAGCCTATTTGATGTTTTATCTCTTTTGTTCCTTTATTTGAGAGAGTTGAATTAGGCTTTTCGGGTGTAACAAAGATTGAGTGATTGAGAGATTTTCACCTAGCTTGTATTCCTCACAAATTGTTAGTAAAGCTACTCTCCTCATTCGCCTGTGGACATAGACTACAAGCCGAGAACCATGTAGGGATTTTGTCATAACAATAAATTAGCATTAACTAAATTGAACATTATTTTAATTGTACCATAGAAAAATATGAAAAAGGTGTTACAAAGAAAATAGGTGATAAATGCATTACAATTAAGGATGACATTTCACAGTACGTATATGATATATGTAATGTGAAATGAGAAATTAATTAAACAATAATCAAGCAAAAAGAAAGGGAAAAATCTACCATTGATGTTTACTCCATTGGAAAATGATTTTGGGATGTTGTTATGACTTGGATGCATGCTAAATGGTGATACTAATTAAACATGGAGAATAAAGTAATCATAAAGAAAATATACAATTATATATATATGTCAGCAAAAATTAGAACACAGACATGATGTATATATGCAAGGTTTAGACAAATCATGCGCCCTAATTACATAGGGAGAGCAATTGGAGAATAGCGTTCTAATCTTACTTATAAACATCACTAATCTTTCTTTTAAAGCTCTAAACGCAAATCCCGACATTTAGCTTCCTCTCTAGACCCTAGATCTTTGGATCGCTCTTTTATAATCACTACTTAATTTAATGCCACTGGCTCATCTGTTTACTTATCTCTTTAGAGTTTCTTTGTATTTGTACAAAGAGTTATTCTATTAGATTTGGGAAGAGGGGAGTACAATAATCAGGTGGAATTTACTGATCACATGTGAGTGTGTGGAAATGAATTGATCTCATCTGTGTAATATGTAATCTAGTCTAGTTAATAAAGATTTATCTGCTGCTGCTTATGAATGCTGGGGTTTCTCTGAATCACATAAAATCCTCGTGTTTAGGATCAGGGATGGATTTGCAGTGCAGGCACTTGGGGGCACGTACCCCATGCACATTCCGATAGACATGAATGATTTTTTAAAACTATTGGATGTGCCCCCAAGGAAATTTAGTGGGTGCCCCCGTTAAATGGCCCAAATTGACCCAAGTCCAAGCCCAAACTCTAGGAAAATTATATATTTCCATACCTCTCTGCAGGTTCACTAGGCCTGTGATTTGACAAAACATAGTATTAGTCCCTACATCTTTAAAATTTTCCATTAGCCCCTCAAATGACTAAAATTGCTATAAGATCACTCAGTTCATATGTTCTTTTGAAATGAGTTCCTCATATCATCGAATTGCTATTAGTCCCCCAATTTTAAGTTAATTTAAGACTTGTCCCTGAAATCAAGTGTGGATGTAAGAATTATATGAAAATTAGTCCCTCAAATCATTAAAACTGCTAGGAGGTTCCCACATTATCATAAGTTGTTTCAAATTAATCACTCTAATGGCTAATTTTACTCTTGATTGAAGGGACTAATTTAATGAATAATTAAAAATTGAGGGACTCAGTTGTAATTTTAATTATTTGAGGGAATAACAGACTAATATAAAAAACCAACAAAACCCTAAAAATCTCTATCCTCGATGTGCATTGTCGAATATGTGCCCCCATAGTAAAAGTGTCATGGATCCATCCCTGTTTAGGATAGCCATTTCTTTTCTTTAACTGTCTGTTTTGTATTCTCGTTTCATAATCTTGGTTTCATTATACGTTTCCGGTATATCCGCAATATACAGTATATTGTCCTCAACGCCTCTTTCATTACACGAAAAATACCCTCCTTGCTGTCTCTTTCTTATTAATTCTCATAACGGAACTCTAACAGCACGAGAATCTCGTTCTTATTTTATGTTTCTTTCTTTCATTTTTCTAAGAACACGAGAATAACACGTCGTTTACGTTTCTTATATGGCTCTTTAAGAGTAGGAGAATTATATTTTCGATTGCCTCGACTACTATATTATGGACCTCCCTCTTATTTTCTCTTCATAATCATGTTCCTTCTCTAAATTTGATTTCTATTTTAGTTATGTTTTCGTTACTTTCTTTCCATCTACAAATTCATGCTTCTCATTCTATTTCTTCCTTGAAATTATTATGATTCATTCTATCTTTTTATAGAATGTATAGTCACGTGTAAAACATCAGAGAATTATACTGTGAAGCTAATTAAGAGCTGCCTCATGTGTGAAATTGTAATCCTGGTGTAGCGTACAAATTGGCCTGGAAAATTCAGGTAATTAATCATGACTTCCTTGATGATGTGTTTGATGGATTTCCTAATAAGTAATAACTCACTTTTTATTGATAGACCACAATTATTCACACGTACGGATAAAAAACAAGGAAAATATAGTTCATTAGAATTAGATTAATGCACATATCAAGTTTATTCTTGTGCAAACGGGTTTTTGTCAAAGATACGTTAGAAGTCAGACCATGAGAACCTCCACATGCGTTGGCCAACTTTTAAAGACTATTGAAACCGTAATTTAATTTGGTGGCTCTATATATAACATTGTGATGTCCCTTACACGTATAAGTTTAATTTGTTTGAAGCCTTGAAGGGACTGTAGTTTGTAGTAGGACAATTTTAAAGATTATGAAAACTTTAACAAAAGACAATGCTTCCAAACCTTAATTACAGTTCAAATTTGAAGTGATAGAAAATGAGAGAGAGAGAGAGAGAGTAAGTGAGTGAGTGAGGTTTTTTATATATATAATGAGTGGCTAAAAAGTTTGGGGTACATCCACTTAAGTTGACATAAGATCAACTTTTATATATATATATATAACCTTGGTACCAAGTTTTTCCATTGAACTTGGTAGTGAGGTGGTCAAATCTCACCCCTACATCACGCCTCGAAGAGAGAACCTCAATCATTATATATATATATATATAACCTTGGTACCAAGTTTTTCCATTGAACTTGGTAGTGAGGTGGTCAAATCTCACCCCTACATCACGCCTCGAAGAGAGAACCTCAATCATTATTTACCTACTCCAAAAAAAGGCTCCATCTTACAGGCATGATGAGGCTCCATCTTCCAGGCATAATGTAGGGATGAGGTTTGATCATCTCACTACCAAGTTCAATAAAAGAACTTGGTACCAAAGTTCTCTATATTTCTCATATATATGTTTGTTGTGATTATGATCCTATCACGCCGTATGTATTAACACTTTATTCAAACTAAAATAGCGGCAAGAATTCTAGCCAACACTAATAGCATCACACTCAACGAAATAATGAAAACTTGCACCAACTATTACTTGCTGAAGTTTAAATGGGTAATTGAATCCAATTTACTGTCAACTCTGATTTTTTTTCAGAAATTCATTGGTTATATGTTAATTGATGACTAAATTGAAGACAAACAATATACAGCAAATAAAAGAGCAAGCATAGTAACTTAATATACACGTGAAACAAGAAACAAATATAATACAAGAGCAAGATTCAGCTGACAACAATCTGAATACAAAGACAAGTCCTAGACTCGGCTATTCTGAGGCAAAGGAACAACCCCATCGAAGAAATCCCCAAAATAACCATGTGGCTCATGAACCAACTTCGATATTATGTCTCTTAATGTGATCACTCCCTCTAAATTATTCTCCTCGTTAACAACATAGATTCGATGTATCTTTTCGCTGTCAAGCTTCAATATTATGTCTTTGATCGTATCATCTCTTTTGCAAGTGATTACTCCTCTCAACATGGGTGAGACCTCTTGGTTCTTCTCCAAGTAATTGCGAACTGCCGTGAGAAAGTTCTTAACTGAGATTGACCTGCACAGAAATCAAAGAAATTCATTTTCCTTTCCACTCGAAGGTGCAAATTTTGCATCAATGCTCTTCTAAGTAAATAACAGCGACACGCCTTTCAGTATATTCTTCAAAAAGATCAACTTAATAAGCAACATATCCTCACAATTTCTAATGGAGTCGTGAACTGACACCAATAGAAACATAGCCCTGTGGTGCTTAATCTCTCCCTTTTCTTTTTTTTATATTTCCCAATAACTAATTGTATGCATGACAGTAATTTTTTATGCATGAAATATAAACCACCATATTTAATGTTATGCATCATGTTCTATCTAACCGTAAATTTGATAAACATTAGGGCTAATTGCACATAAAGCCCCTGCCCTATAGTTTTCTTGACAGAGAGACTCCCCAAGTGGTTTTTTTTCCCCTCAGATATCTCCCTTGTGCTTTTACCAAAGGAAATTTTTATAAAAATTTCCTTTGTTTGGGAGTTTATTGGGGAAAGGAAAGGTAAGATGAAACAAGGCAAGGGATGGTAGAGAAGGTGAAGGATAATATAATATCTTGTTTGGAAGTTTAGTGAAAGGAATCGAGGAAATCCTATTTCATCATGTTTGGGAGCTCTAACTAAGGGAAAGGAAAGAGAGGGTACCATAATCAAATATCTGCCGTTGATCCATAATGATAAGAGGGTCAAACATCTTTTATGAATAATTCTGCTCCTTTCTCCTCTACACCCCAATTTGCCGGGAACAAAATGGCAATATTCTTATGTAAATTTTCTCTTCCCTCCCTTCCATTACTTCTCTAAAAAAACTCCCCAACAAAGTAAATTGCCAAATTCTCTTTCCCCATCCTCTCCTACCCTCCATCCAAACATAATGTAATAAAGTGAATTGTTATTACTATTTTTTATTTTCTAAAAATAAAAAAAATGACTCAAGGGGTAAAGTGAATTGTTATTATTATTATTTATTTTTTACTTCAGGGGTAAAGAGTCAAAAAAATCACTCAGGGGTTCTATCAGCCAAAATGAAATCACAGGGTTAATAAGTTCAAAAGCACCATACTGCAAGGGTCTATGTGCAATTAACCCCCAAGCAATATGCTATTCTCATCTAAAATTAATCAGCACTAAGAATAGAACTGTTTTGTGTAAGAATAACATTTATTTCGTGTAAAGGAAAAAAGTAATTATCCGATATCCTGTCAGTTTACCAAAGAACCTGGAGGGTAAGGGTAGAGCATATTACACCTATTCTTTCGTGGATGTATATTGTACTACAAATTTATTTAGCCTAGTCCAGATATATGTCCTGTGGCATGCCTAACAAGATATTCATTCTTACAAATACTTTCATTGGTAAAACAACTACAGAGTATGCTACAGGGCAAGAAGAATACATAGATCTATAAAGTAATGAGCAGTGGCTTTGATGCTTCAGCAGAAGAGACAACGAACTAATGATAATTGGACCCAAACCTGTATTCTTTATATATGTCAGGAGCAGTCAGAAGATACTGAACATCTCTGATGCTGATATTGCCTACTGGGTTTTTCCCACTTTCATCAACTACTGGAAGGCCACCAATTCCCTTTTTCCTCATCATCTGGAAGGCATTCAAGACTGGTTCATCCTCACTCACCTGTAAAGAGGAGGAAACTAGCATGTGTATAAAGCTCTTTAGAAGAAAATCATGAACTTTCACTAGAGTGACATATGAACTAGGCAGATGGCACAATAACTCAACAGACTTTCAATGTCCCTAGCTGATCTCCTTTGCATGTGCTTTCAGTAGGGGTGCAAACGGATTGGATACTGTTGCAATAGGCACTTACCATATCCATATCCGCTTACTAAAAACGGACATGGATACAATTATCCTTTGGCAAGTAAAAGTCATGTCCATATCCGCAAAAAACGGATACAGCGGAAACAGATACTCTTCGGAGATTAGAGAAACGGATACGGATATGGATACGGTTGTGGATATGAATCAGATACTTGACAAATGGATATGCATTGGATATAAGAGAAGATTCGTACATTAATTGCTCTATTTTGCAACAAAAAGATAAAACATGACTTAAAATTTGAAAAATATTGCCTATCGTCAAACTTTAAAAGTGATGTACAATGTCTAATGTAACCAAAATAATTCAATTCTCAAATGGTCGCATTATTCAAAGGGCAAAGTTTCCTTAATCACCATTAATAAAATAATTAAATGATAGTATTAACATGAATTTGACCATAAATAAGTCCGAAATGCAAAATAGATTACCTCAACAAAGCACAGTCCACATAACCCAAAACAAATAACACGTCCTAAAACTCAATTATTATCATGAAAAGAAAAAAAGTTAGCAATATTTGTATCCAAATCCATATCGTACCAATGAAAAAAATCCAGATATCCATATCCATATCTGAAATTTGGTGAAATCTGTATCTGAATCCGTATTTGACCAAAGATCCAAAATGTATCCGTATCCATATCCATACCCAAATGGTTTCAAATATTGGTTACCATATCCACATCCATTTCGGACACGGTTGCGGATAAGATCAGATATATCCGACTGTTTTGCAACCCTAGATTTCAGGGTGAGACATAGTAGAGAGGTAGAACATAGAAATTGAGCTAACATCTCACACAGAGACGTCCAAGATCATGGATCCCTGATAGAAACTATAATGATTGATATAGAGATCCACGTGTAGCACGAAGAAACCATGAAAGAGTAAATGACAATCCATGAATTAAATCCAGGTATCACTTTGACTGAGAAAAGGAAGAGACAAGATGTTCCTTTTTTTCCAGACTGTAATTACTTTCTTTTGTTACCAAATGTTATTTCTATTTTCCAAAACATATATTTATAATGCTCATTAAAAAGAAAACATGGGTTCTGTTGTAACCCTCTTGCCTCAGGATAACTTCGTGAATTAGGGTATCAATTCTATTCCATGATAAAATGGTTGGCAATAGATTGACAGTGATCATTAAAAAAATCAGAACACTATCGACACTTCTCATCCTTATTATGAACCATTGCTGCTGCAATAGCTAAGTTTCTCTTTCTTTTAGTTCCCATTATTGCATAAGCAAAGCCCCACAGGAAAGTAAGTTTTGTAATACGTAGATCACTTTTGATGAAGCTTTAAAAGAGACAGTTATCCAAGTTAGATCCCATGGGTTTTTCCCCCTTCTTCTTTTGACAACCCAGCTCATAATCGAACCCTAGTCCGTGAAAGCCATATTAGAACCGCCCAACCGTCTAGGTCACCCGTGGTGGGTATGCATTTATCTTTTATCCAACTATGCTTCAAGGTATATTTCTCCTATATGTGATCATGAGTTAACTTACAATAAAAATTAGCAAAATTTACATTATAGAACTAGGATAGGAAAGTCAAGCAGCTAACACAACGAAGGTATAGATTAAAATTAATGCAATGGCATAGAAGAAGAGAAGTAGAACCTTGACAATTCTATCAGGCTTCATGATAGGAAGTCCCAATTCAAGTAGTTTCTTAGTGCCCCAACTTTCAAACCAATGGAGGCCAGCACACTCTGCCAGCATGTGAACAACCGCAGATTGTGTGATTATATTCTCAATTTTTCCTTCACCTAGGTCAACCACAGGAAGACTTTTCATTCTGTACTTAGAGAGCAGCAAAAGCATAGTTAGAAAAGTATCAGAGTTCTGCAAGGCAAGAAATGGCGCCCAACGGAATGATCCTGAGATATCTCCGACCTGTACAAAGTCTGCGATTTGTTCATGGGCAGTGATGAAGATAGATTGAAAGTAAAATAAAAATTTACTACCGCGTAAATTTCATAAAATTCCTGGACTTTAGGAGTTTTTGCACAAAACACCCTGAAATTTATAAATCATTTAAACAATACTGAACTTTCAAAAATATATTAAATCTCTGGAACTATTGGAAATTCTCATACACAACATTAATGGGTAAAAAGTCTAAACTAGCTTTCTTTTTACAAGTTTCTACTTACCCTTACCTTAAAAAATATTAAAGCTATACTTAGAAGATAGGAGTGAAATTGCTTAAAAGTTGTCACATGCAAAGCATCTGAAAATTAAAGTAACGGCTGTCAATCACGAACTTAAGTGAGACAAGTTTTGGAGGATTTTCAATGATTTATAAAGTTCAGGGAGTTTGTACAATTTAGCCTTTATTAGTAGTCTATAATCTAAAAGCAACCTTTGTATTCTTATAGAAATCAGAGGATGTAAGCAACTCGAAGAAACTTCCACCCATTGACGCAGCTGCATCGGGGCCAGATTTAGCAGGTCCAGCAGCAGCTGTGACTCCACCAGCAGCTGCAGAAGCTAGGGCAACTCCACCCACTGCCAGCCATCATTTTAAGGGCTGCAACTTCAGACTGCAAAATAGAATAGGCCTCATAAAAGAGAAGAAGAAGAAGGGCAGAGAAATTACAACTTTGATAGAAGAGCAAATAGAGAGTCGTATTCTGTTTATGGGTCAGACTGCCTACTGTAATAGTGGGTTGAGCCTGTGAAACATGAGTTTGCCGGTTGATCTTTGTGAATCACACAAAATTAAGATGTTTTGAAGCTCACAAGTTTTTAAAAAAAAAATCTATCATAAGTCTTTGGTAGAGATAAAATGTAAATGAGATGTCCCCAGCGATCATATTTGATACAGAGACACATTTTGAGACAGCTTGAACACCCTCATTTTCATTTTCATTTGATCTAGTATTTGAATAGATGTTGCTGAACAAAATTCTCCCTAAAGACCTTCATGGATGAATGGGTTAACCACAACTTAGCTGACACGCACACAAATTCATGCATGGAACATAACACCACATGACCTTAAATGAGTACACTTGGGAAATAAACCATTTTTACAAGGTATGTGGTATCTACATATGACTATGTTACGCATAGCACATGTAGTACTTATAGATACATGTGTCTCTCCCCTGAGCATAAAGAGGCACAAAATTTCTTTTTGACAGGCTAAAACCAATTGGATATTCCTTGAATAACATCTTCAGACGCATTGAACCCTAAAACTTTCAATTTAATCCAGAAGATATAGGTAATTACTCAACATCTATAATCCTCATGAGGCAAAGACTAGTTAAGAGAAAGCATGAGATCACATCACGAAACCCTGATAGAAATTGAAAGGCCAACTTATTATGATGTCTTCTACCTGGTTGAAGAATGTCCAATGTAATGTAGTTCCCACTGGTTGCACTTGTTTTAAATGTACAATGGACAAAAAATGGGCAAATGCACTTGTGTTATACCCAGACTGATCCACACCAGATGTGCATGCATGCAAAAAGAGTTTCTTCTTGGATGGAGTGACCTAGGGAAAATATATCCGCATCGAACTATCATTTTGAATACATCAAGCAATTAATCACAGAAGTTATAAGCATGGATTAGTCTTTCTTCCAACAAGAGCACAATTAAAATAAAACAAGTTCTCATTTTAAGTACAGGGGTTAGGTTGTGACCTGATGCAGGAGCCAAACAGCAATTCCAGCAAATTCTACAATTCCGATGTATCTGTCAATCCAGCTGGCATCATCTGGTGCTTCTACCTTTCTGACAGGAGCACTCAAGATCTTGTGCTTGGACAAAGTTTCCACAGTATCAGCCAAACTGGAATCTGAAGGTATCTCAACTACTGTATAAGCACCTCCAAGGAAGAATGACAATGGTGTCAGTATCTCCATAAGATGTATTATTCTTATACTCAGAAGCATAAGGCATACAAGAAAACAAGGTAGAGTGAGTGGAGTAAATATATACATAATATGACATAAAAACATCCTAGATACCATAGCAATATGTGAAGCTCTAAACAAATATATAGCAGCAGAAAGCATTCAGAATCAAATAAGCAAATAAGATAAGCAGTTGAACGTGCCATGCTTCAATTCAAGGTAACCTGCGAATTCAATCAGCAAACAGATATCGGTATTATCAGAATGTCTGATATCACACTTCTCATATTTAAATGAGTAGTATCATGGAATACTATATATGTTACATACTAAACTGGGAACTATGCCCCTATTAACATGAAAACTTGACATTCAAGGGTGCCCCACATGAGTTGACATCAAACCACATGTTGAGCTGGATTTATTTATCTTAAGAAGTCATATTTTGTAAATGTATCATCAACGAAATGGCTCATCATATAATGAGACATGATCCATTTTAATGTGTGAATGTAATTCTTTGTTGCATTTCTCCTTTTGGATGAGGATCAGTAGTCTTCCTGGAAAAAGATAAAAAAAAGGAGGAAAAAAGGAGGATTTTCCCTTAGGCGAGCAAAAGATGGGACATGAGAAAGTAGCAAGCTTCTTTCTTCAGGTGAGAAGACAAGTGCTTTTTTCCTTAAAGAGGACATTTACTGCAGGATGACAAGAAGGCGCTTCATCTCTTTCAAAAGGAGTCCTTACATATCCTTTCTTCTCATAGGTTACTAGTTTCAAGGTTATGGGATCTGCTATCATTGTGCGTGACAAGATTGGGAAGGTGGTGCAAGGTAGTGCTTCAGTTGCATAAGAGGATTACAGGATCATCACCATCCTAGATAGGTGGGTATAGAAACCTCGCGGTAATTTCTTTCATTACTAGTCAAATACAGACTTATGCAGACATGGATGCAACCCATTAAATCTTCTTTATGCTCTCTCTCACGTATGCTTAGTCACCATGCACTTCATTCGACGCATACAGTTTGGCTGAGATTCCCTGACTCTCTCTCACGTATGCTTAGTCACCATGCACTTCATTCGACGCATACAGTTTGGCTGAGATTCCCTGAACTGCAGTAACCAGTGCTATCACAGCCTTAAGAGTTGTTTGAGTTTGTAATAAAGGTGAAAGAGGAGAGGTAGGACAGAAAGAACAAAACAAAAATAAAAGCAAGAAAAATTATACACCAGGGCTCATGTTGGGAGACATTGGTGATTGACATGAAGACCAGGTGTGATAATAGTTCAGTTGGAAAGTATGGAGATATCAATGGTGTGATGTTCATTATGGACGCAATTTCATGTAGTTATAATAGTAGTAGAGTTAATTATTATTGTAGCGGATACAAAAGTAATAGCAACAGAAACATCACATTTGAAAGTGAGGAGTCACAGGAAGAAATCAATTCTGATTTCTGATATTGGGCATATTCAGAAAGGTTCTTATCAGCTGATACTATGCAAACCTTAATATCGATTTCCTCCAATGACTCGGCACTACCCTCATCCTAACTCCTATAGATGTTCCATCTCTCACCGAATTGAAGATCCTTCTCTGTTACTCTGTATTGCTCTTGCTCTTATATAGCAGCTGTACTAATGCAAACATTGAAACCTCAATGACACCATTTTCATTTGTCCCATCGAATCCTTTTCTTTTGAGTTACCTTCTATTTGGCATGAAAAATGGTAAAGGTACATGTATGAGACACAACAAATTATTAAAAGATAGGGTGAGGACACGACTATATACGTGTATATCTGTGTGGTATTGAAATTAATAATTTATATGATATCAATATTCTTTTTCATTCGCATGTTTTGAGAATTAAAATTAACATAACATTTTAGGATAAATTTTCAAAACCAACCTCTTTCCACATTTAATCCCAAAAATAGACTCATTTTGAAGTTATTTGCAAAAACCGACCTGGTTTCAGCCTTGGCGCTGAAACCATGTCAGTTTTTGTGAAAAGGAGTCTGAAACTTCACGGGAGTTCAACTCCCGTGAAGTTTCATAGTTAAAAAAATGTTTTTGAACTATAAAACTTCACGGGAGTTGAACTCCCGTGAAGTTTAGCAGCTTTGCTAAACTTCACAGGAGTTCCAACTCCCGAGAAGTTTCAGAAGTTTTTTTTCAAAAACCGACCTGGTTTCAGCGTCAAGGCTGAAACCAGGTCGGTTTTTGAAAATATTGTTGAAAGGGGTCTTTTTTTAGGATTAAATGTGGAAAGAGGTTGGTTTTGAAAACTTGTCCTAAAATGTTATGGTAATTTTACCATGTACATTATAAATTGAAAACTGCACGGTTTTGAACTAAAGGTGCAAACACCCTTTAAAATCATAGTTCTTAACCCTTGTCCATCAAATTTCAGGAAGCGAATGTGTAGGATATACGTCAAAGAAGTGTGTGCCGAGTGTTTTCAATAAAATGTCCATTATAAGATTGGTGCACCATGAGTAAATGTATGCACCATTCAATGAGTGTCCTAGGAGCCCGGGTATCTGATATGATACGGGATACATCTTCATGATAGCAGTATTCAACGCAACACGCGTTGGGTAGCAACTAATCACTGAGAAAATCGGCAACACGGGCAGACTTAATTCTTGTAACTCCATCTTCACTGATGTACCCCTCCACTCACAATTGACCAAAATTGCATGCATTAGAGAAGATCATTTTGAAAAAAGAAATTCGACTCAATGAACCTCCCATTCTTTTGCATCTCAATCAATCTGCACTCAACCGAAGTCCGGGCACAGTATTTTTTTCCCCCATAAAAAAAGGGGATTCAGTGAGAGATTGGGTTAGCGTTTTACCTTGAGAGGGATGGGCAAGGGGGAATGAGGAGACTGGGATCTTCTCGAAGCAGGAATTGAGCTTCTCAGATGGGCTCAGCTGAGGCTCCTGGATGTCCCATAGATCCTCAACCCTGTACCCGATCTCTGCTTCTGGGCTCCTAGGGCTTCGAGGGCTCTCCATTCGACCTCTCGATCTCTCGATCTTTTGATCCCACTCGTTAGGTCTTCACACTGGTTCTCGTAGCTGGGAGGAGACCAAATACTCGGAAAGATAAGCACAAACGAACTATTTTAATGCAATTCTTAACGCAATGTGTAGTAATAGAATTTCATTTTTTTCTTTTTTTTAATTTTACTTTGGGCCCTTGAATCTTTAAAGATATGAGATTATCTCCTCAAATCATTGGATATTAGGTCCCCAATTCTTATCATTTCTACGAGAATACGAGTACGTGCCAGTGCGAGCTACGGGGAAAAGTTGCGTAAACTTTCGAACTTATCATCAGGAGCGTACCTAATATGATGATGACGAGGTTGAAAACTTGAATCAGCTTTAGAGTTTATCTATCTAAAACTATATCTATCTATATGTGTACTACTTATACAACAACAGATTACCCATGTCAAAACTTTTGATTTACTCTTTTACCCTCTCAATTTCTTATAACTCACAATTATACCAATATTTATAAAATTAAGATCCATAACATTTTTCTTTAACTATGCACCTCTTCATTTTCTCAAAATTCACTAGAATACATTAATACTTTATAATGATAATAACATAAATATTTATAATTTACTACAAAGAATTTTTAATTATATGAAGTATTAAAATTATTTATTTAATAAGTTATCGTACATATTTATAATTATTAAAAATAATATAAATAGGGATTGATTCTTTTTGTCGTAAAGAATATTACCTTGTCTGATAATTAATATCGTTTTAGCAATAAATATTTAGAACTCATAAATTAAAAATGCCTTTACTTAGAAAAATTCCTTTATATAAAATTATTGGATCCTTAAAATTTATGAGACATATACTTTTTTTATTTTCCCAAAATATTTGGTCAATCACTAGAATATATTAAAAACTTATACTGATAATAAAATTTGTAAATATATTATAAATTATTATAAGGAATTACTAATTGTAATGAAATAGTATTTAATAAATTTTTGTACATAATTATAATTATTAATAATACTATACATAGGAATTAATTCTTTATATTGTAAGAAATATTACCTTGTTCGATATTATAATATCTTCTGAATTATAAAAATTGGATATTATAAATTAAAAATACTTTTCTTTAGAAAAATTGCTTTTATAAAAATATTGCATCCTTGGAATTTAAGAGACATGCACTTTTTTGGAAAGTAAATGTCTCATAAATCTCAAGGATCCAATATTTTTATGTAAAGTAATTTTCCTAAAAAAAGTATTTTTAATTTATAACGTCCAATTTTTATTACTTGGACGATGCTAATTATGTGTACTACTTATACAGCAGAACACCACACACCCACCCACCGAATCACCAAAAGAAATTACTCTACTAAATCCACTGATAGTTGGGGTTGTTGCACATAACCTATCTGAACTTTTTTATTCTATAATTAAATCTGGCCTAATTTTTTAAATTACCACCAAGAACTCTAACATGTCATATGCCAAACATGTGATAAAAGAGACAAAAATTTCTTCTTGGCCCTTAAAAATACATTTTTATTTTAAACATCAAAGATAATATTTTGGAACTACGGGTTTATTTTCATTTTTTTTTGTCATGTGTGGGCATGTTTAAATTGATGGTGATACTTTGAAGATTTAATTGAGAAACTTTTAGATGGGATTTAGTGGAATAAAAAAGCTCATGAAACTATGTGTAATAACCCCCAAAGTTTAGGGGGAATTTTTGGAATTAACCCTTTATTTTTCAACTCACCCATTTCATTCAAAATTAATGGTGGATTTTGCATTTTAGTATTAGTAAAATACTCAAAGAGTAACTTTATAGAGTTTCAATTTTCAATTTTGAGTAATTTTATCGGTTTCAGGAATGGACTTCAATTTGAAAGTTGTTTCGCGATACATGTGCAATTTATGGAAGTTTATTGTTGTAATTTGGAGTTTATCAAGCATCGAGTAAGATCATATAATAACTCTTAATGTCAAATAACATATATTTAATTTTTCTTTAATTCCTCGAGCTCAAATAATTAATTTAACTAATTCCTTTTGAACATCTACCTTTTAACAATATTCTTCTTCGCTCTATGTGTTAATATTGTGCTATTGAATTCATTCAATTACTACAATTATTTGCAATTAGTAATAATTGATAAATTAGTTACTAATTTTTTTAAATCATAAACAATTTGTATATCAAATTATTTACCAACATATTTAGTATTATTTTATTAATTAATATTATTTAATATGTCATTATCATATATGGTCTTATATTTCAATATAATTGCAATATACTCAGCGATTATCTCATCATATTTAGAAAAGTAAGAAAGAAATGCAACTATATTGTAGATAAAAAGTATTTTTATAGTCTCTTCACCATTTTCATGTCCATGAAAATAGCTCAAAATGAAAACAAATACGTACATGTGCAATGAACGTGCACTATGCTAGTATTCTTAAATGAGGATACAATAATTTATTGAGGCAGTTTTTTTAAGGAAAAATTATGTCAATGCCCCAAAAATAAAAATTTCATGTGGCCTAACCCCCTATATTATTTCTATTCTATATTAGCCCCAAATTCAATGGCCTTTTTATGATTCAGCCCTGTTTACACCGCCTAAGAAGGAAATCCAAAAAGATTTCAAAAAAATCTCTCTTCCTTTTCTTCTTCTTCTCTTCTCATCTCTTTTTCTCATGGAGATCACAACTGCTCCTCCCTCCTCTCCTTCTCTTCTCCTCCCCTTGCCTAACCCTCACCCTAACCTTCCTCCTCTCTTCCTTTTTACTCCTCTTCCCCTCCAACCCTGTCCTCTTGTGAGTGGGGGTGGGGGCCACAGTGCTTCTTTGCGTGTGATTAACAGGCCAGGCCCCCTCGATTCCCTCATGCTATAAATAATAGCGTGAGGTCTTCCTAGGTTTTTGTGTGCAAAGAGAAAATTACAGAGAGAAAGGCGGTTGTGCAAGAGCAGAGGGTGAAAAGAAAAATCACGGTGGTGTGCAAGGGTTTCGTGAAGGGGAAATCGCAGGAGCCGCCGACTTTGACAGAGAAGCCGCTGACTTTGAGAAGAGTTTGTGCATCTTTTTGAGTGAGATATTTGTGTAAGATTTGAGAGCTTGTTTGAAGGTATAAATTGTGTGATTGTAAACCTTATTTGTATTCTCACTCTCTCTAATAGTAGATCTCCCCCTCCTTACCCCGTGGACATAGGCAATTTGTCGAACCACGTAAAATTCATTTGTCACGCTGTTTGTGTGATTTGTAATAGCTTATTTAGGTTCCCTCGACAGGTCAGTCCTAAAACTGATGAGAGGAAGAGCTGATATCCCACTTTGTTAGGATATTTTACTTTTGGTTCTTTTTTCCTTGGTGAAACAGGAATTCTTGTTATGATCTAACTCTCTTGTTGTGCTGCCGAGGTGCTGCCAAAATTTTCGTTGCGCACAACAAGTGGTATCAGAGCCCAGATTTTAGATCTAGTGTTTTGGAATTAGGTGGAGGAAGATTCTTGTGTGAAGCTTTGTTCTTGGAGTTCTAGGCTTCGATGGAGATAACATTAGGAGTTGCCGTTGGAGATTTTGCTTTCCTCATGTGGTTAGGAAATCTATTTGGAATCCAATCTAGGGTTTAATTGGGTAATTCTTAATTTTTATAAAAGTTTGATTCTTTCTCTACAACTTGGAGTTAGTTTGCAATGGGAGAACAATGTAAAATCAGCAAGTCGATGATAAGTACAGTTCAAGTTGGTTTTAAGAACACCAAAATTAGTGTGGTGAAGTATGACGGTAAAATTAACTTTGGTTTGTAGATGAGCAACGTACAGAATACGCTCAATGCTCAGAACTTGGAGGAGTCCATCATGGTCTATGAGAGACCACCAAAATATGAAGAGGGATATGAAAAAAGATGAATAGGAACGCTTGTGGGGTGATTAGGTCTTGTTTGGAACTAGAGCTGAAGTATGATATGATTGGGATGACGTCTACAATAAAAATGTGGGAAATTCTCAATAATAAGTACCTTACGAAGAGTGTTGAGAAACGGTTGTACTTGTTGCCTAGGTTATTCAGATTTCAGATGTCCAGAGGCACTTCGTTTGCGGCTCATGTGAACAACTATACGAAATTGTGGCGAATGTTGATGAGAAGATTTCGGATGAGTACAAGGCTAGTATGACACATTTGTACTCACTTTGTTGAACGGGAGATCTTCTATCAGCTATAGTGAAGTTACTAATGTATTGATGAATTATGATTTGAGGAGGAAGGATAAGGAGACTTCCCGTGTTAGTACTTCAGGCAAGGCCTTGTCGATGAGAGGTAGAAACCTATATCCGAAAGGTGGTAATAGAGGGAGGTCAAAGTCAAGAAGCCACCATCAATTAGCAAAGAACCAATGTGCATTCTGTAAGGAGCAGGGACATTGGAAGAGAGACAGCCCGAAGCTCAAGGAGAAGGAGAATGGTAAGAAAAAGGGCCTGAATGCCAATGAGGTGAATATTGCAAAAGGCGATGATTTTGATGATTCGTACTTTTTTCTACTAATTACTCCGGAGGTGAACCATGTGGATGCATCAGATTGGATGCTTGATTCCGGTACTACTTATCATGTGACCCCTAGACGAGATTGGTTTGCATCGTTTGAGAGACTCGATGAGGGTGTTGTTGTCATGAGAAATGATCAATCCTGTAGCATTTGTGGGATAGGTACTGTGCGGATTCGGATGCACGATGGAGTAGTCTGTGAGTTAAAGGAGGTGAGATTCGTTCATCAGCTGAAGAAAAATCTTATTTCTGTTGGAGCTTTAGAGGCGAAGGGATTCAATGTGACCTTTGAGGATGCTGTAGCGAAGGTTACTAAGGGATCTTTGGTGGTGATGAAGGGAGTTCGTAGTCGAAACTTTTATCTAAAGGGGAGCACCAAGATTGGCCAGGTTATTTTAGCTATTTCAGAGGCGGACATGAGCAAACTTTGACACTATAGGTTGGGGCACACAGGCGAAAAGTCACTGCAGGCATTATGCAAGCAGTGGCTATTGAAGGAGATAAGAGTGGTAAAGTTGAGTTTTGTGAGCATTGTGTTTTTGGCAAGAAGACGAAGATAAAGTTCGGAACAGCCATCCATCAGACGAGGGCTATTCTGGACTATATGCACACAGACGTTTGGGGTCCCACCAAGACTGCATCTTTTGGTGGTAGAAATTAGTTCGTCACGTTTATAGATGACTATTCTAGGTGTTGTTGGGTGTACACAATGAAGCATAAGCATGAAGTTCTAGATTTGTTTGTGGAGTAGAAGAAGAGATTAGAACTGCATATTAGAAGAAAGATCAAGACGTTGCGATCCGACAACAATTGTGAGTATACTTTAGACCCCTTTCAGTAGCTATATCGAGACGATGGTATAGAGAGACACTTCATGGTTAGTCATACACCATAGTAAAATAGGGTGACAGAGAGGTTAAATCGGTCTTTACTGGAGAAGATCCGATATTTGTTGGTGTATAGTAGTTTGGAGAAGATCTTTTAGGCTGAGGCACTTTCATATGTGAGCCACCTCATTAATAGGCTGCCTTCATCTGCGATTGATAGGAAAACCCTTATGGAGAAGTGGTCGGGAGAGCCAGCACAGGACTATGACCAGCTCAAGGTATTTGGGTGCCCTGCATATTATCATATTAGAACTGATAAGTTGGAACCTCGAGCTAGGAAGTCCATATTTGTAGGATTCAAGCATGGTATCAAGGGAGTCAAGCTTTAAGATCCAGTTGATAGAAAGATTGTATTGAGTAGAGACATCACATTCAATGAGGCTTCTATCTTGAAGCTTCCCAGCTCTCATCAGATGGAGAGCGACCCGATAGAGGAAATATCGTAGGTGGTAGAGATCGATGCAGCTCCACATTATCTAGATGGTGCAGTATTCATTAGAGTGCCGACTAAGGTGACGCCAGGCAAGCATGATGGTGACATGGAGGATATGGGTACTGATGTACAGGATCGGAGACCGACAGTTCAGGTTTAGCATTCTATTGTAGTTCAAAAACAGAGAAGAGACATACAAATGCCAACTAGGTATACTGACACAGTAGTTGCGTATGCACTTTCGATGGAGAGTATCGATGAGATGGTACCTACTACTTTCAGAGAGGCCGAGCAGAGTTCGGAGGCTGATTCGTGGCAGGTGGCTATGCAGGAGGATATGGAGTCTCATCACAAGAACGATACCTGGGAGCTTGTTGAGGTTCCAAAGGGGTGGAAGATAATTAGTTGCAAGTGGGTATACACGAAGAAGGATGGTATTGAGGGCACTCCATTGAGGTTCAAGGCTAGGTTGGTTACGAAGCGCTATGCACAGGAAGAAGGTATTGACTATAATGAGGTTTTCTCTCCGGTGGTGAAGCACTCTTCTATTCAGATTTTGCTAGCTTTGGTAGCACAGTATGGTTTGAAGTTAGATCAGTTGGATGTGAAGACAATATTTCTTCATGGTGATCTTGATGAAGAAATATATATGACTCAGCCATTTGGATTCTGAGCTGTAAGGAAGGAAAAATTGGTTTGCAGATTAAAGAAATCGCTATACATTTTAAAACAGTTTCCTCGACAGTGGTATAGGCGATTTAATGGTTTTATGCTTGGTCGCTCGTACACTCAGAGCTAGTTTGATCCTTGCGTATACTTTCGTAAGTTGAAAGGAGGTGTGTATATTTATTTGTTGCTTTATATCGATGACGTGTAGGATGTCTCTATTTCCAGATCTGCTATAGATGAGTTGAAGACACAGCTTTCAAATAAGTTTGAGATGAAGGATTTGGGTAAGGCGAAGCACATTTTAGGGATGGAGATCGGCAAAGATAAGAAGAATAGCAGAATTTATTTGACACATGTACCTTATTTAAAGAAGGTTCTACAGCGATTTCATGTTAGCATGGATACAAAGCCAGTTAGTGTACCATTGGGAGCCCATTTGAAGCTTTTAGCTGATCTTTTACCAAAGACAGTTGAAGATCGAGAGTTAATGTCGAAGACTCCATATGTGAGTGCGGTTAGGAGCTTGATGTACGCGATGGTATGTACGAGACTAGATTTGTCACAGGCGGTGAGCATGGTTTCGAGATACATGTACGATCCAGGAGTGGGTCATTAGGACGTCGTGAGATAGATTTTGAGGTATATTCGAGGTACACTCAATGTTGGTTTGGTTTATGAGCGGGACACTACAGGTGGGCAATTGTGTATTAGCTACGTTGTTTCGGATTATGCCAGTGATTTGGATAAGCACCGGTCTACGATGGGGTATGTGTTTACTTTAACCCATGCGCCGGTCTGTTGGAGATGCACCTTACAGTCTATGGTGGCTTTGTCTATGACGGAGACAGAGTATATAACGGTTACGAAGGCTGTAAAGGAGGCTATTTGGCTTCAAGGACTTTTGGAGGAACTTGGTATATCGCAACGGTCCGTCACCATTTATTGTGATAGCATGAGTGCTATCTATTTGGTGAAGAATTAGGTTTTTCATACGAGGACAAAACACACTAACGTTCATTATCACTTCATTCGTGATGTTCTTGAAGATGGCGATGTGGAGATTGTAAAGGTCCACAAGAAGGATAATCTGACGGATATGCTCACAAAGGTGGTTCCGAGCAAAAAGTTCAATCATTGCAGAGACTTGTTGCACATTCGTGATTGTTGAGGCCATTGGTGGCTATTTGGGTGAACTACATAAGGCTTGATTACTTAGGTAAGAGGATACGTAGGCAGTCTTTAGGATACAACTGGTTTGGATTAGTTAATTTTGATGGGAGTGAGATTGTTTGAACTCTCGTTTGGGTTCCCGACTTATTGTGGATTGAGTCCGTTGTTGTGGATTGATTCTACTTCATCCTGGACGTAATAAGTGAGACATTTGAATGCTTTGGTGTCGGCTCAGTTTTGAAAGAAACTTCACCAAGGTGGAGAATTGTGAGTGGGGTGGGGCCACAGCGCTTCTTTGCACGTGATTACCAGGCCAGGCCCACCCGATTCCCTCATGCTATCAATAATAGCGTGAGGTCTTCCTAGGTTTTTGTGTGCAAGGAGAAAATTGCAGAGAGAAAGGCGGTTGTGTAAGAGCATAGGGTGAAAAGAAAAATCACGGTGGCGTGCAAGGGCTTCGTGAAGGGGAAATCGCAAGAGCCACCAACTTTGACAGAGCAGCCGCTGACTTTGAGAAGAGTTTGTGCATCCTTTTGAGGGAGATATTTGTGTGAGATTTGAGAGCTTGTTTGAGGGTTTAAATTGTATGATTGTAAATCCTATTTGTATTCTCTCTCTCTAATAGTAGATCACCTCCCTCCTTGCCCCGTGGATGTAGGTAATTTGCCAAACCACGTAAAATTTGTTTGTCTCGCTGTTTATGTGATTTGTAATAGCTTATTTAGGTTCCCTCAACAGGTCAGTCCTAAAACTGATGAGAGCAAGAGCTGATATCTTACTTTGTTGAGATATTTTGTTTTTGGTTTTTGTTTCCTTAGTGAAACGGGAATTCTTGTTGCGATCTAACTCTCTTGTTGTGCTGCCGAGGTGCTGTCAAAATTTTCGCTGCACACAACACATCTATATTTTAAAATTAATAGCTATATTTTAAACTTAACAACCAATAGGTAAACTTAACACTCAACATTCTAAATTATACTCTAAACTCGGTGTTAAATAGATTGAAATAATTTATACTTAACTGTGTTTGATACTCTTGTGTATTTATGTGTACATGTTATTGATCAACATTTTTTATCACTTGTATTTATGTCTAGATGTTGATGATCAACTACTATGCTCTTATCAATCCTATTGTGTTCGGGGTTACATTTGTATGATTTACTTACTTTAACATTAACAAGTCATAGTATATAGTTAACATGTATGTAATAAATTAACATCCTAGATTAAACATTAATAGGTAAAAACATATACATAACACATACTGAAATTACCCTATAGGACTGGTGAATAGGGTAATATGCTAATCTAATCTGATTTAATGCCAATTTAAAACTTATTAATAATTATCCTAGCAAGAATGATATACAAGTTATATATGCAAGGATATGGAATTATAACAAGGGTGAAATATAATTATCCTAGCAAGAATGATATACAAGTTATATATGCAAGGATATGGAATTATAACAAGGGTGAAATAAACATGAACACAATGAGATAGTGCGCAAGTTATATATGCAAGGATATGGAATTATAACAAGGGTGAAATAAACATGAACACAATGAGATAGTGCGCAAATAAACAATGCAAACACAAGCAAATGATCACGGAGTTCGGTCCTTCCGACCTATGTCTCCGCTCCCCACTCTCGAGGAGAACTCTACTATCTCAACTAGTTTTCAACGCTAACCGAAAATGTTTACACCTCACAATCTTGGTTTTCTAGCTCACCGAAAACTTTCACAACTCACACTCTCACAATCACACTCTACACCCTCTATGTGTTGGCCTATCCCATGTCGCCTTCCTCAAGTGCTCGGATTTACAACCTCTCCCTAGGCTTTACTACCGACACCACTCCTCTTGGAATCGACCTCGTCTCTCACCACACACTCCTCTCGGTGTACTTGTGTATTATAAAGCATATCTTACAATTAAGCATAAATAAAAGATTTATTCTCTAAACAAGATGAGAACTCAATTAAGCTCACACTCTAAGTAATACTCACCACAACTCATATTATATAATGTATTAAATACTAGAAGCTCAATAGGTTGTGTGTGTAAATAAAGAGTAAAACCAAAACTAAACTCAATATGAAATCTAGCTTAATGAAATGATTAATCACTATTTGTGGGAAAATTTAAGAAGAAAGTGAGAAAATTGAATTTGTATTATTCTCTCTAACTGGCTTAGAAAAAGAATGAATTATAATTCTCTCAATGTAATCTCTCTCTAACAAACTTAGAAAAAGAAATTACAATCTTGTATCAGATTCCCGAATTACAAAAGAGAGAAGGGATCGAGGGAGACCCTTCCTTTTGTTTAATTTGGGTTCTTCACGATGTCGATGGGAGTTCAGATCCTTGTATCCCGTTGACGATCCAAACGTTTCACATCGTGGAACTTGGTTTCTTCCTCTTGATTGATGTTGAGGAGAACTTGCGTGGCAAGTTTGAAAGAACTCTTAACGAGTGTAAACTCTTAAAAATAGTTGATTTGAACTGAAAATCAATTTTAAGCCAAGATTTGCTCCAAGAATCTTCGTTAGTGACAGTTGCTGAAGGATAAACGCCGATCTCCCTCAAAGATGATCTGGGAAAAGATCTCTTCTTTTCTGCCAAAAAGAGCATCCCGAACTCAGTTGAGTTTTTCGTTTTTTGTAGGGGATTAAGGGGTGTAACCGCCCCCTTAAATCTCTCCTTAATGAGGGTTTATGGGGTGTAACTACCCCCTTAATTCACTCCATAATAGGGCTTAATTTCCCCATTAAATGGGTGTAACTTCCCCTTAATCCGCTCCTCAGATTGTAGAGAAAACGGTTTTGAAACCGTTCAAATCGTGTTTGAACGAGTCAAATGCAGGGTCTGTGTTCTGGGTGTGAACTCTGCATTTGAAAGCAGAGTTTGCAAGCTGTGTTAACGGTTGAGTTTGAGCTACGTCAGCAGTTGAGTTTGAGCTGCGTCTGTGCTGAGAACGCTATGTTTGAGCTTCATCAGCAGCTGAGAACTCTTTGTTTTCCCTGTGTTAATGGCATTGGAATGCAATGGCCAACTTTGCGTTTTAAATATGGAACACAGATTTTGACCTTTGCGTCTAGAGCTGAAGACGAGGTTACGAACCTTGCATCTTGGATTTGGGTTGCAACCACGAGCCTTGCGTCTTGGATTTGGGACGCGGCCATGAGCCTTGCGTCTTGAGTTTGAATATGCTTGCGTCTTGTTCTGAAACACAGCTACGAGCTTAGGACACAGCTATGAGCTTTGCGCCTGGAGCTTAGGACGCATAAGTGAGCTCTACATCTTGATTTTGAAGAGATCGTCAATTTATAATCTCTTTTGCTAGAGTCTTGCAAAGATCGTTATCTTGCAATCTTTGCCTTGGCTCCTTGAAATGTGAGAGTCGTCAGGTTGTAACTCTATTGGTTGATTGTGAAGGCTATTGAATCAGAGCTTTCATCGGTTGTCATGAAGATCATTGAATTATAATCTTTCTCGATCTATGTAAAAATCTTCCAATTATAGCCTTCATCTATTGACGTTAAAGTCGTCTGATTGTAACTTTCATCGTCGAGTTGCTGATTGTGGAAGTCATCAGGTTGTAACTTTCGTCATTGGCATTTGGTGGGGATCAACTATCTGCAATAATTTTTAGACAGCCTACAGAACCCTCTCTAAAGTTTTTAAAAGTTCGTGGTTGACTGGGATAAAATTTCAGAATACTTTAGATCTCAACTGTGATCTTGGAGCTATTGAATGATTGTTCACTACACCAGTTTCAAAGGCATCATGAACTTGGTTACAGAAATTTGCTGAACAGGACCCGTAGGA
Organism: Asparagus officinalis; assembly: GCF_001876935.1. Taxonomy (NCBI): domain Eukaryota; kingdom Viridiplantae; phylum Streptophyta; class Magnoliopsida; order Asparagales; family Asparagaceae; genus Asparagus; species Asparagus officinalis. The sequence goes on from NC_033802.1 coordinate 56,681,854, forward strand.
GGGTGGATGTCATGATTCTACTTTTGAAATGCAGGAGTGTTCCTTGCGTTTTGAATTTAGAATGCAGGGTGACCCTTGCGTTTTGAATTTGTAACGCAGGGCTAGTCCTTACATTTTAAACGTGGAACGCCAGATTGACCTTTGCGTTTTGGATTTGGAATGCCAGATTGACCCTTGCGTTTTGGTTTTGCAATGCGGGTATAACCTCGGTCTTGTCTTGAGACGCGGAGGTGACCTTCATACATTTTTGTCTAAGTCTTTGAGACTTGTCTTTAGCTCATCTCTTTCAAGTCTCGGCTCACATTCCTTAAACTGATGGGCCCGCAAACATTTATAGGATTTTTGACAAACCCTCAGCCATCAACGGATTTGATAAGCCTTTACTAACTACCGTTTGAATCGGGCTAGCATGTGGATTGCCTAAATCTGTTCCACATGTAATGTTGTACTAAAAGAATAAACTCTTTTAGGCTTGGTGCTATGATATTGAATACATAGGCTCTGTTATTTTTACGAAAAAAGACTAACTGGCAACGCGTGTTAGTCATAGACTTTAGGATTTTTGGAAAACCATCAGTCATCGACGGATTTGATGTGCCTTTACCGATTACCGTTTAAAATCGGGCTTTCATATGAATTGTCTAAATCCGTTTTACATGTAACGTTGTGCTAAGAGAGTTAACTCTCTTTGTGCTATGATATTAAATACGTAAACTTAACCATTGTTACGAGAATAGGCTACTGGCAGCATGTGTCAGATACAGACTTATCTCTATTTAGGGATCGAGATAAAGTTCCCCCAGAATGAATTCTGGTGTCTTTTTCACGGCAAAAGACTAACCGATAACATGTGTTAGGCGTAGGCTTATCTCTGTTTAGAAGTCAAGGTAAAATCCCCCATGCGTGTAAGGCATGGATTTAGGTGTTATTAATAACGACCTACTACGATATTGAATACGTAGGCTTTTGTCCTTTTCATGGGAAAAGACTAACCAACAACGCGTATTAGGCACAGACTTATCTCTATTTAGGGATTGAGACAAAGTCCCTTATGCGTGCAAGGCATGGATTTAGGTGTTATTAATAACAACCTGCTAAGATATTGAATACATAGGCTTTTGTCCTTTTCACGAGAAAAGACTAACCGGCAACACGTGTTAGGCGTAGACTTATCTCTATTTAAGGATCAAAATAAAGTCCCTCATACATGTAAGGCATGGATTTAGGTGTTATTAATAACAACCTGCTACAATATTGAATACGAATGCTTTTGTCCTTTTCATGGGAAAAGACTAACCGATAACGTGTGTTAGGCGTAGACTTATCTCTATTTAGGGATCAAGATAAAGTCCCACATGCATGTAAGACATGGATTTAGGTGTTTGTAAGGACCATGAACTTTTGATACTAGTTAAAATAATTTTTAGAAATTTTTAATATTTAATTATTATTTTTAGAAGAGTATTTGTATTTTCTCGGCCTTTTAGAATTTTCTATGATTTAAAAGTCCAAATTTAATATTTACTTAGATGATTTTAATATTTATAAATTTATTTTGTGTGGTAAAATTTTTTAGAATTTATCTGTTGTGTTACCGATACTATTATGTATTATTTTGAATAATATGTAGTATTATTATTATTATTACGTATATTTTTGTATAATATGTTGTATTGTTAATTACGTATTATTTGTACAATTAGTTGTATTATTACTACTATTACGTATCAACTGTCGTATTAGCACAACTGGTATGTTTTACTATGTGGATAATTATCTCATAATTATTTGATTTTAAATATAAGAAATTATATTTTTTATTAATTATTCTTGTTTAATTGTATAATTTTTTGTATTATTTTTACTGTTGCGTATTATCATTTATATTACTACAACTGGTATGTTTTGATGTGTAGATAATTTTCACATAATTATTTAATTTATTTTGTGATTATTATTATTTTTAATTATTTTTCTAAACCCTAATTTCTTTATATACTATCCACTATAATATACTATATATAATCATAGCGCCACCATATACCACATCATACACTACGTACACATATACTATATAATACTACCTACTATAATATACACTATAGATATATACAAATACCCATTTTATTTTCCTCTCTCCTCTCTCTCTCTTCTCTCTTCTTCCCCCAAAAACACCCGCCGCCACCATACCCTCATGCCTCTCTTCCCCACTCCTCTTCCCATTCCTTTCCCGCCTCTCTCCCTGTGCCGTGACGCCCTCGCGCCACCTTGGAACAACGCCCCGAACCCCCACATCCTCTTCCTCCTTCGTGCTTCCCTCACCATCTCTCACCTCAACCTGAACCCACGCCTCACCTCCTCCCGCCCTGAACCCAACAACTCCATCGGAGCCCCACGCCAACCCAGACCTCAAGCCCTCCGCCTCACAACGATGTTCCCCTTCCAAGCCGCACAACCAACCTGAGCTTCTCTCGCTTAACCACTACCGAACCCACCTCGTCTAGCCTCTGCACAACCAACGCTTTGCCACCCCTACAGATCAGCCTAGAGCGCCCAACCCCTACTCCTCTCCTCCGTCGCTGCTCGGAATCCCCAGCACCACACCGTCGGCGCCAGCCCTCTTCCAACCCTCGCCAAACTCTCGAACGTCGCAAGATCTGTCCTAGCTCGCCCTCCTCCTCCGCGCTCGGTCAGAACAGACCCCCGCTTGTGTTTCCGCGCTCCACACCCTAAGTCGTCGTCGTTCCCGAAGCTTAACCTCACCACACCAACCCCTCGAGCTCGCCACAAAATCTTCTTCAGCCCCACCAGTGCCTCAAGCTCCAGATCCAGCTCCTGACCGAACGGTCGACCACGCCGCTCGCCCAAAAGTCGACGCCTGAACCAACATGACACCCCTCTCCCTGACCACCGTGCCCACTGCCCCGACGTCCCAACCACACCGCCGCCCCCCCACGGTCCTACGCCCAGTCGACGTCACTAGGCGACTCCTCCCGCCTGACTACGACAGCCCTATAGCCCTGTCGAACTCCTCGCGACCAGCCCCTACAGTCCTCGTCGCCGCTCAGATCCGTCGTCCTTCAGCGCCGACGTGCCGCACCTTCGACGTTGAATCATTCGACACAACCCGAGGCAAGATTCCATTACTCATTGACTCGTCCTTATAGATTTTGATATATTGTTAATTAAGTATATGCATAGATTAGTTGTTATGTGAATTTTGTGACAATCTGCGTGGGTTTGTTTGATTAACGATATTAAATAATAAATAATAAGAATGTGATAAATATTTTAAAGATCATTTTAGAATATTTATAAATAATTTAAAGAAATTATTTTCAAAAAAGAGATTATTTTCAATTAGTAGATATGTTGTGAATTGAGTATGTGAATAGAATTAGCTGTATTTATTTACTATTCTTGTTATGTTTGAGAATCTTAGTAGTTCATAATTTAGTGGCTTTGTGCGTTATAAACGGACTTAGTGACATGTGTGTGTGCGTTGACTGAGTTTAGGTAGTGAACCCGAGTTTAATAGGGATTATGATTGTTGACTTAGAAAGACGAGAATAGTTGGGATGGGAAAGTCAATATTCATGTGATTGAATATAGCTATTGATGTATCTTCCAGGCTCCCCACATGATCCAGTGTAGTTTGGGGTTAGTTTGTTGGGTCAAAGTGAAGCCAGTGTAGTAACTTTGGTCCGTGAATTTGATATTCACCCGAGTTTAGCTTGAGTCAAACCAAGTTGAAATCGGATTGCGTGTAGCCCTCTAACCGATCCAGTGTAGCGGCGTATTGGGTGCACGTAGGAGATTTGTGAACAGTTAGTTATCCGATGATATGAGTGTTAACTCTGTGTGAGATGTGACCAGTGACCTGTTATAGAATGGTTAATTACGTGACCTCGTTATTTAGATGATTTTGGATTCTTGTGAGACGTAGGCCAGTTGTATTTCTTTTCATACATAGATCAAGATTAATATTTAATTATTTACAATTTGAGACATATGGTATATACATAAGGGTTTCCTTGTTTGGATTATTTCATTCGACGTACTATGTCTCTTGTTATAGATTTTTAAGTATTAATTCTATCTAGTTGTATGACCCTATTACTTGGATGATTTCTGATCGCTAGCTGCATGATCGACTTATTACTTGATTGATTTTGTTGGATTTCCAGTTGTATGTTTTTTATCATTTCCATTGTTGTATCGTTTTTCGCATTGGATTTTCAATCGTTCTTTTCTTTTGTGGGATCTTGCAGTGTGCCATACACGCTGATGTATACCTATTTTCTCTGGTGTACGTCAGACTTAGAGGAAGGACAAGTCCAGCTTGGAGATACGCCAGGAGCCAGAGGATTCTCAGCAAGAGTGTCTTTCAGACAGAACAGAAGAAGAAGCCGAAGCTTAGTTGATGGTCCTAGTTTACTTTTGTAGTTCTTTCTTTTTTCTATTGATCGATGTATTTTTGTATCTCTCCAGCATTCATTTGTTCAGTTTTGTATAAAGGCATATTGACCCGAACTTTATGTCTTGGATGATATTTCTTTTATGATATGGATATTTTGTTATGAGTTTATCTATTATATTCTTGCTAACTGTGATCGGGAACTTGTGTCTTTGCATTGTATTTATTTCCAGACGCTTAACGTATTAGGTTGAGGAGAAATGTTTATTTTATTTATTCTCCTAAATCTAATACGTCGCGGGTTTATTCACGTTATGATTCCCAGGTATTTTGGGAAGCGGGGTGTGATAGGGTTTTTTTAGTGGCCCATGTAGGTCACGGTCCCGAGTCCTCACTAGTAAGAATATAGTGGACAATTTAGATACATATCATATTTTATCCGTGAGACTATTCTTGAGCCCTTATCCTATTTTCTTGATAGATTTCGTTCCGTCCCTATCATATCACTCTTTAACTCCGGGGCTTCCCACTGTTCTTGTTTCATCGCTTATCAACTACATGCTCACTTCCTATAATTCATCTTTCCTCGTATCGGTCGTTATTATATGTGTTATTATTTTTACAACTATATTTTCTTTGATTTGACTTATATATCGTTTGATTGTATTGATTTCTGCATTATTTATTACATTATTTTATATATCACACATAGTATTATATTATGTGTTTTTCATAAAAAATATATACCATTACTTATATATTTTCAATTGTTCAAATCATATCATTAAGTGTTTTACATTGCTCTAGATTTTATATACATTGCATAGCATATCTGATATTCAGATTATTTTCTTAGGTTTAAAATATACTTTGCATATCTATATTGTGTATGTGTGCATTTTCTGTCATACTATCTATCATTTACTTATGTTCTAGATTATTGTGGGTTGTTCGTATTTTAGTGATATACTTTAATAAGTTTATGATTTTAATATTTTACATATGCACTATATTCTTATCTCTTATATTTTCAGTACTTAGTTTTCTTATCAGTCAGTTTTATCTTGTTTAGGTTGTTTTAGTATGTTCACAATTGATTTTGTTATTTCTAAGAGCAATATATTTATACTTTAATATTCAAGCGTTTATTCATATTGTTAGGTTTGGGGTTTGAGTTACTATTTATATAGGTTTTTGTAATATTATCTTGTATTATTGAATATTATTCTTTTATAACTAATATAAAAGATTATTTTAAATAGTGTTCGTGGGTATGTATAGTATTACTCATGGGTTGTTTATAGTACACATGTGTATTTGTTGTTGCTTCATTTTCGATATGTATTATTTTGTTATTGAAACAATATACATTGTATACGCGTATTTTTTTAGTATTTATTTTATGATATTTTTAGATATTTATATCTTTTATTATGTTATTGTTTGTTGTTCATTCTCTATTCATTATTTTCGTTACTTGTGTTGTGTTTTAATTTTTATTCTTTTATAATTATTATTATTTTTATTATAGTGTATTCACATAGATTATTATATTTACGATATTATTTTTATTTATTTATAGTCATTCATTATTTCTAGTATCAACCGTGTATCTAAAATATATCGGTGTTTTTATTATACGGAATTATACTATTCTTCTTATGTTTTCATTTGCTTATATACCTATTTTACCTTTTATAGTTTTTATTTTTATATATTATACTTCTTTATCTAGTAGTATGTTTGTGAGTGTCAGTATTGTTAGTAAGCATTTATGTTTCAGTATGTTCTATAATTTTTGTATGTGTTAATTTATTTGAGTTTTATACTGTCAATTTGTTCGTTACTTGTTTGAATGCATTGAGTCCTTCAATTATGTTTTTCTTTGTCAGATTGGTATTTTTTTATTATTTTGACTTGTGTTATTTTACATCGTGTTACTTTTCTGTTTCGTTTCTCTTATTTTTGTATTTTTTTCATAGATCATATTATATCAATATCGTTTTATTCTTATATTTTTCTTTGAATAGGAGTTATTATTTTTTTGGTGTGAGTGTGTGATGTTATGTCTTTATAGTTTGTGTATAGGGTTATTAAAGGTTGTTACAATGTGTGTGTTTGTTTAGCTTTGATTTTTGTGTTTTTATATATTGTATTATGGTTACATATTTAGTCAAAATATATTTGTAGTTAGTGAGTTTTATATTTTATGCAGTGTATTTTTGCTCATGTTTTTTCACATTTCAATTTGTGTATTGCTATACTTATTGTGATTTAGTATTTATTATGTTTTGCTGCAATTTTTATTAGTACTCACGTTATGGTGTAGTTGTTTTTATTTTGTGTTGCATTTATTTTATTAATCCTACGTATTGTCTATGTATTTATACATGTTTGTTGTGTATGTTACCACATAATTTTGGTCACATTTTACTTTTCATGTACGCGTTTTGTTATCATTACAACTTGGTTATCATCAACCTATATGTTTTTCTTGTATGTCTTTTTATGTTGTCTTTAATTTTATTAATTTATTAGTTTATTTGTGTTATTTGGGTATGTCTTTTTATGTTGTCTTTAATTTTATTAATTTATTAGTTTATTTGTGTTATTTGGGTTATATTGTTTATTGGTTTATTAATTTATTAGTTTATTTGTGTTATTTGGGTTATATTGTTTATTGGTTAACATAGTTATTTCTTTTATGTTCATCAATAGTTTCGTAGTTTATTTTAGGATGTAAAATAAGTGCTATAAGTTTATATAGCTTAGATGCAGATTTTGCACATTGTAGATATTTTGTTGCGTTTATTAGTTTTTTCTTTTGTTAGGTTGTGTATATTTTACTTTGATAATGTATTTTATTGTCTATTCATTAATTGTTTCAATTGTTATAATTATCAATTTTTCATATACACAAGTCTCTGTATTACTGTTTTAGTTAACTGTTATGTCCATATTTGATTATTATTTTGGAAATTAATACATGACAGTTCATATGTAGTATTATGCTTATTCCTTATGTATATTGGGTTTATAGTTTCTGTATCATATTTGGCTATTCTAATAGGTATAATGATATAATGGTTATTGATATATTTTGATATTGTGTTCGTTATGTAAATATTAGGAATACATAATTAAATGATTGTTGCATATATTTTTATGTCTTTTATCTACTTCTATTATTGATATGCTTTTTACTTTCTATTATCAGCTATTATATGTATTATTTTTGCTTTACAGATTACTATATTATTGATATGCTTTTTACTTTCTATTATCAGCTATTATATGTATTATTTTTGCTTTACAGATTACTATATGATATCGTGCATATCTTATTATATGTATTATTTTTGCTTTACAGATTACTATATGATATCGTGCATATCTTATTTTAATTCCGATGGCGGAATTTGTTTTAAGGGGGGTAGAATGTAAGGACCATGAATTTTTGATACTAGTTAAAATAATTTTTAGAAATTTTAAATATTTAATTATTAATTTTAGAAGAGTATTTGTATTTTCTCGGCCTTTTAGAATTTTCTACGATTTAAAAGTCCAAATTTAATATTTACTTAGATGATTTTAATATTTATAAATTTATTTTATGCGATAAAAATTTCTAGAATTTATCCGTTGTGTTACAGATACTATTATGTATCATTTTGAATAATACGTGGTATTATTATTATTATTACTACGTATATTTTTTTATAATACGTTGTATTGTTAATTACGTATTATTTATACAATTAGTTATATTATTACTACAATTGCGTATTAGCTATCGTATTAGCACAACTATTACGTTTTACTATGTGGATAATTATCCCATAATTATTTGATTTTAAATATAAGAAATTATACTTTTTATTAATTATTCTTGTTTAATTGTATAATTTCTTGTATTATTTCTACTGTTACGTATTATCGGTTGTATTACTACAACTAATATGTTTTGATGTGTAGATAATTTTTACGTAATTATTTAATTTATTTTGTGATTATTATTATTTTTCTAAACCCTAATTTCTTCATATATATATATATATATATATATATATATATATATATATATATT
>NC_033802.1:56690656-56703306 GCF_001876935.1 Asparagus officinalis
GAACTCCCCGCGGCCAGCCCCTGCAGTCCTCATCGCCGCTCAGATCCGTCGCCCTTCAGCGCCGACGTGCCGCACCGTTAACGTCGAATCGTTCGACACAACCCGAGGCAAGATTCCATTACTCATTGACTCATCCTTACAGATTTTGATATACTGTTAATTAAGTACGTGCATAGATTAGTTGTTATGTGAATTTTGTGATAATCTGTGTGGGTTTGTTTGAACGATATTAAATAATAAATAATAAGAATGTGATAAATATTTTAAAGATCATTTTAGAATATTTATAAATAATTTAAAGAAATTATTTTCAAAAAAGAGATTATTTTAAATTAGTAGATCTGTTGTGAATTGAGTATGTGCATAGAATTAGTTGTATTTATTTACTGTTTTTGTTGTCACAATTGTTTTGTTGAAAGCCTCTGCCAAACCATTCGCCGAAGGGTCATAGGCTGTAAAGGAAAGATTTTGAATTCTGAACTTGTCACAGAACCGGGTGAACGCATGACTAACGAATTGTGTGTCATTGTCATGGATGATACGCCGGGGTACGTCGTATCGGTATATAACGTGATGCTTGATGAACTTGATCACATCGTTAGTCTTGATTTCTCTTAGGGGGACTGCTTCAGCTCACTTGGAGAAGTAATCGGTGATCGCCAGAATGAACCGGTGACCTTTTGCTGACGGCGGGGATATTAGCCCGACGATATCCATCCCCCATGATTTGAACGGCCATGACGCTGTGGTCGTATGCAGGTCTTCCGGAGGTCGGTGCATGTAATTTGCGTGGATTTGGCACACGTGGCATCGTTTGGCATAAGCAACTGCGTCGCTAACCATCCCTGCCCAAAAGTAACCTATCCTCCACAGATGATCCCACAACTTCGGTCTGGTCTGGTGAGCTCCGCACGTGCTATCATGGGCCTCACGTAGAGCCTCTTGCACTTCTGTCTTTGAAAGACATCGAAGTAACAAGCCGTCATACGACCTACGATACAACGTTTTTATGGTTGAGTCGTAGTAGAACCTCGAGGCGCGTCAGTGAACGGACTCTCGCTCCCTAGCCTCTTCCGGTAATATGCCGTATAAAACGTAGTCGATGATTGGGAGATGCCAGTATTTCGGGTCCAGTTGATCCGAAGCATGGTGAGTAGCGGTTGCTTCTAGGACGTCCTCTGATCAGAAGAGTCGTCGGCTCGCTACGGTGACACATTGAGTCGTCTCTAGCGGCTGAGCCAAGTTGGCTGCTAAGGACGCGAGGGCGTCCGCATGCGTGTTTTTGGAACGAAGCACATGCTCAATGCGGAAGTATTCGAATGACTCCACTAGTTTGGTAGCTGCTTCATGAAGTGGGATTAGATCATCATTTCTAACTTCATATTCCCCCGTCATCTGCTTAACAATGAGCTGGGAGTCGCTGTATGCCTCGAGATGTTTTATCTCTAACTCTCTTGCCAGCTCGAGTCCAATGAGTAGAGCATTATACTCAGCCACGTTGTTGGTACATGGCTCTGTTAAAGAAAAGGCTCGGGGTAATACGTGGTTATATGGGGAAGTGAGGACCACCCCCACTCCTACAACAATAGATCCGCTTGTGTCAACGTGCGCCATCGAAGAACATCTGCCAAACTTCTACTGGGGGGGTCACGTTGACTTTGGGAGGTTCATCTGGAAAATCTTCGAACAAGTCGGTTTTCACCCCCAACGGATGACAGGCCATGAGATCGCAGATGGCCTACCATTTGACTGATTTCTGCGGCATGAAGTGAATGTCGTACTAAGACAGTAGAAGCGCCCATCTGGCCAAGCGCCAATTTAAGGCCGTGGGCTGTGTCTTGAAGACTCGGATGGGGTTCATCCGGGAGAAATGACATGGATGGTTTGGCCAACTAGGTAGTGTCACATCTTTTGGATGGAAAATACCAAGGCTAAGCATTCCTTTTCGACCATAGAGTATCGTCATTCGGTACCCTGTAGAGTTTTACTCATGTAGTAGATGCCCTGCTCATAGCCGGCATCATCATTTTGTGCCAAGAGAGCGCCCAGAGAGTGTTCCATAGCTCGTATATAGATGAGTTCCTGAGATCGGCGCCGCCAGGACGGGCGGGTTCGAGAGGTAAGCTTTGATCTCTTCAAAGGCCCACTGACAGGGCTCGTCCCATATGAAGGAGGTACCTTTCTTCATCAGTTTGGAGAAGGGTTGACACTTGCCCGAAAGATTTGAAATGAACATCCGGATGTAAGCCAATCGTCCCTGAAGACCCCTTAATTCCTTAAGATTTCGGGGCGGCTGAAGCTCTTGGATAGCTCGTACCTTATCCGGGTCAATTCGGATTCCTTTCGTTGTGACTACGAACCCAAGGAATCTACCGCTGGACATCCCTAAGAATGACTTCGTAGGATTCATCTTGAGTTGATGGGATTGCATGAGCTCGAACATCACCCTTAAGTCTTGGAGGTGGTCATCTTTACTGTGACTTTTTACGACCAAGTCGTCCACATAGCATTCGACTGTCTTCCGCATATGATCTTAAAAAATCATGCTCATAGCGTGTTGATACGTTGCGTCGATGTTCTTGAGTCCGAATGGCATAACCGTGTAGCAATACACCCCCATTGGAGTTCTAAACGAGGTGTGTTTCTCGTCATCGGGGTGCATCTTGATTTGATTGTACCCCGAGAATCCATCCATGAAGGACATCCTCTCGAACCCGCACGTGTTATCAATGATGACATCCATGATGGGTAAGGGAAACTCGTCTTTAGGGAAATCGGCATTGAGGTCTCTGAAGTCAATGCAAATACGAATCTTACCGTTCTTCTTCAGGATTAGAACAATGTTAGCTACCCAGTCGGGGTGCTATTCCTCTCTGATGAAGCCGGATTCGATCAGTTTCTTCACTTTGGCCTCGATTGTCTCCATGATTTGCGGATGAAACCACCTCTGCTGCTGTTTTACTGGCTTAGCGTCCGCGCCGGTGTTGAGGCGATGCGTGGCGACCTGTGGATCAAGGCTGGGCATGTCCTCATAATTCCACGCGAAGACGTCAATATATTCCCATATGAGGGCTATAAGGTCTTCCTTCTCTTGGGGAGGTAGACTACCGCTGATAAATATGGGCTTGGGGCTAGTCTCATCGCCCATGTTTATCTAGAGAATTTCGTCCTCGGTGGGCGGCTCACGATGCTCGAAGCGATTACTCCACTGGGCATTGACATGGCGGTCTCATGTCTCATCATAAAGCAGGACCTGTCCGTCCTCTGCCATTTCGGCAAGATCGGTCATAGCCATGTTGACTATGAGGTTGTTGAACAAGTCTCCTACACTGATGTCTGAGTCTCACGCTGAGGATGTCGATGATCGATCCTCTGAGCAGGTATCGTCGGAGTCTCCACCGAAGTTGCAGAGTAAATCTGATGAGGATGAAATGTAGCCCAAACCTCTCCGAGTCTTGGCGAAGTAATTCGAGGGCTTTCCTTTAGGCACATAGGCGGGTCGGATGAACGTCTTCCGCTCTCGGCCGTAGTTTAGGCCTTCTTGACGAGCGAAATCATAACCCATGTCCTTCATCATGCATTTCACAATTTGACTGTATTGTGAGAATTGGGGTGTGGATTCCTCCTCTTCATACTCATCCTACAATGTGCGTAAGGGGTGATCGATTCGTCCAAAGATGATATCTTTCTGATACTTATCTCGATTTGGTACCACAAATACCGCCCGTGAAGACTCAATGGTTCGTCCCCTTGCGACATATGACGAGTAGACTGGGAACTGAATCATTGGGCCTGTCACCTTCAAATGTCGGGTGAGACGATAAGTAAGCAAGGTTGGACTTCTCATTCAAGATAATCTCCTCCGCCTGAACAGTGTCGGTTACATTATGGCTTTCGTAGCCCATTACAATGGATTCAAAATCGTTCAGGACAAGGCTGTCGACGTACTCGGGCTCACTATCCACCTCCTTGCCACTCTCAAGCTCTTCGATCGATGGCTCGTCAGGATCTTGGTACAACAAGAAATCTGTGAAGTAGTTCTTGATGCCCTTGAAGGGTTGTTTGTCGGCTACTAATATTTTCACCTGCTCGTAATCATCCATATACCTTAAGCATTGGTGTAATGTGGACGGGACTATCCGGTTGTTGTGGATCCACGGGCGTCCCAAGAGCACGTTATAGGATGGCTCGGCGTCGATGACGTAACAGGTCACATCTGTCTTCATGTCGCCTATTCGGCACTTCAGACGGATCTTACCGAGCGGCCGAGTTCCAGTGGTATTAAAGCCAAAGATAGTCGTGGTAGTCATGGATAGATGCTTCGGGGGTATCCCGAGGTGTTTGATCAGCTTCAGGGGTACAATGCTTAGTGCGGACCCTGGGTCGACTTGAATTCGATCCACTTTTGAGGAATCGACGTACCCCGTGAAGTACAGTGGTCGATCATGAGAGGTGCTTTTAATGAGCATGTTCTCAGGAGTAAATGTGATGCAAGGGACCCACCTTTCGGTGGTCCGACAACACATTGCACATTTCCCTTCTGCATCTTCCTCCCTCAAGAAGTGGGTGGCGAAGACTTCCGAGTCGGCCAATGCCTCTTGTAGGGCTTCCTGGGTAGGCCTGGATAACCGCAAGAGGTCATACATGGTAATTCGCCCGGGGATGTTCTTCAGCTGCGCGAGTACGTTGAATCAGAAAGGCTGATTACTCGAGCTCGGCCTATTAGGATTCGGAGGGGCTGTTGTTGCTGGCCTCATGGGAGGTCCTGCCGGGTTTTCCGCTCTTGCGGGATACTCTTTGGTGAATTCCTTTCCTGCTCTGGTAGCAAAGACGACAGTTTCCTCATCGGAGTCGGTGAGGGCGGATACTGTGGTCTGGTCTCCATCCGGAATAGCAGAGATGATATTGCAAGGTCTACCTTTGGTCTTCCTCGAGGGCTTTGAAGCCCACTGCTCATCGCTGAGGAGGTCCGGATGGACCCACATCACCTGACCTGATGGCAAGGTTTAGGGTACTAAACCTTTCTCTCGTTAATTGTGAGGGTCGTCGTTAGCAATTTTCAGGACTGCCTTAGGGATAGGAATTACCCCTATCAGAGCCTGAACCTCCGGGAGATCTATTCCAAAACTCATGGTGATCATATTTGTGGTCACCTACTTTTGTACCTTCTCCTTCTTTAGGACCCCTGCGTCGTATAGGGCCTGGAGCTTGTCCTTGAGGATATAGCATTTGAAGGTATGGTGACCGAGGAACATGTGGTACGCACAGTAACCCGATTCACCTATTTTGTTCGCCTCTTCAGGTTTGGTTACTTCCGGTAGCTTAATCCTGTTGCTCTTGAGGAGCGTGTCGAGGGTCGCTACCACCTGATCATCCCTGAAGTCGTATTGCCTTAGAGGACGTTGTTCAAACGGCCTGGGTTTTGGCCTCTGTGCTGGTTTGGGTGTCGGAGTGGAATCGATGGCCATGATCTCCTTTCCTCTTGTTCGAGGGGGATTCTTTGGCGCACTCGGTTCTGCAGCTCCCTTTTTGGGGTGAGGTTCTTCAGCCTCTAGCCTTTTGATCATGTTTTCCACTTGCTCTCCCTGGCGAACAAGCTCTTTCCAGGTCCGGGTTTCCACCACACCGACCTTAGACAGAATATGGATCAAAAGATTGTTGCAGCACATTTCGATCAACATAGACTCAGAAATTTGGTCCCAGTAGTAAACTGATCGATTCCTGAATCTCTTCACGAAATCGTTGACCGATTCCGACTTCCGTTGCTTTTCGGCGAGGAGGGTAGCCATCGATACTTCTGTATCATCGTCAAAAAAGTGGGCCAGGAATAACCTCTCTGCGTTGGCCCAGGATGTGATGGAGCCGGGTTCTAACTTGCGGAACTATTCAAATGCTACATCCTTGAGGGTGCCTATGAACAACCGGGAAAGAATAGCATTGTTCCCCGTGAGGAACCCGGTCTGCGCCATAAAGTAGTAGATGTGCTGTGAGGGCGAGCCCTTGCCATCAAATTGCACCAAGCTGATGGGTTTGAATTTTACTGGGTATGGGACTGTATCTTATTCGACAGGATAGGGTCGGATCACCCCTAGCTTGTTCATGTTCTGCTGGAGTTTCAAGGCGTTAAGCTGGCTTTGGAACTCATCGAACCTCTTGTCGCGGGCGCTACCCCCAGTGCACGACGTCCCTAGCGATGTCTTGGAAGAGTAATCGGAGTGTGGACCAACATTATCTTCCATTTTAGTCACTGGATGAGGGAGAGGTCCCCACTCTTTGCCCCCCGTCGGCCGTGGTAAGGTCTGCTGGCTCTCTTCTTCTTCTTCTTCTTGTTCAGAAGTTGTTCTAACATCTCCTTTAAAGAGTCGATGGTTGCTTGTTGCTCTTTGAATTTCTTGGCAACCGTCTGATCATTCGTGGTGTCAGCCATGTGTACCCTTGCCAATGTGTCCTGATTCGAGTGCGAGGTTTGGGACGTGGCTGCCACTGAGCAAACCTCGTCTTCGCCGCTAGAGGGAGGTGCTAAGGTTGAGTAATCAAACCTAATGTTCACCCTCGTTCGACTACGGGTACGCTGGAATATACCACCTTGTTCATGTTGAACAAGCGGATGATTAGGCCCTAGGAAGGAGTCCGAATCTGGAGATCCAGAAAGCACGGCCTTACCCTTGTCCGTCATGTTAATCATAGTGGACGGGAGCTCTAAATCATCGGTGGCGAGTCTCTTCCGACGGTGCTGCCTCCGACTCGAAGATCTCAGCTTAGAGAGCCGTTGAGTGAGCCTTTCGAATATCGAGGGCCTCGCCGCTCCCACACACTGGCAGTCAGTGAGTACTGCCTGAATGAGTCTCTTACAGTGACATTGCGGACTCACTTCTTGCATAGTGCATTTGCGAGGTAGGTATCCTCGGAGATCTTCCGTGGGTGGTTGGTCAACTTCCAGGGCCAGATGGTTCAGCTAGGTGACCATACGATTGGGGTTTAGATGAACCCCCTTGCGCACCCCGGGAGGGGTGGTTAAGTGCTAGAGTTGGGCGGGTTCGTCTTGACAGGCGAGTCGCTGCGCTCGGGCGAGTTTGCGCCTGTTGGCAAACTTCGACCATTTGCTCATGTGGGCGAACTTAGGATGTCTCGCCTACTGCTTTGCCTTTATTGTGAAGGCTTGTTTGACCGTGACATCCGTCTGTCGAGCGGAATTGACGTGGCTCACTTGATGTTGGCGGTCCGTCTGTCTGAACAGACCCACCTGAGTTAGGTGGTCTATTCGCTTCAGGGATGTGACCTGAGAAGCGAAATCTGTCTGTTTTGGTGAGCCCGCCTGGAGCGTTGGATTCGACATAACGGGAGATGTTGCGATCAGGGCGAATCCCGCCTGAGCGCAAGAGTTCACCTGGTTTGGCGACCTCTTTAGCCTTGGAAGGGCTGAGTCCCCGTCTTGCGTCTTTCATACCTAAGTAATAGTTCAGGCCGTTGTACGAGGCGAAGGTTTGAGCCTTCTGCCGGGCGAAGAGCTGTCATCGTCGCTGCCAGGCTCTTCTTGAGAGAGGAGCATCTGGGTGGATCATATCGGCTTGGTCCGTGCCGAAGCAAACCTCTATTTCCTCGTGGGTGGAGGTTTGCAAGAGTCGTTTGGCGACCCATTTGGCGATATTTCGCCTAATGTTCCCAGCCTTCGGTTTGGCCATGATCGATTTTGGGAAAGTTTGACCCCCTGCCATGACTCGGATGGGGTCCTCGAGCGCAGGGGCTTTGACCGTTTGAGGTCGGCCTTTACGTACTACTCGGTGACATTTGTAGGACGCATCGCCACCAGAGGAGGAGGAGGACAAGTACTCTTCATACTTGGCCTGGTCGAACTTAATTTCCAGGGACTCCACAGTTATCCCGACAGGAACCTCGTCGAATTGAGCTACCACCATTTTGATTGAGGAAACAACTTCTCCCATTATGGTCGCCATCTTCTGTAGGTGTAAATTTTAATCTCCCGAAATAGGGATTTCGTTTGTATTGATAAGAATAGCTTATTACAAACTAATGAATCAAGATTACAACAGAAGCGAAGAGAATGCCCTCCTTGTTTAACGTGGGGACTTTGGTAGCGATAGGATACCTCGCGCGGTTCTTGCACCGAGTCTACTTCCCTTGGACGATTCGACCGAGGTTGCTGGCGAGCTTTAGTACGCAGTAGGAGCTTGTGCTAGTCGAGTTCGAGTTTTTGAGTTCGATGGCGGTCAGGACCCGAAGCTAGGAGAGGATGCTACAGTGAAAAGGTCATGCAAAGAGCTTGTCGTCAACTCCGTCGAGAGTTAAGAGCTGTGGTTCAGCTAACTGATTGATTTAATCAATTAACTATGAGCCAACCGAACCCCTTTTCTGTAGCCAGGAGAGGTTCTTAAATAGAGGAGAGATGACGGGCCACTCCTTGAATCATGGGATATGATCATGTACTGTTGGGAGATACCATGCTCCTCACTTGTACCATAAGCAGCCATTTGAGGGGATCGGAGCACTTTACTTTCCCCCTTCATGTTACGGGAAATGGGAAGGCCCTCTCATGTACGTGATACTGTGGCTGCCTAATACTCGAGTGAGTTTGGCAAGTTTGTCGATTGCTTGGCGGTTTGTTTGGTCGTTCAGGCAAACCTTGGCTGCTTGATCGAACTTGACTCATACAGGCGAGTTAAGTACAGCGGCGGTGTCCAACAACTGCATTTTTTTTAGCCACTAGTACTGCGAGCGGCCACTTGATGGGCTTGGAGTACTGTGCTCATTCCCTTCACGTTGCGGGAAGTGGGAAGGCCCATCCCTGTACGTGGTATAGTGGTTGCCAAGTACTCTGGCGAGTTTGGTGAGCTTACCGTTTGTAGGCGAATTTGACTCTTGACTTGTGCAGGCGAGTCAAGTCAGCAGGCGAGTTTCAGTCACTTGGATGATCTTGACTCGTACGGGGCGGGTCGGAATAAAGGAGTCTGGTGTCACCTGATGTTAGGCGGATTGCTGTGATGCGTTGGCCTTGGCTCGTGCAAGCGACCAGCCCAATGGTGAGCCCAATTTCTAAGCTGGCGCGGTGCGGCTTTGAAAATGCAGCGCGGATTTCGTGTTTTATTGCAAAAGTAATTTTTACCATCTATAAATAATATATTATACTATATATATATATATATATATATATATATATATATATATATAATATATATATATATATTAGATTAATGGCGTATCCTTGCTCATAGGAGATTATTTTTTCTCCTTTGTCGCTTATGTGCACAACCCACCATCCTCATAAAGTAGACACAAATCCCCACCATTACACGTCTTCTCCATACTTTATGAGGATGGTGTGGATTGTGCCACCTAGGCGTCAAGGAGAAATCCTCCTATGACTAAGCATACCCTTATCCTCCTCTCGCTCTTCTCTCTCTCTCTCTCTCTGCTTATATATATATATATATATATATATAATATATATATATATATATAATATATAATATATATATAATATATATTATATATATTAAATATATATATAATATATATATATTATATATATATTAATATATAACATATACTAATATATAATATATATATATATATGGTATATATATACTATATTTATATAATATAATATTATATATTATAATATATATATATATATTATATATTTATATTATTTTTTTTTTATATATATATATAATATAATTATATTTATATTAGTAATATTAATCGTGATGACTTCTGGTACCAAAGTTGCTTAAAGCAACTTGATAGTGTGTGGCACTATCTTGCCCTTAATCACACTCGAAGATAGAGCCTCAACCGCCCTTCACCAACTCCAATGTAGATGTAGGGAAAGATTACGCTACATCACTACCAAGTTATTAAAGTAAACTTGTCAGTGCCAAGTTTCTCATTCTCTCTCTCTCTTTAATTATATACTCTATATATAATATAAATATATATATTTATAATTATATTAGTATAAAAAAAAAAAATATAATAATACAATACCAAAAATAAAAATAACATAAATACATTTAAATCATAAAAATAAAAAATAAAAATACATCATATATACTAAATAAAAAATATAATATATATATATATATTAGTTGAGTTCAATGATAAGATTTTACTAACCATGTCATAATATCATTACTATGTGTGTGTGTGTGTGCGTGTGTATTGTATTGAGAGGGAGAGAGTTGAGCTACTATCAACTTAAGTGGACAGAATCATTTATCCACTCAATTTTTTAACCATTGAATGTACCCATGTAATTAAGATCTTGATCAAATAAATCTCCTATTTTTTATTAATACTAGGTTTTATACACGTGTAATGCACGTGGTTAAATATCATGATTAAGTTTTTTTTTCTTATTTTCTAACTAAAATTTGTTTCTTAGTTCCACTTTAATAGTTGATGCTCACTTTTATATCTAAACTTTAATATTGCGATTAGTTATGTAATTTGATGTTTGTCTAAATGGGCTACACCCAATTTAAATTTTTATGTTAATATTTGAATTGATAGAAAATAAATATAATTTAAAGTTAATTTGAATTTTTATATTATTTTGACTGGCATGAAACCAAGCTTTACTTGAGAAAGTACATTGTTGCAAAAGTGAAAAATATTAAAATAGTGTTATACAAGGAAGATGAATATTTAAAACCAATAAGACAAAATAATTACTTAAAAGTATGCTAAAATGATAGAAAAGAGAATATAAAGTTTGTTCCAAATCATTAATATACTTTATAAAAAATTACAAATTAAAGATTAATGCTAACTCTATTATACTTTCATATGATAAAAGTATTTGCACAAGCATATAAAAGTACTAAAAAAAGCTCATGAAACTCCCTTCTAAAGATTTCTAAATTCACTCAATGCACAAGCATATAAAAGTACTAAAAAAAGCTCATGAAACTCCCTTCTAAAGATTTCTAAATTCACTCAAAATAATTAAACTATTCTATAAAAAGATTTCTAAATTCACTCAAAATAATTAAACTATTCTATAAAATATTCAAAAAATATTATCTTTTATTCATTTTGTTTTATTTTTTTATTGAGCTAATATCAATCCTTGCTCACATTTATTTTTTTCCCGGGCAATTCTAGAGTGGTATCTTCATCATCTACTCGATTGTGGCATCATTCTAGAGTTATACTTTTTGTACTGTTATCGTTCCTGGGCTTGTTAATGTTTTATCTAGTTGTTTAACATCACAAAGAAGTTAAATGTATTTCTGATGTTCAACACAATTGAAATACAGACTTTGATTTTTTTATTTCAATGAGAATAAATATTAATTTCATATATATGGAATTCTTTGTGTTCCTAATTTATTACTTAAATAAGGGGCTACCTCTTTTTTTCTACAATGAATTCTTATGATATGCATCCAATAAGAGTTCATGTTACGTCAATAATATTATATTTTCTCTATCCCTATTATTTTTCACAAAGATCTAAACTGAATACTTGTATTTTTTTATTGCTAATTTGCCTTAGATTATAATATTAATATTTAGTTTCTTTAGTATTTGAAGAATACAGTATAAAATTTATGAATGCTTACTAATTTTTCTTACATCTTTCATGGAGAATTCTTCTTTGATTAGGATAAAGTTATTAAATTATTCTTCAATGTAACTCACTTGGTGCTTCTTTAATAGACATGCCTTATATTAATGCCAATTCAAATGATTTATGGAAGTTTTCTGAATTTTAGATTTATTTTTGTTACTTTCCCATTTTCAATGGAAATAGCTTGAATTTTTTAAATGATATCTCTTAACAATCTCATAGTTTCTCCATACATAATTTATTGTATTCTTTTACCCTATAAATATTATTAGCATCAGATATTAATATTTTAAAATTATAATTAATTAATGCTACGCTATTATATTATAGTCTTTTATTATTTTTAAACATTTATCAATAAATGTTATTAATGTGTTTTGCTATCCCAACTTATTACTAAAATTTTATTTCATTACTTTAATTTATATATTGATAATAATTTTAAGCTATAATATTTTTAAATTTTTATTTCTTAACTAGATATTTTTAATTAATTCTTATTGATTTTGTTTATGAGTATCAACTTAGATTGTCTTTAGATGCTGAAAAGGGATAGTAAACCCTAAATTGGCAATTAAATATATATCTTAATGAAATAATATCTAACAATTATACTTTTCTTTGTCAAGTTTTAAAACTTCAGCCCTTTTTGTGGTTTGGAACTTTAAGGATGTGATTTATAATTTTTAAAACTTTGAGAGCATTTTAAAAAAAAAAATTAAGTTTGGTAATTGTAACTTCCATGTTTCATGTGTCGGTAGTAATTTTTAAATATCACGATATTTCTTACAACTCTAAAAATTTTAAGTCTGTTTTTTTGCAATTGTTA
Organism: Asparagus officinalis; assembly: GCF_001876935.1. NCBI lineage: Eukaryota > Viridiplantae > Streptophyta > Magnoliopsida > Asparagales > Asparagaceae > Asparagus > Asparagus officinalis. The sequence goes on from NC_033802.1 coordinate 56,703,079, forward strand.
AAACTATAGATTAATTTTTAAAAATTTAAATTTTAGCGGTCTACCAATAGTTTTCAGATTTGATGTGTATTGGTTATAAATTTTAAAATTTTAGAGTTTTTTTTGTAATTTTTAAATTTTGAAAGAGTCTTTTCTACAACTTTTGTAACTTTGAGGTTAATTTTGGTAAATTTTAAATTTTTAGGTGCATGAGGGTAATCTCTTGAATTCATCTTTTGTTGTTTGTAA
>NC_033802.1:56703975-56824918 GCF_001876935.1 Asparagus officinalis
ATCTTAATGAAAGAATATCTAACTATTATACTTTTCTTTGCCAAGTTTTAAAATTTGAGCCCTTTTTATGGTTTGGAACTTTGAGGTATGATTTGTAATTTTTAAAACTTTAGGATCATTTTTAAAAAATTACTTTTAAGTTTGGTAATTATAACTTTTAAGTTTCATGTATCAGTGTTAATTTTTAAATGTCACGATATTTCTTACAACTTTAAAATTTTGAGGCTATTTTTACAATTGTTAAAACTATAAACTAATTTTTAAAATTTTTAAATTTTAGGGGTCTACTAATAGTTTTCAGATTTGATGTTACTTCTCATAGATTTTAAAAATTTAGAGCTTTTTTAAAATTTTTAAATTTTGAAAGAGTTTTTTCTACAATTTTTGTAACTTTGAGGTTAATTTCGGTAAATTTTAAATTTTTAGGTGCATGAGGGTAATCTCTTGAATTCATCTTTTGTTGTTTGCAAATTTTAAAAATTTTATAATTTTAGGGTTATTTTTTTAATTTGAACTTTTGAAGGAGTTTCTATAATTTTTAGGACTTTGAGGGCGTTAATTAAAAATTTTAAATTCTTTGAAGGCTGCTGTGAACTTCTTAATTTCATGTTTGTTGTTTTAAGTTTTAAAATATCAAACAATTTTAGGTACATCATGGTAACCCCTTGAATTCATCTATGTTATTTGTAAGTCTTGAAATTTTAGAATTTCAGGTGTTTGTTTGTGATTTGAACTTTTGAGGTTGTTTCTATAATTTTTGAGATAATAAGTTGTTATCTGCAAATTTTAAATTCTTTGCTATTAATTTTTTGATTTAATATTTATTGTTATAAGTTTCTAGACGTCGGGATAGTTTTTATAATTTTAAACTTTCTAGGTTATTTTGTGTAATTTTAGTACTTTTAGGTTTTTTTTGCTATACTTTATGTATTATAGCACGTTAGCTACGTATAATTTCTTTATATTTATAAACTAATACCATAAAAAGATGTTTTATATATTTTATTAATATTATTTTTTAAAATTATTAAGCTATAGATAGTTCACGTAGGATTAGGATGTGATATAATTATAATTAGGATAGATTAAGATATAAAATAAAATATCTGAAATTCAAAATTTTAAAAATTTTAAGTGCATGAGGGTAACTCTTGAATTCATCTTTTGTTTGCAAATTTTATAATTTTTATAATTTTAGGGTTTTTTTTAATTTGAACTTTTGAGGGAGTTTCTATAATTTTTGAGACATTAAGGGTGTTAATTAAAAATTTTAAATTCTTTAAAGGTGGTTGTTAATTTCTTAATTTCGTGTTTATTGTTTTAAGTTTTAAAATATCAAAAAATTTCAGGTGCATTATGATAATCTCTTGAATTCATCTATATTGTTTGTAAGTCTTGAAAGTTTAGAATTTTAGATGCTTGTTTATAATTTAAACTTTTGAGGGTGTTTCTATAATTTTTGAGATAATGAGTTGTTTATAATTTATTGATTTCATGTTTGTTGTTTTAAGTTTTTAGACGTCGGGATAGTTTTTATAATTTTAAACTTTTTAGGGTATTTTGTGCAATTTTAATACTTTTAGGTTTTTTTGCTATACTTTATATACTATAGTATGTTTGCTACGTATAATTTCTTTATCTTTACAAACTAATACCATAAAAAGATCTTTTATATATTTTATTAATATTATTTTTATAAATTGTTAAGCTATATATAATTCACGTAGGATTATAATCGGATATAATTATGATTAAGATAGATTAAGATATAAGTAAAATATTTAAAATAGTGAATGGTAATATTGATCACAGAAAGATTTTTCCCGAACTCGTGCTTTTAAAGGGAGTATGATACATTAGGAAAAATCAACAAAATGTTACAGTTAGGGAGCAGCGAATCCTCGTATTTCTAGGGCAAAATCTAACGCGAGAAAGAAATAAGTGTGCAAACCCCTCTCTCTCATCATCGGAGTGCACATAATCCTAACTCTAGTGACGCCCTTCCTTCCGCTTCTGCGACCTTAACGCACCTCTCCATCGTCACACTCTCACTCACTGTCGTGAGCACCACAAGTAATGAAGGAGTTGTTGGTATCGATAATCATGGTAAAGTAGTTGAAGACATATTTCTGAATACGTCTTATATGTTCTGGAGAAACCTCTCTCTAATAAATAATTGTTATTTTTTATTCTTTTTTTAAGTTAAAGCTTACGTAAATTTTATTGTTTTTCTGCAAGCAAATGCATTATGTAGTAAATTAGAATTGTGTAAAAGAAATTCTATAAGTAATTTAGATTTGTTACATGGGTGCTGTTAATTGTGAACTTTGGTATTCAAAACTATTTTGTAGAGTTGTGTGAATTGTTTTTTTAATCTCATTTTCAATTACTAAAGCAAAATAGAAACATTATATCAGAGTGGGCGAAAGCTCCCATGAGAGCATAGAAAGCCTCAAATTGACAGGATATTTCATACAAACGGGGAGAAATTTTTTTAAAGAATCCCTTGTCATATTTTGTAAGATGGATAGTATGAAAAAGGCAATGTCATTGTCTAACCCTTTCCTTACCTACTAGCGAGTGATGCGTCCAAATTTGTTATTGCTTATTATACTGAAGTGTATGTTCGGGGTGCTCTGTTTCGCAAATATCTAATTGAGAAAAGGGATCATGCCATTAATGCAGACTTCATCCATAGGCCATGAAGGAGATGACAATATCGAGGATGATGGTGCAACAAAAGACATTTCAAAATAGTGCTCATACTCTGATCTCAAATTTTCGATATGCTTTAATTTAAGTGAGATTGAGAAAATTATTGTTCAAATAGCAGATGGAGACTAGCAAAAATAAATACTCTGATCAAATTTCTCTCCAATAGTTACTACTTGTTTTTAATTACGAGGAACTTTGTAGTAGAATGTCTTAAAAACAAAGCACTAAAATTTCCTTGAGCCTCTTAATGTTGAGACTTAGACTGAAGATTATACTGCTCAAACTTGGCATACTTTCAATTGTTAAAGTATAAGTTATTTTGCAAAAGTGTACCCTTGCCAAAGCATCTTATTACCGTCCGAGCATCAAATATGGTAGAAAATTGATCTTTTAGCCAACAATACATTAAATACTATAGCTTTCAATCCGACTTTGCTTTCTCTTTTTCAAGATCAATCTTTCTTCATGTGTATGAGGGAAATACAGTATACAAAGTGCTTTGTATGTTGCTGATGTGGAGGGGCTGAACCACATTTAATTCGTATTTTAAGGATTGAGTCACATGGGTAAAAGGTATAAGGGCAAAGTCATATGGGTGTTTCAAATCTGGGACCTTTGACACAATTTTTCCTTTTTTTAAAGAGAGAAGAAAAAAATTATTAATTGAAAATATTTCACATTAAATTAAACATTTGGAAATAAAAGAATAACTTAAAAGGCACTTTTCATATAAATTTCATTTTCATAAATCTACGTGAGAAAATATAAAGAATACATATAATGATATAATCAACCATCGAAAAGTAAAATTGTAGCTTCATGAAGAAATAATGTTACAGAAGGTGCTAGACGGAATAGGCGTTCGAGCCAGTACCTAGAGCCTAGACATCTAGTGTACGTTTAGGTGGTACCTAGGCATTTGCCTATTTATATTTTATTTAATTATAACAATTCACAAAAATATGTGTTAAGTTCATATAAAGTTGTAAAAAACATAAATAACAATCTTTGATTCATAATCAACTATGCATAAATACTAAATAGCCAATAGCCAAATACTAAGAAACATCACCATATCTAACATAATAAGTCAGTGAGTCACCACAATAATAAATAATATCGCAAACTCCAAAGTCTAATGCTCAAGAAGTAAAAAAAATACAAATAGTATAAATGTCTAGCACGAGATATAATCATATAATCTAATCATCAGGAATCATCATCATCATGGAAATCCTCCACTACATGATCGCTCTCCTCCGATTTCATGTCCACGTAGTCCTCATCCTCATCCTTGACATCATCATCACAGGCAAGAGACTCTTTTTTGCTAGTAATCATCGAAGGCCTTGTAGCTCCTGCCATTCTTTCACTCCTCCAGTTCGCTACAACCTTAGCCGCTTCAGATACATTCTCCACCATCATCCAACTAACACTCAAACCGGGATAAGTCTCTTGCTCAGTCATCAGAGGGCACTCCATCTAGAATTCATGCACGTGTGTAGTACATTCATGCTTTGTCAGCACATCTTTATCTTCTCCTCTCCTCTTCTTTTGCTTGAGCTTGACAATGAACTTCACAAACACAAGATCCTCCAATCTCTTCAACTCTAATTTGGTTTCTCTTCTTCGTGTGAATCTTTAAAGAAGAAAAGAACAAATTAGTAGAGTCATAAATGGATGACTTTATCTTATTAATTTTAGATATTTATGTAACTTACCCCCCTCAAATATGCTCTAATTTCTCTCACATCCGAAAGAAGTGCTAGCGAGATTAAGGACCTTTATCACCAAGTTTTCAGAAAGAGATAATCACTGTCATACATATACCACCAACAAGTTGCAAACACATTGTCTCAATTGAATTCACCAATGTAAAAAATAACTTATGATTGATAAATTTAATTTATAAACAAAATTTACTTGGGTTGAATTCCACTTTCTGCCTAGCTTTCACCATTAAACTTCTACCAAATGAATCTCTTACCCTCTTCGGGATAAAGCAGCTCCACCACATCTAGAAACCCCTTCTTCCCTTCCCTAAGGTTTCTAGCAACATCATCTCAAAAGAAACAATAAGGGTTAAGGACATATGCTACCATATGCAAGGGTGTATATAATCGATCCTCGTACTTAAAATGTATAATATCAATCACCAACTTGCATAGGCTCTCCTATTTCTTCAAAACAAGCTTAATCTTCTCCTTTGTGTCTTCAAGCATCCCCACAATAAATCCCATTGAGGGTCTATGGTCACTATCGACCACCCTCAACATGAGAAAAAGGGAAGAATAGATCTTCAATAACTTGTTTACATATTGCCACCTACTCTCACACAGGATAATAGCCTTCACTTTTCTACCCCTTGCAGTCCTGGAATGCTTACTTTTCCTCCATTCTTCATTAGAGAACATGAGTTTTAGCTTTAGCTTCTTCTCATAAACTCTTCCCAGAGTCAAGAATGCAATAGCAAAGCGAGTGACTCTTGGTCTAACAATATCCCTCTTCTCACACATGTGACGCATCATATTCAAGATCTTGTGATGGCTATAGATGAAGACGGAAAGAGCCTTCGCTCTATCAATGGTTTTTTTTAAGGTTGATAACTTTCCAATGCCCTTAAGCATTAGATCAATAGTATAAGCTGCATAATTGATCCAAAAGATACTCAGCCTCTTCTCCTTCAATTTCTCCTTTGCTACTATATTTGCAGAAGCATTATTTGTGACAATATGAATGACCTTCTATGACCCAATCTCCTCAATACATGCATCCACCCACTCAAAAATGTATTCCCCATGTGTGTCCCAAAGCACTCAATTGACTTGTAGAAAACTCATGTCTAGCCTGTTGTGGATTCATATGTTCATGATTGACTGCATCTTCCTAACCAAGCATTTGTCATGATAGAACAACCACTCTTCTGTGACTTCTCCTCATGCCCCTTCAATGAGTCCTTAGTCTCATTCATAGGACCCTTTGACAACGACTCCCTCAACATATACATGCTAGGTACGTCCATAATCCCCAATAGCGATGCATATCTGCATAAAGGAGTGAGTGGAGAGGGCATGAAAAGGAATTCTATTCCCATATGCCCATCTAGCAACATGCTTGTGGACTCAATCTCTCTTCTCCTTCATATAAGCTTCCTTCACTCTAGCTTGAATCATCTTTCCCTTCAATCTCTTTGCTAGCTCAGGATCATTAGGGTACAAGCATCTGTCGGCCCAACAGTCAGCTCGCTGGACCTCTTTCAAGATCCGCCTATTGTATGAGTAGAAGAGACAATTTCCTCTTCTTTTTAAATAGCCACTGGATCCGGCTTGTCGAACTTTGCTTCATCTTGTAACTCCATGATATGCATCACCTTCAGTTTCTTCCTCCTAAAATTAGCATCAATAGCTTCTTGCATATTCTTCCTATCAACGGCCGAAATCTTAGAACACTTTATGCAGCGATTTCTTTTACTGGCAAGATGTTGCTTCAATCTGAAGAGCCCCCCCCCTTATCTTATGTGAGCACAATTTATATTGCACCAAGCACAAATTAGTTGGATCCGGAAGAAATCTAAACTCCCAACCGATATCTCCCGAGTTTCTTTTATCTTTCACGAGAATAGAGGTAGAACCCACAGATTCCTTAGGAGGAATATCCGACATTCTATATTACAACAACAATTCAACAAACAAATCATTTATAGGTCAAGTCATTAAATCATGATAAATAAAAGATTCAAATAAATAACATAATTTGATCTATTAAGTATTAATATCTATTTAGTCTTCTCTTCTATAAGACTCTATGTAAAATTGAACAAGATTTTAATCTCAATTATTAATTAAATAGATTAACTAAAATTAACTAAATTGAACAGTGAATAAAATTGTACTAAAATTGAATATGATTAGACTAAAATTAACAAAAATTAGAAACCGTGAATAAACAAGATTAATTAATTAAAATAAATTAAACTGATTAATTAAACTAAATTGAACAAGGTTAACTATTTAGTCTTCTCTTCATACAAAATTAAACTAGAATTGAACAAGATTAATATTAACTACTTAAAATAGCGAATAAGTTAAAAAACAATTTAAAAATTAAAAAAAGTGAAAATTTAGAATTTACCTAAAGAGAAGAGGCGGCGGCGACGGGAGAGGAGGGCTCTGGCCTGGGAGAAGAGGCGGGAGGAGGTGAGGAGGTGGAGGAGGCGACGACGGGAGAGGAGGGATGATCGACAGAAGAGGAGGAGGCGGCAAGAGCAGGGGGGTGATCAATGAGAGAGGAGGAGACGACGGGAGAGGAGAGGTGATCACGAGATCGAGAGAGGAGGAGGCGGCTGGAGAGGATATGCGAGAGGGTGGGAGAGGGTTTAGGTTAAGTGAAGCAGGTTGGGTTTGGGTTATGCGTTCGGCTTTTGATGTTAACTGGACTTGGGCTGGCTTTTAGTTTAATTTTCTTTTTCTTTTTCTTTTGTTTAAAAAGCTAGGCCGCGCCTAAGCGCCGCCTAGATTGGGTGCTCCAGCCAAATCTAGGCGGCCAAGGGTTTGCCTACGTCTAGGCGGACGTCTAGGCATCCACCTAGGCCGCTTTTTACAACATTGTGAAGAACTAAAATAGTTTACTTGATTCGAAAGCCTATATGAGATATTTAATTTGAAAGGTTTTAAATGATTTTGGTTAAATGTGTATGTATCCAAATTTTGAAGGATCTAATCTAAATTTTGTAGACATAATGAGGCCTTATAGAAAGTAATCTTTATTTATTTTTTAATTGAAATATTTCCTCCTCCCAGCTGTATGTCTCATGTGGCAAAAGCCCTATTGCCATACTAACACCAGAGAGGGAGTAAGTGGGTCTGTTTGGTAAACTACACAAAACTGGGTCACAACTGGTCATGACTCAGTTTTGTGTTAAATTGGTTCTATTTTGAATCGGGGGGAGGTGGTTCAAAATAGAATCAGTTTAACAACTCCTTTTAAGCATGGGAAAAATTGGACTAGATTTGACCCAGTATTTCCTAAACTAAGTTAGATTATATTGACCAGGTTGAAACCCGGGCCCAGTGAATCTTTTTGCGGCCCAACTCAAATTTCCAAACAAAACAGGTTCTTAAGTGGACCGGGTACATAAACACCTCTTCCTTTAAAACCTCCTCTCCCAAAAACCCCAGCCTCCTGCTCTTACTCTCCTTCTTCTCTTCCTCTCTCTCGCTCCATCACGGCCATGGCGGCAGCATCGACCGAAGGAGCTCCGACGGCGGCGGCGGCCATGGAGACAGAGGGCCGTCTTCCTCCTCGCCCTCAGTTCGAGGCGTTGAAGGCCCACGAGATGACCGACGGCAAGCCCCAGTTCCGCAAGGTCGTGGTCCCCTCTCACAGATTCTCGCCGCTGAAGAAGAACTGGATGGAGATCTACACTCCGGTCTACGAGCATATGAAGATCGATATCAGGAGGCGGCCATGGAGACAGAGGGCCGTCTTCCTCCTCGCCCTCAGTTCGAGGCGTTGAAGGCCCACGAGATGACCGACGGCAAGCCCCAGTTCCGCAAGGTCGTGGTCCCCTCTCACAGATTCTCGCCGCTGAAGAAGAACTGGATGGAGATCTACACTCCGGTCTACGAGCATATGAAGATCGATATCAGGATGAATCTCAAGGTTTGGTTTCTTTTCTCTCGTCTAGGGTTAGGGTTTTTAAATTTTCATTCTGAAAACGAACATGTAACTAGTATTTGTTGATGTGATTGGGTGGAGAGCTATTTGCTAATACCAAAATGATGAATTGTTTCTAACATGTAAGCTAGACTCCTCCTTAAACTGTTTTCCCTTGGCGAAATGGTCACATTCTTTTCAATAACTGGTACGCCCATAGAGTATCTTCACTTCCAATTAACCAAGTTAAAACAGTTGCGGAGGGTTCTTTCAAGTTTCTGTTGGTGTACGTGGAGAGCTAGAAACAACTTGGATCTTTAGAGAGGAGGCCTCTAATCCATGCAAGATTGCTTCGAATACAATGTATTTTGTGTTATTCTGGATGGGAATCTCAAACAGAAAGGGGGATGTTTTCTTTCGTGATTAAATCAGTAGCCAAGAATCAGGGAATTAAAGCTCTTATGCAGAATATGGAGAGAAGGATGGGATCGAAGAGAACTTCTAATCAGTCTTTCCATGTTGAGATGTTTTCTTTCTATAATCTTTTATACTCAAAAACTTTTTTTTTTTTGATGCTAAGAGTCGGGCATGTCAGCTCTTAAACTCTTTGTACGGGTTACTTTCTTTTGATTATGATAATAAACGTTTAGAATTCTTAGCATACCTAACCATTGATTACTTTCTTCTGTTGGTGGTTGATGAGGTCCTATGCTCAGCCTCAAATGACAAGTCTTTTAAATAGGGCTTCTCACCTTATTTTTACCAGGAAAAAATATTGATAATAACTTAAAACCGCTCTCCTCTCTTTTTTTAACGCTGTCAAGCGATCTAAACCATCATTCAAACATTTTTCCTCCTACACACCTGTAATTTTTTTCATCAAATGATTTTATACACATGAGGCAAATCAAAGAGAATTAATTGACATGTAATTTATCGCTCTAATGTGTAACAATAACATCACATGCAACAACCCAACAGCTACATGTTGATATAAATGAATAATGGCTGATTTATATCAAGGATACCATTTATATGGTTGGATTTCATAGATGAAAATTAAAAGGTGTTTAGTTAGTAGTATGTGAGTTTTAGTAGCACAATGACTAATTGAATGCAGTTTAAATGGTTCAAAGTAACATACGTGTTATATATAGTATAACAAAGGTGTTAGAAATGTATAGTTATGTTGGTATGGTAGTGGGCAAGCTCGTGCGCATGGTCCGTGCGCGTGATCTGGCGCATGCGCTGGTGTGTGCCCTTTTTGCATGTGCTGCATTTAACTGGCCTGAATGTTTTTTGCAAATACCAAAATTATGTAATTGGATGGAGAGTCTAAGGACCTGTTTGGGTTTGGATTTGCCCCTCGCAAAGGAAAGTTAGGTCAACATAGGAAAGTTAGGTGTAGGGTTTGTGGAAATACCAGTTCACTTTTTGGTCCTCAGGATTATTTTGTTGGGAAACTCTGTTTCAAGATGTAAACATAATCTTTATTTAGCTTTAGTCTATGTAGATGTTAATATGGCTGATAATGAGTCTAGCTTAACATTTAGAAACGCAAAAGTAGCTTTTATGTCTATCAAATTTAACATGTACAATGTTTTTACCGCCAATGTCGTGTATGTGCAAATTATAGTCTGTATTGTCATTGTTATCATCATCTAAATGTGTTTTCCCGTAAAAACTATGGGTACGGACAAGGTTCTGCTGAGCCCCACAAAAGAAGCAACGAGTTTCGTGCAATCTGCTCTCAATGACTCTGGTCAAGTCCGATAAGCAAATTGAGGGCCTCATCGTGATCTAGATGTCCAGTCAGATAGCTGGTAGATTTGTTTAGTTATGTACTTAGCTCCTGCTGGCTGGTAGTTCTTTTAGTTATGTAGTTTAAGCTCATTTAGTTATACATAAGAAACCTCTTGGATTCCTCTGAAGGGAAAAACGTAAGTCGATGAAGGAATTATAATAAAAGAAAAGATGGAGAAGTAGAGGAAAATCCAAGGAAGAATTAGAGAAGGGGTTTAAGTATTGTTTGCTGACATTTGACACTTCTGCTTCATCTTCTACTTTCAAGCCAGAGTTTCATGTGGATTGATTTGACTCAATCCATTTAGTTCATAGCTGCCCCTCTCAGACTCTCAGTTCCAGTTTTGATAGTAGCAGTGTAGCACCATGGGCATTTGACTCAATCCATTTAGCCCGTAGCTGCCCCTCTCTCAGTTCCAGTTTTGATTGTGGCATATGGGTAGTGGAGATACTGTCCTGTTAATAGTCTGCTATTAATAGTTTCCTGTAACATCAGAAGCCATTTTCTATAAATTTCCTATATAACATACTGTCTGTCCCTATTAATAGTTTCCTGTAACATCAGAAGCCATTTTCTATAAATTTCCTATATAACATACTGTCTGTCCATGACCAGTTATGTAGAACACTCTTCCTGTAACATACTGTCCTTCGATTAAGCAGTATCGTAACTATTGTCCTGACCGTTCTAGGCGTGACTCTTTAAGTACATATTTTTCTCATTCATCTCCTTTTTTGTGTGAATAAGTTACTTTTAACTACTTATTGGACAGCTATAAAGCTTATTTTTCTGTTACAGGCCAGGAAAGTAGAGCTAAAAACTCAAAAAGACACCCCAGACGTCTCAAACCTTCAGAAATGTGCGGATTTTGTCCATGCCTTCATGCTAGGATTTGATGTCGCAGATGCCGTGGCCCTTCTCCGACTTGATGATCTCTACGTAGACGCCTTCATGCTAGGATTTGATGTCGCAGATGCCGTGGCCCTTCTCCGACTTGATGATCTCTACGTAGACTCTTTCGAGATCAAGGATGTCAAGACACTTCGAGGGGAGCACCTTTCTCGTGCAATTGGCAGGCTTTCGGGAAAAGGGGGCAAAACAAAATTTGCCATTGAAAATTCTACTCGTACTCGTATAGTTATAGCTGATTCCAAAATTCATATTCTGGGTTCCTTTTTGAACATAAAGGTTGCTAGAGATTCACTTTGTAGTCTCATTTTAGGATCTCCTGCAGGCAAGGTCTATTCCAAGCTCAGAGCTGTGTCTGCAAGATTAGCAGAGAAGTATTGATGGTGTGCATTATTTATGAAAAAAATGTTAAATGAGTTTTTATGTTTGAGTGGATAAAAAAATTTTGGTTATCTATATTTCGGAGGAAAAAAAATGTTAAATGAGTTTTTATGTTTGAGTGGATAAAAAAATTTTGGTTATCTATATTTCGGAGGAGTTAAGTATTTGATATGCAGCTGTCTACTTATTCATTATTGTACACCTGCCAAGGTGATGTGTGCCTGTTGAATACTTTGTAGGTACCTATGTTTTGTACACCTGCCAAGGTGATGTGTGCATATATTTGATTAGGCGCTGGCAAGTGATGATGCTAATGTTGTAGCATTTTGGTAACATGACATAATGATGGATAATTAAGCAAAAGCTTGCAATGGGAATTCCCCCCCTCCCCTGGGAATTCCCCTTGTTCTTTCTTTATTGTGACAGATAAGATTGTGAATAGTATCTGGTTTTGTGAATCTCGTGCCATTCTGAGAAAAACTGGAAAATTGAAAAAAAAAAGTAAGAACGTGAAAAAATAACGATTCCATAAAAAAACTGTGGATAGGCCCCTGTGTGAAATTTTCCTTTATAGTTGTTACTCTTTTACCCTTGGGAAGGTCTATCTATTAAAAAATAAATTTCTGTTTTCCTACGGATAAAAGAGTTGTAAGAATTCACTCAAGGGTCTATCTGCGACAGTAAAACTATAATGGGTTTATCTGCAACTGGGTTATATTATATAGTCTATCCACAATTGCAGAGTCTAGGTGATTGAAACTTGATTGACAATACGTTTAACTGTCAAATATAAAAGGATAAGTTAACAAAAACTTTCTAAACTTTGGTGGTTCAAACCTTGAACTTTGGACAAGTAATGCTGACAATAACATAGTTAATGAAAGAAAGAGTGAAGATAAAACATTTAGAATGTATCAAATAAGACCTTCTGATGCACACGGTAGGGGGAAGTCTCAAAATAGTAGTAAGTTTGCAAAAAAAAAAAACAGCAGGAGGTTGAGTTAAGAAGAGTTGTGGACACTTAAAAATATATTATTATTATTTCTCTAGTAATACAACCATTTAGACTCTCTCAAGTACAAACACACTCTCTATTACATTACTACACTCTTTTACAACTACTCACTATTTATTTTTCTTCTCCTCTCTCTCTCCCTCCTCCGTCCCTCCCCTTTTCTTGCTATTTGGGAGGATATCCACCGAAGCCTTTGGGAGGTTATTTATAGGTGATGATGTGGTAGGTGTACACTGTGAAAGTTAGGTCGCTGCAGTGTTGCTACAAATACTTGTTGGTGGGTCGTGACTATAGTGTTGATTGGTGGCTGCTAACTTTAACCCTCTCCCTCTGTAGCGGCTTCTCTATCTATGAGTCCAAACAAAATTCTAAATTCTTCGTGAATGCTTGGATTTCTTCTTTCACAATTTATCTCTACTCATCATTCACGGATGGCTTCTTCACGTCTTCAATTACAGCGACATTATCATATTTGGGATTTGGATTTCTAGGTCTAACCGATCTTCGAATTTGTCCTATTTGTTCCTCACTGATATATTCTATCTGACTGGGGTGCTCCTATTCTAATGTTATCGGATGAACACCATTCTTCTATGGATTCTTTTCCTTCATAGATGTTGGATAAACTTGGTTCTGTCTTCTTTGACGGTTGTGATTTTTCTTATTGATTGGCTCTCCCAACCTCTCTTGTAACTGATCCTTTGGATCATTGGACTCTAGGAGCACAACTTCTTGTGGAGTCCACCAAGACAAAGCTTCGTCAAACACTACATTCCTTGATATGTAGCATCCTCCGGTTATGGGATCACAACATCTCCACTCTTTTGTTGTCATACTCCACAAAAATACACCTTATGGTCTTTTGTCAAACTTGCTGCGTAAGTGATCAGCCACAAAGACTTAACACACACAATCCTGAAATGGCTTACTGTTGGTTTGATATTCCACAGATTCTAAAAGGGTGACATGAACTCCAACTTTGGTTGTTGTAGCTGAGTGATCATGTGCACCGCAGTCTTCATACACATCGCCCAAAAATGTCCCGACGCATTCTTGACATGAAGCATGCTTTAGTATATCTCCCCAAGATGGAGATTCTTCCTTTCAGCAACACCACTCTACTGCAGAGCATTTGGACATGTTAGCTGTCCCGAATCTTATGTTGTTTCAGGTAGTCACAAAACTCTTTTGATGTGTATTCTCCCCCGTTGTCTGTGCGTAGGCAACAAATCTTCTTGCCGAGTTCTCCTTCGACTTCTTCTCGAAATTGCTTGAATTTGGAGAGTGCTTTTGACTTTTTCATTAGGAAATATACTCAGACATATCTCGAGTAATCATCGATAGAAGTAATCATGTATTGCATGCCACTTATCGGTCTTGCTTCACTCAGATGAATACATATGAGTGCACGAGCTCTAAAGGTTCCTTTGCTCCTCACTCTGACGCGCTTTTTTGGTGTATGAACTCCTTGGCTACATATCCGAGTCAGCCTTGGCATACCACTTGCTTCGTTCCTTATTGCTGAACCACACCTCATCTTCACTTCTTATTGAAACGCCAGCCATTTGTTTTGGCTCAGATCTCTTATGTAGCGAGGAAACTCTCTAAGTTTAATATTGTTGGTTGAATCGGCCAGCTGTGTGTAGCAGCAACAAGTCCGTGGTACTTCAATCTCGAACTGTGTTTGATTATTCTTCTCATTCTTGCATCGAACACTTTAAATTCTGGATCTAGTTGAGCAATATCTAAATAGAGTGATTTTACTTGGTTGAAGTACTGACTGGCTGTCAGATTCTTCTGTGGTAAGGTCATCAGTTGATTCTCAAAGAGCTAAAGTCGAGTGTCGTTCTTCTTTGAGAAAAGTGTAGCGAGCGTATCCCATGCCTCCTTCGGAGTTCTGGCATCTCACATATAGTCTACGAGATCTTCTTCTACTTCGACTTCAGCACATACATAGCATTATCGGATTTAATGTTCCATGAGCTTCCCGAGGTAATATAGTTGTAGTTATTACCGTTGAGGTTCTTGAGGATAGTAATAGTATTTGACAGACCCCCGCCATCATGATGTGGTACTGCTTTAGTATCTTCACGCAAGTCTGGTCCTCGACCAATTAACTTCATAGTCCCAGACTGAGCATTCACTTCGGTAACGTCGATAGGATCACCGTAGGAGAGAGTCGGTCCCTGATCACCTGCTCTGATACTAATTTTTGATTTGCAAGAGTGATTCTGATACCACTTAATGAATTAAGAAGAGTGGTGGGCACTAAAAAATATGTTATTATTATTTTTTTAGTAGTACACCCTCTATACTCTCTCCAATTCAAACAGTCTCTCTACTACAAACTACTACACTACTACACTCTTTTACAACCACTACCTATTTATTTGTCTTCTCCCTCTCTCTCTCTCTCTCACTCTCCCTCCCTCCTTCCCTCCCTCCCCTTTTCTTGCTACCGTTATTGTATCCACTGAAGGCTTTTGGGGGTTATTTATAGGCGATATTGTGGTAGGTATACTGTGGAAGTTAGGTCGCTGTAGTATTTCTACAGTACCGGTTAGTGGATCAAGGCTATAGTGTCGGTCGATGGCGGCTAACTTTAACATAGGAAGCTTACATAACATTTCGGACTATGTGAAATGTGAATGGTTTATTAACTCCATTAGTAACACTTTCCAAAGTTTGTAGGGATTTAAACCCTCCCATGTTAGGGAGGTTTTGTGAAGTTACCAAAGTCATGGATGGCATTAAGCGAAAGGGAAAATCCTTTTTTAACCCAAAGTTTTACCACCACTTATTTAAAAACCCATCCACTTTTCTAAACACCAATAAACTCATTGTACTCATATGACTTAGTTTTAAACCCAATGTCCATTATACATATCTATCTTTATACTGTATTTTTTCCAAAATTAAAAAACCCAATATTTTCCTTTCTCTCTTCTCCTGATCATCGCAACAGCAGGGCATCAATGGCGACGATGGCAAGAGAAAATGGCGGGCTACTCTCCCACTTCACCAACCCCCAATTTGGTACTCATCTTCAATTATTCTCTCCTTCTCTCTCTCCTCCATTAATTTCCCCTCTCTTCTTGAGAAATCTCTCTCATCCATTAATATTTCTCCCCATAGAAGACACTAATCCTACATCAATAGCTTGTTAACATTTTGAAATTTTGGGTTTTCTAATACTGTATGTTAACATTTTGAAATTTTGGGTTTTTTTGGCAATAACTTGTTAAAGATGAATTGTTCTTATAAATTGATGGATTCTTATCAAGCTTATACTTCAGAAAAGGGTATGTGCATAACAATTTTGCTCATATATAGCTATGCTTTGGTGACTAGTTTAATGCATAGAAGGTGTTTGATGGAATGATAAAAGGGATATAGTTATTTGGACCACAACGATTAGCGGTTATGCTATATTGCTGTTGGTTGAGGAGGCAATAGAGGTGTTTGATGAAATGTTAAGGAGAAGTTTGGTTTTGTGAACTGCCATGATCTTAGCCCATCGGTATGCCTTCCTACGTCCTCCGGTTGCTCCTCACCATTTTCTATTGTCACCAACACCTAACGTAATGCACAGCTACCCCTCAGTCAGAAACCATTCGTCAATGCACACTAACTTTCCAATCAAATACATGAGAGAATCCCCCACTCTTGGCATTTGATCAGATCTTCGCATTGCTGCCACATTGCAACCCAAACGGCAAATCATCTACAACTTGCAATATGATGTACCAAGTAGTATCCAATGTATCGTGTTGTATGAAATTTTCTATATTACGTATATATAGATGATTTGTGTGTAAATTGTATCAAATGCACTATCCAATGTATCATGTTGAATCAAATTTTCTATTAGAAATTTATCAGTGTATCTAGTAGAAATGTATACAACATTTCGATAGTAGTGATTTTGGATTATTTCCATTCAATCTTCATGGATTATTTTCATTCAATGTTATGTGCTTGAGTTTAATGGTTGATAGATATGAATATCTGTAATGAATTGATGCACTAATTGAACTAAAGAAGTTCTGATGTTAGGTTGTGATAACTACAGCCTATTGGGCCATATTATGCAAGTCATAATTATATAAGATGGCAGTGGCAGAACTTGATAAGCACTGAGCAAGTTGTATTGGCTACTCAGTTTGCGTATATTAATTAGTTGTTTTAGGGTCATGCAAACACTCGATGACCTACGTTATGTGTCGCGTGACCAATTATCCACCTCGATGAGGGGTCCTCGCTCAAATTTTCAGCTTTTGACAACGTATAGCACTTTATGGGAAAATATAACAACTTATTGATGAAGTATAGCTCCTTATGGCAAAGTATAGTACCTTATGGCAATAGTATAACATCTTATCGATAAAGTACAGCCTCTTATGGTCTCTAAAAATTCAGCAACTTATTGCGTTGTGATAAACCAAATTAGTTTTTTTAGGGCCATGCAAACACTCGATGACCTACGTTATGTATCACGTGACCAATTATCCACCTCGACGAGGGGTCCTCGCTCAATTTTCTAGCTTTTGTTTAATTTTCCAGTTTTTGGCAAAGTATAACACTTTATGGAAAAGTATAGCAGCTTATTGATAAAGTATAGCACCTTATGGCAAAGTATAACACCTTATGGCAATAGTATAGCACCTTATCGATAAAGTATAACACCTTATAATCTCTACAAATTCAACAACTTATTGCGTTGCGATAAACCAAATCAGTTTTTTAGGGCTATGCAAACACTCGATGACCTACGTTATAAGTCGTGTGACCAATTATCCACCTCGATGAGGGGTCCTCGCCCAATTTTCTATCTTTTGGCAAAGTATAGCACTTTATGGTAAAGTATAGCAGCTTATTAATGAAGTATAGCACATTATGGCAAAGTATAGCACCTTATGGTAATAGTATAGCACCTTATCGATAAAGTATAACACCTTATAGTCTCTAGAAGTTCAGAAACTTATTGCATTGTGATAAATCAAATCAGTTTTTTTAAGACTATGCAAACACTCGATGACCTACGTTATGTGTCGCGTGACCAATTATCCACCTCGACGAGGGGTCCTTGCTTAATTTTCCAGCTTTTGACAAAGTATAACATTTTATGGGAAAGTATAGCAGCTTATTGATGAAGTATAGCACCTTAGGCAAAGGCCACAAAATATAGCACCTTATGACAATAGTATAGCACCTTATCGATAAAGTATAGCACCTTATAGTCTCTGGAAATTCAACAACTTATTACGTTGCGATAAACCAAATCAGTTTCTAAGGGCCATGCAAACACTCGATGACCTACGTTATGTGTCGCGTGACCAATTATCCACCTCGATGGGGGGTCCTCGCTCAATTTTACCGCTTTTGCTTAATTTTTCAGCTTTTGGCAAAGTATAGCACTTTATGGGAAAGTATAGCAGCTTATTGATAAAGTATAGCACATTATGGCAAAGTATAATACCTTATAGCAATAGTATAGCACCTTGTTGATAAAATATAGCACCTTATAGTCTTTGGAAATTCAACAACTTATTGTGTTGCGATAAACCAAATCAGTTTTTTTTAGGGCCATGCAAACACTCGATGACCTATGTTATGTATCGCGTGACCAATTATCCACCTCGACGAGAGGTCCTCGCTTAATTTTCTAGCTTTAGCTTAATTTTTCAGCTTTTGGCAAAGTATAGCATTTTATGAGAAAATATAGCAGCTTATTGATGAAGTATAGCTCCTTATGGCAAAGTATAGCACCTTATGGCAATCGTATAGCATCTTATCGATAAAGTATAACCTCTTATGGTCTCTGAAAATTCAGCAACTTATTACGTTGCGATAAACCAAATCAGTTTTTTCAGGGCCATGCAAACACTCGATGACCTACGTTATGTATCGCGTGACCAATTATCCACCTCGACGAGGGGTCCTCGCTCAATTTTCTAGCTTTTGCTTAATTTTCCAGCTTTTGGCAAAGTATAACACTTTATGGAAAAGTATAGCAGCTTACTGATAAAGTATAGCACCTTATGGCAAAGTATAACACCTTATGACAATAGTATAGGACCTTATCGATAAAGTATAACACCTTATAATCTCTACAAATTCAACAACTTATTGCATTACGATAAACCAAATTAGTTTTTTAGGGCTATGCAAACACTCGATAACCTACGTTATAAGTCATGTGACCAATTATCCACCTCGATGAGGGGTCCTCGCTCAATTTTCTATCTTTTGGCAAAGTATAGCATTTTATGGTAAAGTATAGCAGCTTATTGATGAAGTATAGCACATTATGGCAAAGTATAACACCTAATGGTAATAGTATAGCACCTTATCGATAAAGTATAGCACCTTATAGTCTCTAGAAGTTCAGAAACTTATTGCATTGTGATAAATCAAATCAGTTTTTTTAAAATCATGCAAACACTCGATGACCTGCGTTATGTGTCGCGTGACCAATTATCCACCTCGACGAGGGGTCCTTGCTCAATTTTCCAGCTTTTGACAAAGTATAACATTTTATGGGAAAGTATAGTAGCTTATTGATGAAGTATAGCACCTTATGGCAAAGGTCGCAAAATATAGCACCTTATGACAATAGTATAGCACCTTATCGATAAAGTATAGCACCTTATAGTCTCTGGAAATTCATTAACTTATTGCGTTGCGATAAACCAAACCAGTTTCTACGGGCCATGCAAACACTCGATGACCTACGTTATGTGTCGCATGACCAATTATCCACCTCGATGGGGGGTCTTCGCTCAATTTTACCGGTTTTGCTTAATTTTCCAGCTTTTGGTAAAGTATAGCACTTTATGGGAAAGTATAGCAGTTTATTGATAAAGTATAGCACTTTATGGCAAAGTATAGTACCTTATGGCAATAGTATAGCACCTTATTGATAAAGTATAGCACCTTATAGTCTTTGGAAATTCAACAACTTATTATGTTGCGATAAACCGAATCAGTTTCTAAGGGCCATGCAAACACTCGATGACCTACGTTATGTGTCGCGTGACCAATTATCCACCTCGATGGGGGGTCCTCGCTTAATTTTCCAGCTTTTGCTTAATTTTTTAGCTTTTGACAAAGTATAGCATTTTATGGGAAAATATAGCAGCTTATTGATAAAGTATAGCACTTTATGGCAAAGTATAGCACCTTATGGCAATCGTATAACACCTTATCGATAAAGTATAGCACCTTATAGTCTCTAAAAATTCAACAACTTATTGCGTTGTGATAAATGAAATCAGTTTTTTTAGGGCCATGCAAACACTCGATGACCTACGTTATGTGTCGCGTGATCAATTATCCACCTCGACGAGGGGTTCTCGCTTAATTTTACACTTTTTGCTTAATTTTCTAGCTTTTGGTAAAGTATAGCACTTTATAGGAAAATATAGCAGCTTATTGATAAAGTATAACATCTTATGGCAAAGTATAGCACATTATGGCAATAGTATAACACCTTATCGATAAAGTATGGCACCTTATAGTCTCCAGAAATTCAACAACTTATTGCATTGCAATAAACCAAATTAGTTTTTTAGGGTCTTGCAAACACTCGATGACCTACGTTATGTGTCGCGTGACCAATTATCCACCTCGACGAGGGGTCCTCGCTCAATTTTCCAGCTTTTATACTTTCCCATAAAGTCTTATACTTTCTCATAAGGTGCTATACTTTATCATAAGGTGCTATACTTCATCAATAAGGTGTTATACTTTGCCATAAGGTGCTATACTTCATCAATAAGGTGCTATACTTTACCATAAAGTGCTATACTTTGCTAAAAGCTGAAAAATTGAGCGAGGACCTCTCGTCGAGGTGGATAATTGGTCACACGACATATAACGTAAGTCATCGAGTGTGGTCATCGAGTGTTTGCATGGCCCTAAAAAAACTGATTTGGTTTATCATAACAAAATAAGTTGCTGAATTTCCAGAGACTATAAGGTGCTATATTTTATCGATAAGGTGCTATACTATTGTCATAATGTGCTATACTTTACCATAAGGTGTTATACTTCATCAATAAGCTGCTATACTTTACCATAAAGTGCTATACTTTGCCAAAAGCTAGAAAATTGAGCGAGGACCCCTCATCGAGGTGGATAATTGGTCACACGACACATAACGTAGGTCATCGAGTATTTGCATGGTCATAAAAAAACTGATTTGGTTTATCGCAACGCAATAAGTTACTGAATTTTCAGAGATCATAAGGTGTTATACTTTATTGATAAGGTACTATACTATTCCCATAAGGTGCTATACTTTGCCATAAGCTGCTATACTTCATTAATAAGTTGCTATACTTTCCCATAAAGTGTTATACTTTGTCAAAAGCTGTAAAATTGAGCGAGGACCCCTCATCAAGGTGGATAATTGGTCACGCGGCACATAACGTAGGTCATCAAGTGTTTGCATGGCCCTAAAAAAACTAATTTGGTTTATCGCAACGCAATAAGTTTCTGAATTTCTAGAGACTATAAGGTGCTATACTTTATCGATAAGGTGCTATACTATTACCATAAGGTGCTATATTTTGTCATAAGATGTTATACTTCATCAATAAGCTGCTATACTTTACCATAAAATGCTATACTTTGCCAAAGTTGGAAAATTAAGCGAGGATCCCTCGTTGAGCTGGATAATTGGTCACGCGACACATAATGTAGGTCATCGAGTGTTTACATGGCCCTAAAAAACTAATTTAGTTTATCGCAACACAGTAAGTTGCTAAATTTTCAGGGACTATAAGGTGCTATACTTTATCAATAAGGTGTTATACTATTACCATAAGGTGCTATACTTTACCATAAGGTGTTATACTTTATCAATAAGCTGCTATACTTTCCCATAAAATGCTATACTTTGGCAAAAGCTAGAAAATTGAGCAAAAGCTGGAAAATTGAGCGAGGACCCCTCGTCGAGGTGGATAATTGGTCACGCGATACATAACGTAGGTCATCGAGTGTTTGCATGGCCCTAAAAAAACTAATTTGGTTTATCGCAACGCAATAAGTTGCTGAATTTCCAGAGACCATAAGAGGCTATATTTTATCGATAAGGTGCTATACTATTGCCATAAAGTGCTATACTTTGTCATAAGGTGCTATACTTCATCAATAAGCTGCTATACCTTCCCATAAAGAGCTATACTTTGTCAAAAGCTGGAAAATTGAGCGAGGACCCCTCGTCGAGGTGGATAATTAGTCACGCGACACATAACGTAGGTCATCGAGTGTTTGCATGATCCTAAAAAAACTGATTAATATACACAAACTGAGTAGCCAATACAACTTGCTCTGTGCTTATCAAGTTCTGCCACTGCCATCTCATACAATTATCACTTGCATAATATGGCTCAATAGTCTGTAGTTACCACAACCTAACATCAAAACTTCTTCAGTTCAATCAGTGCATCAATTCATTATAGGTATTCATATCTATTAACCACTAAACTCAAGCACATAACATTGAATGAAAATATCCATGAAGATTGAATGGAAATAATCCAAAATCACCACTATCGAAACGTTGTATACATTTCTACTAGATACATTTCTACTAGATACACTGATAAATTCCTAATAGAAAATTTGATACAACATGATACATTGGATAGTGCATTTGATACAATATACACACAAATCATCTATATATACATAATATAGAAAATTTCATACAACACGATACATTGGATACTACTTGCTACATCATATTGCAGGCTGTAGTTGATTTGCCGTTTGGGTTGCAATGTGACAGCAATGCGAAGATCTGATCGAATGCCAAGAGTAGGAGATTCTCTCGTGTTTGATTGGAAAGTTAGTGTGCATTGACGAATGGTTTCCGACCAGGGGGTAGCTATGCATTACGTTGGGTGTTGGCGATAATAGAAAATGGTGAGGAGCAACCGGAGGGCGTAGGAAGGCATACCGATGAGCTAAGATCATGGCGGTCCACAAAACCAAACTTCTCTTGGACATTTCATCAAGCACCTTTATTGCCTCCTCAACCAACAGCAATATGACATAACCGCTAATCGTTGTGGTCCAAATAACTATATCCCTTTTGTCATTCCATCAAACACCAAATAACTATATCCCTTTTGTCATTCCATCAAACACCTTCTATGCATCAACCTAGTCACCAAAACATAGATATATATGAGCAAAATTGTAATGCACATACCATCCTTCTATGCATCAACCTAGTCACCAAAACATAGATATATATGAGCAAAATTGTTATGCACATACCCTTACCTGAAGCATAAGCTTGATAAGAATCCATCAATTTATAAGAACAATACATCTTTAACAAGCTATTGTCAAAAAAACCCAAAATTTCAAAATGTTAACATACAGTATTGGAAAACCCAAAATTTCAAAATGTTAACAAGCTATTGATGTAGGATTAGTGTGTTCTATGAGGAGAAATATTAATGGAGGAGAGAGATTTCTCAAGAAGAGAGGGGAAATTAATGGAGGAGAGAGAGAAGGAGAGAGTAATTGAAGATGGATACCAAATTGGGGGTTGGTGAAGTGGAAGAGCAGCCCGCCATTTTCTCCTGCCATCGTCGTCATTGATGCCCTGCTGTTAGCGATGATTAGAAGAAGAGAGAAAGGGTAATATTGGATTTGTTGATTTTGGAAAAAATACAATATAAAGATAGAGAAGTATAATGGACATTGAGTTTAAAACTAAGTCATATGAGTACAATGGGTTTTAAAATAAGCAGGCGTTCCTGGTCACAGTGCGCAACAAGAAAAGAGTTGGATATATATATGAATTGACCCTAAAATTTAAAGGTAAAGTATCTACCTGTGTATTTGCTGTCATCTGACAGATCACTACGGAGCTTTGCTACTTACCCTCCTTGTTTGTTTTTCCTCGCATGGTTATTGTTAATGGAAACAGGGGAGTGGTTAGTGAAAGAGGAGAAGAAGAGAATCCAGGGTCATCTAGATATTCCAGAATTTTCATTTGGAGAGCCGGATGACTTGCAGGTACATTTCCATGTAACACATCTCGCGGTGCGAGAATCCTCGAAGGCAATGGAACAGCCTTTTTTAGAGTACTGAATCAGCAATATGCTCGAATGAAGGAAAAAAAATTTGTGGTTTCCTTCCATCTCATGTGCATCTTTTTGCTCTCTGTTTTCGACTCGCAGGTTGAATCCAGGCTCCTCCTGTCATCGTCTTCTCTTCTGCATGTGCTGGATTGGCAGGTAACATATATTTTTTTCTTTTTTCCTTCATAGATTTTACACCTTGTGCTTCTAGCAAATAAAATATATCCACATCTTTATACTACATATATTACATTGACATCCACATATACATATTATACGCATTAGATTTCCATTATTATAAAAGAATGATCCTTTCATTGCTACTTATCATTCAACCTCATGAGATACAATTGCCAGGAACCTTGCAGCTGTTATCTACCATAACATATCAAGCAAGAGTTTATGAAGCATTTCTGCAACGTTTGCACTTTCCCTTCTTCAAAATTCTCTTCTCAATCTTTGCAGGCAACAGAGGATCCGGCCGCACTGCACTAAACTGGGAATCACGCTCCGTCATTGCCCTCGCCGCCGCCAAGGGCATCACCTTCACTCTGAGAATGAATTTTTTGACTCAAATTTGGAGATTTGGAGATGGGTCAGTTAAATTTTTTTGTAAATTGTAATTACATTTTTTGTAAATTTGGAAATGGGACAGTTAAATTTTTTGTAAACTGTAATTCTATTTTTTGTAAATTTGGAGATGGACTATGATAATTGCAATCAAGTTCCTAACTATTTTGTTGTAAACTTGTGTATATTCTCTTTATTTACTTGTGTTAAATTCTTTGTTGCTAGTTCTTAGTTTAACTTATCCTGTGTCTAAAGAGCTGCAGCGATGTATTTTTGTTTGTTGATATTTGCAATTCGTTGAAGTACATTTAAATACTGAATATGTCTTTGAAATAATTCCATGTTGTAAGTAGTGATAGTTTTTGTCTAAAGAGCTTGCAAGAAGTGTTCTTTTGTGTCTGTATAATTTTTTTACTAGTTATGTGTGTTAGGATATGTCTTGTATTTGATAAACGGGTTATTTGGGTTATATGGGTCGGGTCGGGTAACATGTTTAATAATCGGGTCGGGTAACATTGACCTATTTATTAAACGGGTCGGGTCGGGTTACACTTATATGGGTCAGATCAAATTTTATATGGGTCGGGTCGGGTTGGGTCGACCCGTTTGCCACCCTAGTTTT
Source organism: Asparagus officinalis (assembly GCF_001876935.1). NCBI lineage: Eukaryota > Viridiplantae > Streptophyta > Magnoliopsida > Asparagales > Asparagaceae > Asparagus > Asparagus officinalis. The sequence goes on from NC_033802.1 coordinate 56,728,752, forward strand.
ATGCAATTTAGCCAAATACATCTGCCACCACAATATCCCTTGATCAATAAAATTTCGCGCGGGTGGTCCTCTTTGCGCGGGTTCGTGAACAGCATACAACAGCAGCGAGACTCTTCAATGACTCCCACACAATCACAAACATTCTCTCGCTACTCAACCCATCAAAATTTCAAGAGAGAGAAACTAAACCCTAGAGAGAGAAACCCCCAGCTATTCATCTCCGATGGCGGCGGCGGCGGCGGCGAGCGGCGGCCTCTTTCCTCCCAAGCCTACCATCGATGAAGCACCGCATGTAATCACTGATCCCTCCCTGCGTCTCGCTTGCACCAATTCTACCGCTGCTGGGTCTCCGCCGCACCGCGCAGCATTGCATCATGGTCCATGACGATGCAATCCCCAAACCCCAGCAGCTCGTTGTCATGTCCCCCTCTGGTAAACCCTAGAAAAAAATAAGATTTTTTTTTGGTTTTTTGCAGATCGGTTCCCCAAAGTTTACAATATTTTAAGCTTTTATGCCCCAAGAGAATTTTCCCACACTTCGATACGGCAAGGGTACACCATTTTGAGCTTTTGATATCCCAAAGTTTTTTCCGCACTTTGAGACCAGGTCTGCATCTTTTTGAACTTTCGTATTCCAAACTTTTGTTTGACACTTTAATACAGTAAAGTTTGGGCTATCAAATTTTTTTTTTTATAAAAATGGATAAACTATCAAAGTTAAAAGGCATGCAAAATTTTGGGATGTCCAAGTGTAGGAGAAAACTTTGGGGGTATTAAATAAAAACCTTTTGGGTACCAAAGTTAAAAAATGTTGACTTTTGGATATTGAAGTGTGAAGTAAAAAAAATTGGGTATCCAAGTTAAAAAAATGTAAACTTTAGATACCAAAGTGCACATAACCCAAATTTTGTATTTTTAAATTTGCGGATCCTTGTAATTTGTTGGAATTATAGGGGTTCAGAAGGAGAGGATGATGCTGAAGGATATGCATGTTCTTTCCGGTGCTGGGGTGGTGCTGTCAGCGCTGGAGAAGAAACCTTATCCGATTAAGTCGCCAAAGTGTACTGACCGTGCTCCTCTGTTTATGAAGGTAATTTTGTGAAAGATTGAACTTTCGATCTGGGGTAATTCTTGGCAAAAAAGGGAATGTTTTCTTTCGTAGGCCTATGAGATGCAAAATGCAGTCATGGGATGGAGTCGTGCATTGTCACGATGATTCATCCTTTCTCGAAGGGCTTTCGGATCGAAAATTTTCTTTTCTTTATGTCTTTTAGTATTAGCGTCATGAACTGATAATTGATATATGCAAAGATACTGACAGTCTAGCTCTACATGTTGCCCCATGGGTATTGGTAGTGTTGTGTCTGGTAGCAGATGGAAATATCTAGAGACTTTCAAAATTTTCTACTAAATCTCCATTTGTTGGGTTGTCGGATTAGGGAGGAGAAAGATGGACAAGATAGCTAGAGAAAGAGACCAAGATAACTGTGCTGTAGGGAGTAATTTTTTAAAGATTTTAATCTATCATACTGAAAACTTACAACATTCCCAAATTAGTGGAGATGTAGCTTTGAAACCTGGACCTCTTTTTTTAGGAGCTCACGTATTTTGACCACAACACTTGGTATGCACCAAGGCAATAACGGACTCCATCTTTAGACGGGGAGCAAAGATATGAACGTATAATGCAACATGGATGCTGAAATGAATATGGGATGCAACCCTGATATAGACGGAAATACGGACACGAACACAGACAGATACACATAATACAGAACATCTATTGAAAAATATGGATACAAATTTGTACACACATTATAACGTGAACAAGTGACGAGTAACAACATAAAATATAACTATGACTCGAACAAAGCCAGTCTATAGTTATTTAAGTTAATTGTGTCCTCAAGGTCGTCGTCTGGTGGCCAGTTATGAGTAGTCGTCCTTGCTGACCGAGAGCATCATCTCAAATTGAGTTGGGATGCATTATAATTCTAGATATATGGGTATCGCTTTCATGTATTTTAAAATTAGTATTTAATGGACATGAACATAAAGATGTGCCTTTGCTTTGTGGATATATGGCATGTTATCAGAGATCATTGCCTCAGTGATGCCTCTAAAACATCAGTCAATGGTATCTCTGTTGTAGTCCGTCCTACTTAGGAAAAACACTTGCACAATATGGCAGTGAATGATTCATCTTAAAACAAATTTTAAATCCAAATCTTCAGAGAGAATTTAAAAACAATATAATTTTCATTGTCAATAAATAGTGTCAAGGTTATACTGGATTGGTATGTATTTACATTATTTCTTGATTAGAGTTCATTAGATTTTAAGTAATTAGTTTTATTAATTTAGCTGCTTTCACGTTTAAGAAAGTAAATTTATAAAAACAATCAGTGCTTTGCATGGGCATAAAAACATTAAACAATCATGCTATTGCTGGAATGTCTGAAACTCCTACCATTTATCTCCTACAACAATCAAATCCAAAAACCCAATCAATCTCAAAGCAAATTGAAGAATTTGATCTACGTAATGATTAGCAAATTAAAGAAGTACGTAAACAAATTTAGGAATTGACCCATCAAGATCCATTCTACGAAAACTTGCATAAATCATCCAATCCATCCAATTCCAATCACAACCCTGATTCTTGAATGAAGACAAAAATAATTACAGCAACAAATAAATTTATTTAAATCAAATACTTAACTATTTACATGATTCCAACACTACATTAGCAAGATATTTCATCACTGTAATAGATAGATACTTCCAATCAGAACATTCAGCCCAAGTTAACAAGAAAAAACACACACATATACATGTATGATAATTAAATCTTGAAAAAGAGCTAAAAATACAGATTACCTCTATTCTACATGTTCATGTTCACCAAGTAAAAGAGAATAAAATGCATGTTTATAACTTCTATGAGGCTGCAATGCTCAGAGATTATTTTCGACAACTAACAACCATTTCAAGTCCGTGCGAAGGCGGTCTGTTATAGTTTTCATTGCTCAAATACATTCATACTTTGAACTACACCACTGTCTATTTGTTTACTTGTTCTTAACAATCATTTTCCAACGAAATAAATCGTGATAATATGCAAAAACAAATTGATATTTATGTATATCTGAAATAGAAATACAATAGTTTTACAAATTATACAAATTAACTATCTCATTTCAGAGGATACAAATTAAGTAGCTCATTTTAGTCAACTATATCCAGAGATTATCAACCCATCTAGTTTAAAATTAGTTGTTTTATAAAATAATTTGTACTCCCAATACTCACGAAAATTAAGAAAAAATTAAATAACCCGATGACGAGTAGATCACAATAACTCAAGTTCTAAGTGTGTAATTCAAGAGCAATGATAAATTACATATTCAAAAGAAAAAAGAAATAGTAACTGAACGTTTTTTTATGAACGCCTGAAGACTCTTCATCTTGCAATGAGGCCATTTTGAATCCCTAATTCACTGAACTTCTTCTTTAGAAGAGTGAGCTCAACATTTAGCTTACTCGCTAACTTAGATATCGACATATAGAAGTACTTTGACACCTCCAAATCTCCATCTTATCATGAATTTTTTTACTGTTGAACTTCAACCATTTTTTAATTTAAAAGTAAGCTCAATCCTAAACTCGTAACTGATAATGTAACTAAAATAGCAATAACATGATCAGCTTTATGAAATCTCAAGCCCAATCTATAATTTTCAAAAGGTCAATGAAACTGTGCTTTCATATGCAACTATTGGTTCCCTTCAAATCATATGAAATCATATGAAATTATTTGCCACTACTAACCTTTAAGCTAAAAAATTTAGCAACCAACTATTAATGCGAAAGATCGCTGGCAACTAATAAAAGACAGCATTTGGGGTAATAAAATAAATGAAGAAAGAATATTACAACTAAAAACCCATAGATAGTTGACAAAATATTAGTAGGTCACTAAAAGTCACCTTAAATCCCTACTAACTTATCTTCTTATACGAAATAAAGTAGAAAAATTACTATACATGCTAATAAACAAAGCAGAAAAACTTAAAATAAAACTTATAATGGACAAAATTTTAAAACCGACCATTTAGACTTTTATTCCCAAAAAACGTCCCCATTCAAAAAAAATTGCAAAACCCGACCTGGTTTTAGCGCTGAGGCTGAAACCAGGTCGGTTTTTACAAATTTGTTTGAATGAGGTTATTTTTTGGGATTAAGTTCACAAATGGGTCGGTTCTGAAAATTTGTCCAACTTATAATTTCTCACCTGGATAATGTATTCGAGCAGCATAGGAGATGGTCCCATATTTTAAAGGCAAAACTTCATTATTCAAGTGCTCATCACCGCTGCTCTCCCCATCTTCTCCTCAAATCACCACAACCACAAAAGAAATGACACTTGCAAGTAGCGATCTGTGGTAGATCCTCTCCCTGCTTTGCATCCAACAATTCTAAACAAAAAACCAACAGAGTCCCACCAAAGAAATCCCCATACTTAGAGTTTTGAATTCGGGGAGAAGAGAACCTTCGAGCTGCTTGCGCTCCTCTTTGAGCCTCAGGATCTCTTTCTTCCTCTCCTTTGCCTATAAAAAAATTAGCGTTAAGATTAGGGTTTCGGATGGATTCGAGAAGTGATCGGGAGAGATCTAGGGTTAGATTGTTACCTTCTGCTTCTACCTCTGAGCATTAGTGGTGGAAGAAGAGGATGAAGACTTTCGGTGGAGTTTCTTGAGGTAAAGGAGAGTGATCGCAAGGGTGATCTTGATGGAATTGGGATCAGACGTTGATGAGGTTGATAATGGCAGTGCCATTTTCTTGGAGCAAGCTTTGATTTGAGTGAGGGAGGGAGAGAAAATGTAATAATTGTAAAGTGGCTGACTAGGTACTTTCAACTTTTTTAAAAAAAATTAAAATTTGAATTTGGGGAACGGAGAAAAGGGGCTGGCTAGGTGTATGACATTGCAGTTGGGGGCTCCACCAAAAATATTTAGCATGAATAATACTTCTTAAGGTTTGTCTTTAGTTATATAGATAGTTGATATCATAGAATGAATTGCTTAAGAAAGAAATTTGCATACCTGGCGTGCATCTGAATTTTGATACACATATGTAGCAGTTTTTGTTGACGAATACAAAGAACTCTCGAGTGGTTGAAATAACTTACTAGATGAATTCATTGGTATATAAGCTCCAACATGTATTGGATACAAATTAATACACATCGAGAGAGGATGGAACGAAGAGGTTAAAGTAAGGCTATGTGTTGGATTTACAGACAAAATAAAAGACCCTCCATTGCCATCTTCATTTGTTTTTCCTATATATAATTCTCAGGTAATATATAGAAATAGGATAACATATTCATACATAGTATACATGAGTTATGAAATTTTTGAATACCTAAACCAACATCATGTCCTGCTTCTCTTAAACTTGAATCATTATTAATGGGAGTATGTTGGTTATGAGCTATCTAGAAAATACAAAATACTTATCATCAAATGACAAGACACGAAGAAAAGAATGTATCCAATACATGTTGGAGCTTATATACCAATGAATCCATCTAGTAGGTTATTTCAACCACTCGAGGATTCTATGTATTCATCGACAAAAACTGCTATACATGTGTATCAAATTCAAATGCACATCAGGTATGCTAAGTTTCTTTCTCAAGGAATTCATTTTATGATATATGTGTATATATTCAGACATTGTTTTTATTTAGGACTTTCATTACTTGAGTATTGATGGTTCTAGCTTCCAACCCATTACGCTTCTGCATCAATTGATAACTGACATGACACGAAGATAAGGAAAAGGGAGCATGATAGTTATTGTTAGTTTTAATTTGGTAGTTCACTCCTTAATTTTGCGATTTAGAATATTATAATTATGGTTAGTTTTTTTAATTCAGATTCTTATATAAAAATATGATTAGAGGAACGTGTGGCATATTCCTATAGGCTATATGTACCACATCATCACTGTGAGGTGGTCAAGTCAATATGCTGGACACTTTCTCCTTATATCCCCATAAACGAGAATTTAAATGCGTTGGATACCTTCTTAAAATTTTAGAATTTTTATTATTTATTTTCCAAGTAGATGATTGCACAAACTGACATACGTAACAAATTTAAATGCTTGATAACATATTCCTTTTTTGTTTTATGATGAGGTAATCTTCCTTTCCATATCTTTTCTAGGCTGAGCGCTACCATTATCTATTTGATGCTGCCATCAAGTTCCACCAGTTGGGTATTCACTGGACTAGTCCAGGCCATGGTCCCGCTAGCAATGTTAGAGTACATCGAGGAAGAGAGATGCATCTAAATGGTTCTGTTATGGCATCATCTCTCAATGGAAATTATATTGCAGAACCACCAAGAGTGGGTCCTTTGATTGGTTATTCTTCATGATCTAATTTTAAATAAGATTTAGGTTTTGTATTCAAGAACTAATATATGTTTAGGGTACTTTGCAGCAATGCATTGTTCTTGACATCGAAGGAACGACGACTCCAATATCATTTGTTACGGATGTCCTTTTTCCCTATGCTCGTGACAATGTGCGGAAACATTTAATGGCTACATATGACACCAAGGAGACCAAAGAAGATATTGAATTATTGCGAGCCCAGGTGAGTCTTTAGCACCTTGGTTTTATGTTTATATGCCTTAATAACAGTATAATGTTTATATCATGTGGTACAAATATTTGCTTCTCTTTAAATTTCTAAGCCTTTGTAAGAAATGTGTAAACCTATTGATGCGGTACAAACCGAGGTCTTTGATGTGAAATCTGGAGAACTAAAAAAATGGAGCATTTAGATAAATAGTTTTCACACCCTAATTAAAGAATAGACTTCACATCTAACCTAAGGGCTTTACTCCCCCACTCCAGAAGAGGCTTCACATCTAAGGACTTCCCACACAAGAAGGCTGTAGAATAATATTACATTGAGTTAGATGGGTATTAGAATAGATTTTATTCTATTTTTGTTATATAGTTAATTCTGGAAATTAGTCAATACCAGAATTTTGTTAGTTTCCTTGTTTAGTGAAATTCTCTAGTTAAAGAGACTTTCATGTTTGCTGTTTTGATTTCTTAGGATTTGTTTCCTATTTGTTGGGCTGATTAGCTGCCTATTACCATGTATATAAGGGCCAATAACCCTCAGTTTCTAATAAGAAGAATTTCAGAATTTCCTCAACTCTTTCTTCATAGTATCAGAGCTACTAGGTTCTAAACCCTAATATTTTTTCATGCCGTTCTCTATCTTCCAGTCTAGTAGTTTTTCCTGTAATTTTTTTCTTCATGACCAAATACGGCATGACCTCTCATTCTTCTTCTACTTCATCAGAAATCACATCCAGAGCCAATCCTTCTGCCCTCAGTCCCATGGTGGTCGATTCCTCCTCAGCAGTGGTTACCAACCACAAATTGAATGGCCATAATTTCCTTCAGTGGTCTCAATCGGTGTTCATGTTCGTGTGTGGTAGAGGGAGAGATAAGCATCTTACCGGAGAAATTATTGCTCCTGAAATCACCAATCCTCAATACCGATCGTGGAAATAGATGATCACTTGATGATGTCTTGGCTTATCAATTCCATGACCACAGAAGTTGGCGAGAATTTCCCGCTCTTCAAAATTATAAAGGACATCTGGGAAGCTGCACGGGACACTTATTCAAGCACTGAAAACACCTTTGCTTTATTTGACATTGAAACAAGGCTGTATAATCTCCGTCAAGGTGATCTCAGTGTAACTCAATACTTTAACATGCTTACACGTTTCTGGCTGCAGCTTGACATGTATGAAGTACACTCATGGAAGTGCTCCGATGACTCTACACTATATCGAAAAATCATCGATCAAAAAAGGACCTTGCGATTTCTTCTTGGTCTTAACGATAATCTTGATGTAAGGGGAAGAATCATGAACAACAAGCCGTTTCCCACCATCCGTGAAGCCTTCTTGAGGTTCATAGAGAAGAAAGCAGAAAACAATTAATGCTTCTAGAGATTCATCCATCCTTACCCGCTGAAGGGTCTACTCTCCTTACTCAGAACTCATCCTAAGATGGCAAATTCAAGAAGGACGGCCGTCCATGGTGTGAGCACTGCAGAAGAGTTGGACATGTGAAAGACACATGCTAAAAACTACACGGAAAGCCTCAAGATTGGAAGCCAACTCACAGGTCTAAAAATTGCAGCCATGCTAATGCTGTTCAGACCTCATCTACAATCAACATTACTGGTTCCAGCCCTTTCACCAAGGAGCAGCTTGAAGCACTGCAGCAGATCCTGAGCATAATCTCCTCCACTACAGTACAACCATCTTGTACGGATTCCATTGCAACACCAACAGAACAGTCCACTAGTTTTTTGGCTCACCAAGGTATACCACACGCTGCTTATACTGTAAACAGCAAGAAAAATAAACTCTGGATTGTCGATTCTGGTACTTCTGACCACATGACAGGTGATCTCACTCCCTTTCAAAGCTACAACACGTGCACCTCTCAGCCCGCAATCCGAATTGCTGATGGTAGCTCCTCGGCAGTGGTAGGAAAATGGTCCATCAGATTGTCAAAAGACTTTGTTCTCTCCACTGTTTTATTTGTGCCAAAATTAGATTGCAATTTGATTTCCATTAGCAAATTAACTCATGATCTAAAGTGTGTTGCTAAGTTTTATTCAAAATTTTGTGAATTTCAGGAGGTGGATTCGGGGAGGTGGAGTCGGGGAAGGTGATTGGCAGTGCTAGACAATGTGGTGGTCTATATTTGTTTCAAGAGAGTTCAACTTCCTTTCATTCCAAACATGTTTTTCAGTCCAACTTCATCTCCGTCGGTTTAGTGTTAAATTCAGTCAATTCAAATTTTGTTATTTCAAATTCAAATTCAAATTCTAAAGAGTTTCAAGTTATGTTATGGCGTTTTCGCCTTAGTCATCCTAATTTTATGTACCTTGAAAAGATGTTCCCACATCTATTTACTAATAAAGGCCTAGTGTTTTTCAATGTGAAAGTTGCCAATTGTCCAAACATACTTGTCACAATTTTTCTAGTCTCAAATATAATGCTTCTCACCTATTTTCTGTTATTCATAGTGACATATGGAGGCCTTCTCGAGTAAAGAACGTTAATGGAACTAGATGGTTCATCACCTTCATTGATGACCACTCTAGAATCACTTGGACATACCTAATGAGAGAAAAATCAGAGGCATCTTCAAAATTCAAAGCCTTTCACTCAATGACCTCCACACAATTCCAAAGCAACATAAAGATATTCAAAAGTGATAATGCCAAAGATTACTTTAATTCTACTCTCGGTTCCTATTTATCTCAAAATGGTATTGTCCATATTAGTTCTTGTGTCAACACTCTACAATAAAATAGAGTAGCTAAAAGGAAAAACCTACATTTATTAGAACTGGCTCGGTCCCTTATGTTTTCCAATCATGTTCCAAAACAATTTTGGGGACAAGCTATTCTCACTGCCACTTATCTTGTTAATCGAATGCCTAGCCGTACCCTTGCATTCAAAACTCCGAGACAGGTTGATGAGGACATCCAGGCACGTGCACGGGACTTTCGCCGTGTTTATCAGCGTAGGAGGCGCTGTATTCCAGCCGCACATCAGATCGCAGGGATATGGTTTTGACAGTTTAGAAATTTCAGTTATTTTTCAGTTAGTAGTGATTTCAGATTAGAGTTGTTATTAGTTATTTAGTTGTTATTGGATAAGATTGAGAGAGATTAGATTGAGCTTTTAAATTCTGTAATAATCTCTATATAAACATGATTTGTAATCAGAGTTAGGATCAATGAAAATTATTGAAATTTAGTTGCAATTACCTGTGGCTTGAACGTGTGAAACGTGGGTGTGAAACCCTAGATCGTCGCTCCCCTTCCTGCCCAAGCCGCCGCCGCCGCTCCTCCTTCCCCTCGAATAGCCGCCCAACTCCTCGTGACGCCCTGTCCTGCCGTCCGCTCGCATCGTCAATCGTCGCCCTTCGCTCGTGAGCAGACGTCGCTCGTTTTCCCTCAGGTCGAAGTCGGGCAGACATCGGGTCTAGGGCTTTGAATTGATCCGGTCTTCACATTTGGGATTGATTTATTTTGGTTCAGATCATCTTATTTCATACTTTGGTCTGGTTTATTTTGGCTAGACTTGATTGGTTCAGTTGGACCAGACCTTGATATTAGACCCAATCTGCAGTGTTCTGACTTTTGATTCCGCAGTTTGTTAGTGTATGGCTGATCCTGACGCTGAAGACTACGACCTCGTGCTTGACCTAGAGACTGGTATTGTTGATTTGCAGCTTTCCTCGTGGTTCGATTACCGGACGTCCGAGAGTGTTCCTGAATACGTCGAACGCGTGACTCATCAGCTTGTAGACAGTGTGGAGAGCAGTTTGGGCATTAGTTCTTGGCACCGACGTTTTCATCCAGATACGCCGCTTCATCCCAATTACGTAGCTCTTGGAGGAGAACTCCCGCCACTCACATTTGGAGTTTTTACACCGCCTCCAGAGGATCCTCCCATCGAACCAGTCCAACCCGACGAAGGTTTAATTTTCTTACGCCCAAGTATTTTCGGAATTGCTATTGCGTGCATGTTATTCTCAATCTTAGTATCAATTGCGATTATGCTGTATCAGTTTGAATAGTGAGCGAGTGATTCTGTTGCTGAGTATTTCTGCTTGTCTAAATATTACAAATTGAACTGTATTAAGAGAACAAATCATTACATTAATTATCAGAATAATTTTACAAAGGTTCAAACTTAGTACATTGCAACTTTTGCTTAAAAACCATCGTTCGCTTCATTTTATTCTTGAGCTTCCTGCCTAGATTGATCGCTGATTTGGTGAAGCATTGTTGTCGTTGATCTTGCACCTGCATTCACATTGTTTCACATCATTTTTGGTATCAGAGCATGGTTCTAGGTTAGGAATTTTATTTTAATTTTCAGGTTAGGAAAATTGTTTTAGTTGAGTCTTTATAAAAAAAAAATCATCTCATTAGCTGTTAGTACACACATTTCATCTTTAGCTGTAGTGCATGCCCACTCGTACAGGTTTACACTATCGATTGGGAGAGTCAAGTGAGTCAACTAGTGAGTCCAGCATGTCAGGCAACACAGATCCCGAACTCCTTAAGCAAATAGCTGAGTTAGCACGACAAATAGGTAATTTAGCCCAAGAGAGCCAAGCTACCCGTGAGATCCTGAATGACAATAACGAGAGATTAGCGAGGCTAGAAGAAGCACGTGTTGCAACTCCTCCGCCGAACGATCAAGGCTTTGGACCCATCGCCCCACCACTACAAGGCCAAGGTTATGGACACTTCGCTCATCGACCTCCACATCAACCTGTACCTGATCTGGACGCGCAATACTTGAGGAGCATTAAGGTCAGTGCACCAACCTTTGACGGTAAGCTCGATCCACAAGCTTTCTTGGACTGACTGAAGAACATGGATCGCTACTTTGATTGGTACGCCCTGACAGAACCCCGAAAGGTCAAATTCGCAGCTATGAAACTTACCGGACCCGCCTGCCAGTATTGGTCCAACCTCGAAACACTAAGGCATATTAGAGGTGAGTTACCAATTACAACTTGGCGAGAAATGGCAGATGAACTGAAACGAAAATACCTCCCGCCATCGTTTTATCATAGACTGTTAGACAAGTGGCATTGTCTCACTCAAGGAACCAAGTCTGCGAAAGAATATGTTGCGTAATTCGACGAATTGTTTACTCGATGCAGCACCATTGAGCAAGAGGCACCAATGAAGGTCCTGTCAAAGTCTAGTCAGCCTCCGAGTCGATCTAACCCTAGTTCTTCCCAGCCTAAAGTCGACCCCAAAGGCAAAGGAGCCGAAGAGAGATTTCTCCAAGATCGGCCCTCACGTCAAGTGCTATAAATGCCAAGGGTATGGACACGTTGCTGCGAACTGTCCGACCCGTCACAAGGTTGCTATAATCGATGGACAATACGAATTTGAACCTGAGCTTGATAGCGACGAGTTTATCCATCAAGTTGACGATGATACCGATGATTTCGAGGATGAGGTAGATGATACTGTCTTAGGTTGTCTTAGGCAAATCGAAACTCCTACTGTATCAGTCGTCAGATGCGTCACCTCCCAATCCAAGGCTGTTGATGATTGGAGACGTACCTCCATTTTCCATACGTTCACAAAGATTGGTGATAAAAATTGTAAAGTGATCGTGGACAGTGGAAGCTGCATTAACGCGGTCTCCTCAGCAGTAATTGCTAAGATTGGTCTTAAAGTTGTACCCCATCCTAATCCATATAAAGTATCATGGATTAACGACACCGCACTCAATGTCCAAGAGAGATGTTTAGTCCCTCTCCAATTTTCCATTTATAAGGACAAAGTTTGGTGTGATGTTCTGAAAATGGATGTGGGTCAAGTTATTCTTGGAAGACCCTGGCTATTTGATAACGACGTTCATATCTTCGGGCGATCCAATATGCTATTATTCGAGCATGACGGGAAGAAGGTCAAGATCCTTCCGGTTCAACCGAAAGGTAATGACAAGAAGCCCGATCCAAACAAGTTTTCCCAAGGCGTTAATCTAATTGGAGCTAAAGAGATTGATCGTGAACTGTCCAATTTCCCAAGGCGTTAATCTAATTGGAGCTAAAGAGATTGATCGTGAACTGTCCAATGGAGCCCCCATTTTCGCCCTCGCTGCTAGAGAAGCTCCTAAGGATATTGCTAATACAGCTCCCCCAGAAGTCGCTCGCCCTCGCTGCTAGAGAAGCTCCTAAGGATATTGCTAATACAGCTCCCCCAGAAGTCGCTCCTGTGTTAGAAGAATTCTCTGACGTCTTCCCTGAGGACCTCCCGGACCAGTTACCCCCGATGCGTGATATTCAACACGCAATTGATTTAGTCCCAGGAGCAACCCTTCCCAATTTGCCTCACTATCGAATGAACCCCAATGAGCATGCAGAGTTAAAGAGGTAAGTTGATGAGCTGCTGAAGAAAAGCTTTGTGAAAGAAAGCATGAGCCCTTGTGCGGTTCCCGCATTATTAACACCCAAGAAGGATGGTACATGGCGTATGTGTGTGGATAGCCGTGCAATCAACAAGATCACGGTGAAATATCGTTTCCCCATTCCCCGGTTGGATGACATGCTTGACTTAATGTCTGGAGCCACCATCTTCTCTAAGATTGATCTTAAGAGTGGCTACCATCAGATTCGCATCCGTCCTGGTGACGAATGGAAGACCGCTTTCAAGACGAAAGATGGATTGTATGAGTGGATGGTTATGCCCTTTGGCTTGACTAACGCTCCGAGCACTTTTATGAGAATGATGACTCAAGTACTCCGCCCCTTCACAGGAAAATTCTTGGTGGTGTACTTTGACGATATCCTTATTTACAGTAATTCTCGCAAGCAACACGTGGACCATCTGCGTCAAGTCTGTGCCGTGTTAAGAAAAGAGCAACTTTATGCCAATCCTAAGAAGTGCACTTTTCTTACACAACAAGTCATTTTTCTAGGATTCGTGGTCTCGTCTGAAGGAGTATCCGCCGACCCTGAAAAGATTAGAGCTATTGAAGAATGGCCCGAACCCAAGAACATTAGAGACGTTCGAAGCTTTCACGGACTCGCTACTTTTTATCGTCGGTTTATCAAGGGCTTCAGTACCATCATGGCCCCTATTACCGATTGCTTGAAGAAAGGTGAGTTCGAGTGGTCAAAAGCTGCTACCAAGGCATTCGAAGAGATCAAGCAAAGGATGTCGCAGGCTCCTGTTATGCGCCTGCCCGATTTTTCTAAAGTCTTCGAAATTGCGTGTGATGCCTCTGGTATTGGAATAGGTGGAGTCCTATCTCAAGAAGGACATCCCGTTGCTTACTTCAGTGAGAAGCTTAATGACACTAGGCAACGTTATTCCACTTATGATAAAGAGTTCTATGCGGTGATACAATCTCTTCGACACTGGCGTCACTATCTGCTCCCACAAGAATTCGTCATATATTCTGACCACGAAGCTCTTCGATATATTCACTCCCAAAAGAAGTTGAACGCTAGACATGGTCGATGGGTTGAGTTCCTCCAGGATTATATTCCTAACACCTCCCTGAGAGAATTCTTAATTTGGGAACTACACGCTGGAGGCCTTGCAGGACATTTTGGGAATAACAAGACTGTCGAAGCAGTTGAATGTCGTTTCTATTGGCCAAGTATTAAACGTGACGTTGTTAGGCTAGTGGGTCGATGTCACACCTGTCAATTAGCTAAGCAACGTAAGCAGAACACTGACCTATACACCCCTCTTCCTGTCCCAAATTGTCCCTGGCAAGATATCAGCATGGACTTCGTGTTAGGACTCCCAAAGACCATTAGAAAACACGATTCTGTCCTTGTTGTTGTGGACCGATTCTCCAAAATGGCCCACTTCATACCGTGCTCCAAAACTTCTGATGCTTCTCATGTAGCCAAGTTATACTTTAATGAAGTTGTTAAACTGTACGGGCTTCCGAAAACAATTGTGTCTGATAGGGACGTTAAATTTACTAGTTACTTCTGGAAAACCCTTTGGCACAAAATGGGAACTAAACTTCAGTTCTCGACAGCGTTTCATCCCCAAACCGATGGTCAGACTAAAGTAGTCAACAGGAGTTTAGGGAACCTATTGAGATCGCTAGTAGGCGAAAATCTTAGGGATTGGGATCAACATCTGCCTACTGCTGAATTTGCTTATAATAACTCTATTAATAGGTCTACAGGTGTCAGTCCAGCTGAAGTAGTGTATGGTTACAAACCTAGACAACCTATAGATCTTGTCCCCGTGTCTGTACATCACAGAGTATCTGAGTCAGCATCTGCATTTGCATCTCGCATTCATGACTTGCATAAAGACATCAGTATAAAGATCAATGACAGCAATAGTAACTATAAAATGCGAGCAAATCTAAGAAGGAGGTTTAAAGAATTTAGTGTAGGCGATTATGTGATGGTCCGGATACATCCGGAACGGTTTCCTCCAGGAACTGTTAAAAAGTTACATGCACGAAGTGCATGACCTTTTAAAATTCTCAAGAAAATTAATGATAATGCTTATGTTCTCGACCTTCCTGAAGGTTTTAATATTGGTTCGACTTTTAATATTGAAGATTTAGTAGAGTACAAAGGCCCATATTTTAACCCTGACAACCCACTGGTTGATGAGCCTACCCCTGAGCCTCTGAGAGCTCCCCTTTACCTCCACTTCCCCAGATGTCACCTACATATACAGCACATGACATTGATGCTATTATTGATGATAACATTGTTTCTACTAGCAATGGTGGTATCCGCAGGTATTTGGTTCGTTGGAAAAATAGACCTGAGTCTGATGATACTTGGCTCGATCGAGGTGATTTACAGAGGCTGGATCCAGATTTTCTTGAGCAGTATGATAGCCGTCTTGATTTACATTCGACAGGGTCGAGTTCTCTCCCACCTGGGGAGAATGATGAGGACATCCAGGCACGTGCACGGGACTTTCGCCGTGTTTATCAGCGTAGGAGACGCCGTATTCCAGCTGTACATCAGATCGCAGGGATATGGTTTTGATAGTTTAGAAATTTCAGTTATTTTTTAGTTAGTAGTTGATTTCAGATTAGAGTTTTTGTTAGTTATTTAGTTGTTATTGGATAAGATTGAGAGAGATTAGATTGAGCTTTTAAATTCTGTAATAATCTCTATATAAACATGATTTGTAATCAGAGTTAGAATCAATGAATATTTTTTGAAAGTAATTGCAATTACCTGAGTGATTGAACGTGTGAAACGTGGGTGTGAAACCCTAGATCGTCGCTCCCTCTTCCTGTTCAAGCAGCCGCCGTCGCGATTTCATCCCCATCGTCGTCGTGACGCCCTGTCCTGCCGTCCGCTCGCATCGTCAATCGTCGCCCTTCGCTCGTGAGCAGACGTCGCTCGTTTTCCCTCAGGTCGAAGTCGGGCAGACATCGGGTCTAGGGCTTTGAATTGATCCGGTCTTCACATTTGGGATTGATTTATTTTGGTTCAGATCATCTTATTTCATACTTTGGTCTGGTTTATTTTGGCTAGACTTGATTGGTTCAGTTGGACCAGACCTTGATATTAGACCCGATCTGCAGTGTTCTGACTTTTGATTCCGCAGTTCGTTAGTGTATGGCTGATCCTGACGCTGAAGACTACGACCCTATGCTTGACCCAGAGACTGGTATTGTTGATTTGCAGCTTTCCTCGTGGTTCGATTACCGGACGTCCGAGAGTGTTCCTGAATACGTCGAACGCGTGACTCATCAGCTTGTAGACAGTGTGGAGAGCAGTTTGGGCATTAGTTATTGGCACCGACGTTTTCATCCAGATACGCCGCTTCATCCCAATTACGTAGCTCTTGGAGGAGAACTTCCGCCACTCACATTTGGAGTTTTTACACCGCCTCCAGAGGATCCTCCCATCGAACCAGTCCAACCCGACGAAGGTTTAATTTTCTTACGCCCAAGTATTTTCGGAATTGCTATTGCGTGCATGTTATTCTCAATTTTAGTATCAATTGCGATTATGCTGTATTCAGTTTGAATAGTGAGCGAGTGATTCTGTTGCTGAGTATTTCTGCTTGTCTAAATATTACAAATTGAACTGTATTAAGAGAACAAATCATTACATTAATTATCGGAATAATTTTACAAAGGTTCAAACTTAGTACATTGTAACTTTTGCTTAAAAACCATCGTTCGCTTCATTTTATTCTTGAGCTTCCTGCCTAGATTGATCGCTGATTTGGTGAAGCATTGTTGTCGTTGATCTTGCACCTGCATTCACATTGTTTCACATCATAGGTCCTTCTTGAAACTTACCCTCACCTTAAAACTTTCTCCTCCGATTTACCTCTCAAAGTGTTTGGCTGCACATCCTTCGTCCATGTTCATCATCGTACCAAATTTGATCCCAAGTCCTTAAAATGTATTTTTATTGGCTACTCTTCACATCAAAAGGGCTACAAATGTTATTCTCCTCAAATTCATCGAGTCTATACCTCCATGAACGTTACATTCTTTGAAACTCAGCCGTTCTAACCCAAATCACAAATTCAGGGGGAGGATGCTAGAGAATTTGAAATTTGGGACATTCTTCAAGATACTCAAGCCGTGTTCCCCTCAATTCAAACAGTCCCTCTTCCATTACCACCTACTTCATCCGAAACGGTATCTCAAACAATTGAAAATCCTCAACTGTCTGAATCAGTCCCTAACACAGTTCTCAATTCTCAACCTTCTCAAGAACTCATTGTCTACTCAAGAAGGAGACCTGTTGAGCAAATAGAGGCCAACACATTGTTGCAGGACTCTCAAGCACCTGATCCAGACTCACATGCCTCAGTCCATAAAGGTATGGATATTCTTACACCACTTCTTGATGATTCTGATAAGCTCATCGCTCAAAGGAAAGGGTGTATGACGGTGTACTACTCACCCAATTGAGAAATATGTTGCTTATGGGAATCTAACGCCCTCATACAGAGCTTTTGTTACTAAGCTTGATAGTGTCCAGATTCCCCAGACTATCCAAGAAGCTCTCAACGATCCTGCCCGGAAGCGTGCAGTAGAAGAAGAAATTCGAGCCTCGGTAAAGAATGGTACTTGGACTCTCACAGAATTGCCTCAAGGGAAGAATCCGTTTGGATGCAAATGGATATTTACAGTGAAATACCAGGCAGATGGGAGTATAGAGAGGTTTAAAGCCAGACTCGTTATAAAAGGTTCACTCAATCTTATGGTATTGATTATCAAGAAACATTTGCCCCAGTTGCTAAACTTAACACTGTTCGAATTTTATTATCTCTAGCTGTGAATTCAGATTGGCCTTTGTATCAGCTAGATGTTAAGAATGCCTTCTTGAACGGTGATCTTGAAGAAGTGTGCATGCAAATTCCCCCTGGAATGGAGAATTCCAACAACTGTAGGCTTGTATGCAAACTGAAGAAAACTCTATATAGACTAATACAGTCTCCACGTGCCTGGTTTGATAGGTTTGCTAAGGCTGATTGAGATAATGGCTATACTCAGTGCCAATCTGATCACACGATGTTTGTGAAATTCTTAGATGGTGGTAAGATAGCTATTCTAATTGTTTATGTTGATGATATAATCCTGACAGAGGATGATAATGAGGAGATTACAAACTTGAAGAAAATATTAGCAAGGGAGTTTGAAATCAAAGACCTAGGAACCCTCAGATACTTTCTGGGCATGGAGGTAGCTCGATCCAAGGAGGGAATTTTCATTTCCCAAAGAAAGTACATACTAGACCTGTTGACTGAGATAGGTATGTTGGGATGCAAACCTGCAGAAACTCCTATGGACTCTAACAGACGGAACAACAAATAGGCAGATCAAGTTCTAGTTGATAAAGGAAGATATCAGAGATTTGTTGGGAAACTAATTTACATGTTACACGCTAGACCGGATATTGCTTACTCAGTGAGTATTGTCAGCCAACATATGAACAATCCCTGTGAAGAGCATTTGGAGGATGTATACCAAATTCTAAGATACTTGAAGATAGCCCCAGGACATGGATTAATATTCGATTAATATTCAAGAAATCATCAAGCCGAAAACTTGAAGTTTACACTGATGCAAGTTGGGCTGGAGAGTTAACTAATCGAAGATCTACCACTAGGTATTGCACATTTGTTTGGGGGAATTTGGTGACATGGAGGAGTAAAAAGCAAGTTGTAGTCACGAAGTAGTGCAAAATCTGAATACCGTGCACTTGCACTCGGAATTTGTGAAGGAATGTGGATTCAAAGAGTGTTAAAAGAACTCAATGTTGAAATAGATGGGTCGGTTACAATGCTTAGTGACAGCCAAGCAGCAATTAGCATTGCTAAGAATCTTGTGTATCATGATAGAACAAAACACATTGAAATTGATCGACACTTTATCTCTAAAAAGTTGAATGGTGGCATCATTCAACTACTTTACGTCCCTTCACGACAACAGATTGCAGACATCCTCACCAAGGCGCTTTCCCGAACAAACTTTGAAGAATTAAACTCCAAGCTTTGTTTGTATAACATATACAACCCAGCTTGAGGGGGAGTATAGAATAATATTACATTGAGTTAGACGGGTATTAGAATAGATTTTATTCTATTTTTGTTATATAGTTAATTCTGAAAATTAGTCAATACCAGAATTTAGTTAGTTTCCTTGTTTAGTGGGATTCTCTAATTACAGAAACTTTCCCGTTTACTGTTTTGATTTCTTAGGATTTGTTTCCTATTTGTTGGGCTGATTAGTTGTCCATTACCGTGTATATAAGGGGCAATAACCCTCAGTTTCTAATAAGGAGGATTTCAAAATTTCCTTAACTCTTTCTTCAAAGGCAATTCACATGCCAAAGCACTTCACATTCTCAAGAATTTTCATAACTCAATTTTTATTCATCAATCATCTATTCCTCATGGAGCATTGCAAGTATTATCTATAGATAAGACCTAGCAATCCACATTTGGAAGTAAATTAAAATCAATCGAACCGAAACCTAACAATCATAAAAAAGATGCAATCAAATAGAAAACCTGACTGACTTAGAAGGTAATATCAATACGACATCCTAAAGAAATCCTAACTAAATTAAAAGATTACATAAAGTAAAATCAAATTCTAGCAAACAAACTAAGATCCTAATAAAATCTAATAAATCTTCATCATGATTCACATGTGGGCCTGTCCTGCTACACCTATTCTTAAAGAAATCTTGATTTTCTCATCTAACTCATTCTTCCTACTCACCTCTAAGCACTATTCTATCATTTGCTCTTCTAATCTTTCTGACTCAAAATTCTATATTCAAGATTTGATCTACGTTAATTAGTCACTTCAGATATTTCCTCTTTTTTAATTCATATATAGGTTAAAGATGACTTGGAACAAGGTGTGGTGGGGTCAGTAGCAATTCCACCTGATGATGCAGGGGAAGAAAAGGTGATTGACTCCCTGGTAACTAATGTGGAGGCGATGATAAAAGCTGACAGAAAAATTACTGCTCTGAAGCAATTGCAGGTAATTAGAACTTTCGTAATAGTTCCCAACTTCCCAATCAGTGAAAGGTATATAGTGTTTGCTAACAAAATTTAGTTTTACATTTATTTTTGTTCTTTTCTGCATCCAGGGACATATATGGAGAACTGGGTTTGAAAGTAATGAGTTGCAGGGAGCAGTTTTCGAGGATGTTCCTGAAGCTCTTGAGAAGTGGCATGCTAATGGCATCAAGGTCATTTTTGCTTAATCAATTCCTGGAATGCTATCAATAATAACATGGATTGAGTAGCTATATAATTCTGAATAGGCAGTTTGATTCCTTGAAATAATGCTATCAATAATAACATGGATTGAGTAGCTATATAATTCTGAATAGGCAGTTTGATTCCTTGAAATTAGCAGTAAATGATACATACTTCTTACATTACGCAGTTTTACATGCAGAATGTGATCCACTAACCAGAATTATATAGATCTTTCTTTCCCCCACTTTATCTAGTTATCATACATTACAAATTTACGATTTTTGTATCATGACTGTCCTATAGTTTCCTGCAAATAATTATTACTCTTCGTCGCTGTTGTTGGATCCTTAATAACTATCTTCAAACAGGGAAAATGCATGAGGCCTAAATAAAAATGCTGGCATGTGGACATGTCTCCATGTTTGTATTGTTTATAATTGGGCTGCTTTTTTGTTGCTCCTTTTCGTTTTCCTCCTATACTTCTTGGTTCCAGCAATCTCATGTACTGGTCTAACTTATCAAATTCCTTTTGTAGGTTTACATATATTCTAGTGGTAGTAGAGAGGCTCAGAGGCTCATCTTTGGGAATACGTCATATGGGGATTTGAGAAAGTACTTGTGTGGATTTTTTGACACTAATGTTGGGTATGAAAACAGTTCTTTAGCTTGATTATCACAAGCTTCAAAGTTGCTGCATTATATCTCGTGTGGTTTTTGACGAGGACTAGATTGTAAACTTCTCTTTTCTTCAATAGGAACAAAAGAGAGCCTCGGAGTTACTTTGAGATCTCACTGTCAGTGGGAGTAGATAAGCCATCTCAAGTCCTGTTTCTAACAGATGTCTATCAGGAAGCTGTGGCTGCAAAGGCGGCAGGTGAGTATTCAGTGTTTGCCTAAATATTATAAAACCTCCCTTAAGTTTTGACAATTATCAGGAAACCCCCCTTTCAAAATATCAGAACCCCCCCCCCTCACTCGTCACCATAACTTATGAGTTTTTTTTACCTGAAATAGAGTTTAAGATGACATCGAAGTAGCCCAAGTTCTAATCCCACTGTGTACACGTTTAAAGTAGATTCTTTTTTGAAAAAGGAAATACTTTGTAGAATAGCTCAATTTTTTGCGCATGATTACTGTTGCCATGTTAAGAGTTTTCATGTTTGTTTTATTTTCCAATTTCTCTTCAAACACATGAGAATTTGCGGTCCATCCTACTTTTCAACCTTTAATCACAGACATTGGATTTAAGTGTTAAAGGTGGAAAATAGAATGCATTGCAAATTCTATTTTGTTGTCGTTTAATGTTTATTGAATTTGTAATGTCATTTTCTTCACAAAGCTAAATCTTTTCATCCAAAATTCCAGGTCTTGAAGTGATAATCTCAGTTCGTCCTGGAAATGTACCCCTCCCAGAAAACCACGGTTTTAAAACGATCAGATCCTTTGCAGAAATTTGAGCTTGTGCTAGCTTCTACACTGACTTAATGTATACCATTAATTGTATACCTCTCATCATGGAATGTTACTTATAAAACTGTATTATATGAGAGTGAGTGATTAATTGTCTTCTAGCAGGTAATTTGATATAAAAATAATCCTCAATTTTTTTAGCTGCCGAAGAAACTGGGATATTCCTACCTTTGATAATTATTTCATTGACAATTGGTAAATAAAGTGAGTAAATTATTATTATTATTCCTTAATACATGGGTAAATTAAATCCTACCCAGAATAGATATCTGATAGTTAATATCTCATTTTTGGTGCATTGGTGAAACAATGCTTTGAATCCTCTGTAGCATAGATAACTCACAATTGTATATCTTCCAGTTACGCAAATAATTGCAATATTTATTGGAGGAAAATCTGTACTTTTTTCCCCCAGAGAAATGCATTACCAATGCAGTTTGGATGTTTTTATTTATTTATTTAGTAGAGAGAGAGAGAGAGAGAGAGAGAGAGAGAGAGAGAGAGAGAGAGGAGAGAGAGAGGCAACAATGTTTGCTTCCAACAAATTAGCTTTTGCTCAGTTTTTTCACCAATTGTAAGTTTATTTACCTTCCGCAATTAAAATGTTGAAATCCAACCAATTTGATATATAAATTCTGTTGCAGTACTTATATTTGCAAGTCTATTTCCACACAACTACACAACCGCTAAAATAATATTTGGTAACTTATTGTATAGAGTATAGATCTTAAATAATTCCAATTAATAAGCAAGGAACAAGACTAATTTCTGATTAAAAATAGACATATTTTGAGACAATACTAGTTATTGAATAATCTGATAACAAGATGATAATAAATCATTAGATTTTGTTCCCAACACTAAATCCTTTTTTGCATCACCAAATGAATTCTTGAAATATATTTTAGACCCCAAGTGGATTTTGTAGATTTTGGCTCACTTTGACTCCTATGATTCTTTACACCTTTGATTGTGGAAATTTTTTACAGTTGGTTATATGGATTAATAGTACGGGCTCATTCTTGGCCTCATAATTAAAACAAAATTTTATATAATTTATATAAGAAATATTATTTATGGAGTTCACTAAGTGAGAGGATGTGACTATTGAATTGTAGAGGTTTCTACACCCAATGATGTGGAGGATCTCTACCTTACCTATTGTACCTCTTGGTTTGGTTGGGAATTTAAGTAGGAAAGAAAAGATGAAGTGAGATGCAATAAGGTGGAGGAAAGTGCATCCTCTCTAGTTTTCATGTTTGGTTGGAAAGAAAGTGAAGGGAGGTGATTATGTTTTAATTAATTTGTATTGTATTTGACAACTCTTTTAAATTGGGTCAAGTCTGAGCTTGATCCAGTTTTGGAATGTTTTGTTAATTTATAAAAACTAGACTAATCTAGCGTTGTTCACTTTAGTTTTATCTATAGGTCTTTAAACTGGTTTAGTTGTAGACTAGGAGGAAGTTGGTCCACATCTAAACAGTTCTTGCCAAAATTAGTTTAGGGATGAAGTTTGGTCCAATTTTAGCGAGTTGCCAATAACATCCTTAGAGCTTGTTTTCAGCTTTGTTTCCAATCCTAACCTCCTTTTGTAAAGGTTGCCAAACACACCCTTCCATCTGTTCTTGTGTCCTCTCAACTTTGGGAATTCTTCTCTCTAAGTTTCTAGTTCATTTTGGTTTGTCCCTTCCTTACCTCACTCTGTCTTCTCCGCTAAAAATTCTTATACCAAATACATATTTTAATTTTGTCTCGCTCCTTACCCCATCTTTCCTCCTACCAAACCAAGCCTTAAATGTTATCTTATCTATTCTCTAACTATTACATTTACTATTTGCATCAACTATTGTAGAAAGCTAATTAGCATTTATGTAGTTTCTCCTACTATGCTCCTATGTACCATTTCAAATATTCTAAAGTTTGCCCTTTAATACCTTTTTTCTTTGTGAACATGAGATTTCTTTTTGAAAATTTTCCATGTCACGCTCACAAGCAAACTTTGAAATAGAATATGTGTGGTTTAATAATGAATTTAACAAATAGTAAGAACTAAAAAGTTCTAAAATTAGGATGTAAATGACATATGAAAAAGTTTAGTTGAAAATCTCACGTTTACCTAACAGAAATTATTAAAATATGAATTTTGAGGAGACTGTAAGGTATTAAGTGCTTAGAAAGGGGAGGGGAAACAGAAATTATTAAAATATGAATTTTGAGGAGACTGTAAGGTATTAAGTGCTTAGAAAGGGGAGGGGAAAAGAGTGAAAGAAACGGAAATTAAAATTATTTAATGCCGGAGCCAGTTATATATGGAGGTAGCAAACCCGAGTCCGAAACAAATCAATAGAGGTTTAGGGTTAGTGGATTTCTAACCCATTTCAAGTCTAAATCCGACCCGGAAGAGTAAGGTATAGAATGCTCTTGAACGCCTCCAAGCTCTCTCCTTTGGCTTCATCTCGTCCTTTTGTATTTAGAAACAAAAATTTGCCCTTTTTCTTCTAATATCTCTCTCTCTCTCTCTCTCTCTATATATATATATATATATATATATATATATATATAGTTCAAGGATGAGGCTGCGAGAGTGAGGATGGAAATGAAGAGAGAAGGGACGACGAAGAATCCAGGATGCAGTTGGATTGAAACGAAGAATAAGGTTGAAGTGTTTCATTCGGGTGATTCGAGTTCTATGCTTACTGAACACATCCATTTTGTGTTGAGAGGTCTTAAGAGAATCATGACAGAGGTTGAGGAGTTCTTATGACAATTGTTTGAATCAAGGAGGGATTTTTATGGACTAAGCATCATTCTTAAGTTGGACAATTTTTCAAGATGAGTCTCTGAGAACAATGAATGAGAAGAGTAACTGGATGTCAATTCAAGAAATTGCCATTGTTCGTCATTATCATCTTCAACAAGGAGACAGGTGAGTTAACTCTGATACAATTTGCCTTCAGATTTTTTGATTTAGACCCATGTTTGATCCCTTGTGTATGTATTTATCTTAGGCTAATGGAGCCATTTTTTTTAAATTTATCATGCTAAATTCACATAAATTCCATGATTGATATATTGACAATCTATATAGCAGCCTGCTTGATTAGCCAAAAAAATCCATTCCATTTCCTCAAACTGAATAAAAAGCATAATATATTACAATTAACATACAATAATTGGATACTGAAAATCCAACAAAACTGTATGCAACAAGATGTCTCTGTATATATATATATATATTGTTGGATTTTTTGGTCAAAACTGCTTTCCAAAATGAGTTTTCAAACTATATATATATTAACTACAAGTACTTTTCATAAATGCTTAGTAGCCTAGTAGAAAGTTTATGTTTTGGTGTTTCAAAAGGTCACTTGTTCGAGGCTTGCCAACGGCAAGCTGAGAAGTGTTTTATTTGAATTAATTACTCATAAGTTCTAGTGGGTCGTGGGTCGTAGGTCGTGGACCGTGGGCCAATAGGCCGGGGATCGAGGCTAATCGGGCTGAGGCGCTAAGTGGCGCTTTGTTAGGTATATTCGCTCGTTAGACGAGGTTCGTTTGTCATACGAGGTTCGCCTGTTTGACGACATTCGTTTATCAAACGAGCTTCGTCTGATTTGCTGAGACGTGACCCTCGCGTTTCGTAGCAACGCGTCCATTGATTGCCTCGTATTCAGCAGTTACTGCATGCAGCAGTTACAATAGCATTAAGAGCAATTTAATGTATTGATGTTACAATCTTAATTGTCATTAAGAATTGTAACGGTCACATTAATTGCTAATGACTCTTGAGCTGGCCTTAGAGACCTATAAATAGCGTCCTTGGGCAGCTCTTGGTCGAGGTTGGAAAATCTCTCGTGAGCGTGGAATACGAACGTTAGTATAGAATACGAACGTCGGAATACCCACGCGAGCTTGGAATACGAACGTCAGATTAACGTTGTTGTTGTGCTGTTACTGCAGAAACTGTACCCGTAGGAACCCTGAAACTGAAAGGTTTTGAACCGTAAGGTTCTGAGATCGAGGAGATCTTTTGCCTTGACCGAAATGTCTTATAGATCAATGAGATCTTGACAGTACTGGGTTGGTGCACACCAGAGTACTGTACTGCTGTTCCTGGAAGCAGTTTGGCCTTGGGATCTTTGCACCGGAGTAGGCCAAATATTGCTTTAAGCATAATGTTTCACAAACGCACAAAAGTTAATTAAAAAATTTAAAATAACAACACGTTATCCTTTACTGTTCAATTCCAGATTTAACCATAATTTCTAACAATCTTAAAGTAATATTTCAGATCTACTAATGGATCCTGCGAGGACTCTTGGAGTGGACTGTCTCAAGTTAGAAATTTTTGATGGATCTAATTTCAACGCATAGCGTCGAAAAGTGATTTTTAGGATGCAACTCCTAAAAATCTACTATGTGGTTTCTGAGGAGAAACCTGACTTTGAAGAAGACCTAGAGTCTGAAGCCTCTTGGGATAAAGATGATCATTTCTGTAGGAGTTATCTCCTTAACTGTCTGGCTGATCATCTGACAGATGCTTACACCAACAAGCCATTTGCAAAGGAAATCTGGAATGCTCTGGAGGAGCAATACAAGGATGAGGAGAAGCTTTCCAAATCTCACCTCATTGATAAATTTCTGGACTTCAAGTTTGAAGATGACACTAAGGTTTTGCCTCAAGTTAAAGAACTCGAAAAGCTTGTTATGAAGTTGAAGGATGAAAAGATCAGTCTTTGTCAAACCTTCATTTCTGGTGCAATTGTCAACAAGCTTCCTCCATCTTGGATGCCGTTCTCCACGGACATCCGAAGAAGGAAAAGACAAGTGACTTTATCTGATTTGAAGAGGTTCATTCGGATCGAGGACGAGATTCGGACTCGCACAAAGAATGAGCTCCTAGCTAAGTAGAAGGCGTCTGCTAACATGGTGACTACTAACTCTGAGAAGGGTACCAATTCTTCTAAGAAAAAGAAGTTTTTTTAACAAAAAGAAGAATCATAATTCGAAGAACCTGAATGTTCAGAAGAAAGATTTCAAGAAGAGCGGCAAATGCTTCAACTGTGGGAAGCAAGGATATTTTACCAAAGACTGCAAAGCACCAAAGAAGGGAACAGTACACAATGTTAATCAACTTGACAATTGTGTGGCTATGCTCTTTCAGGTGACAACTCCCAGCAAAGTCTCTAGTTGGTGGTTAGATACAGGTGCTACCTGTCATGTTTGCTCCAACAGAGATTTGTTCTCTTCCTATGTTGCTGCCAAAGAGAACGTATCAATGGCTGATCGTTCGGTTGTTCCTGTTCTTAGAACTGGGACTGTGGTGCTGACTCTTTCTTCAGGGAAGACTCTCACATTGAAGGATGTGAAACATGTTCACTCAATTGCCAAAACTTAGTCTCTAGAAGCCTGCTATGTGACGCTGGTATGAGGCTGGATTTCCAAAGAGGAAAGGCTGTGTTATCTTTTAAGAAAATACATTTTGGCAATGCATATCGTACTGATGGCATGTATAAGATCAATACTATTGTACTCAACTCAGTTGTAAATGAAGTATCCTCTTCTGCTTACTCCTCTGTATTATGACACAATAGGCTAGGACATGTGAATTATAGAAAGATGTCTAGCATGAAGAAGTTAGGATTACTTCCAAAATGTGGGGGTAACAAACCTGATAAGTGTGAAGTCTGTGCGCAAGCGAAGCTGACAAGGAAGCCATTTCCAAGTGTCACAAGGAGCACCAACCTATTGGATCTGATTCACTCAGATACTTGTGATTTCAAGAGCTTCGTCACTCGAGGCGGCATGAAGTACTTTATCACTTTTATTGATGACCACTCTCGCTTCTGCCACGTCTACCTGTTAAAATCTAAAGATGAAGCCTTCAGCAAGTTCGTCGAGTTTCGGACTCGAGTGGAGAAGCAGCTTGGACTTCAGGTGAAAAGACTCAGGAGTGACAAAGGAGGAGAGTACCGATCTAAGGAGTCGGAGACATATTTTAAGGAGCATGGAATCATTGCTGAAACCACTGCTCCGTATTCTCCGCAATCTAATAGAATTGCAGAAAGAAAGAATCGCACATTGACCGAGATGGTGAATTCGATGCTAATAACATCCGGTCTACCTACATGCTATTGGGGAGAGGCTTTGCTGATGGCAAACTGGATTCTGAACAGAGTATCCTATTCCAAAACTGATAGTCCTCCTCATCAGTTATGGTTGGGATATCCAGATCCTTTGGATAGTCTCAAAGTGTGGGGGTGTCTCGCATATGTTCGAGTTCTAGATATCAGAAGGCCTAAGCTCGGACCAAAGGCAAACAGATGTGTGTTTTTTGGCTTTGCTGAAGATGGTGATGCTTGCAGGTTCCTTGATCTTGGAACTAACTCCATCATCGAAGCTCGGGATGCAGAATTCTTTGAGGATAAGTTTACCAAAGATAAATGATTATTGCTCAAAGATATAGCAGAGAATACTAGTACGCCAGACGCACCAGAGGAGCCAGTTTCGCGAGAAACTAAAAATGTTAGTGATGAAGGAGTTACTGAACCATCTTCCAAGCGTGTCAGGAGATAGAAAGATTTTGGAGATGATCTCATTACCTATAATGTGGAAGGAGACCCACAGACTTTCCAAAAAATAATGCAATCAACAGACGTTCTTCTGTGGAAAGAAGCTATAGATGATGAGATGGATTCATTACTCCAAAATCACACGTAGGAGCTGGTGGATGTACCTGAAGGTACTAGGCCTATCAGTTACAAGTGGATCTTCAAGAAGAATTTTCGTCCTGATGGTACTATTGAGAAGTACAAAGCAAGATTGGTGGCGAAAGGATTCTCTCAGAGAGAAGGAATAGATTTCTTTGACATCTATGCACTAGTTTGTAGGATCACTACCATCAGAGTGCTTATCGCATGGGCGGCGATAAAAAGGTTCGTCATACATCAGATGGATATGAAGACTGTCTTTCTTAATGGAGACCTCACAGAAGAGATCTACATGGAGAAACCAGAAGGACTTGATGCTCCAGCTGTTAAAGTCTGTAAACTTATTAAGTCTCTATATGGACTTAAGCAGGCACCGAAACTCTGGCATGAGAAGTTCGATGGGGTTGTTCGCAATAATGGGTATCAAGTCAGTGAGTCTGACAAGTCCCTATACATCAAGGTCGTTGAAGGGAAGGTGGTGATTATCTGCCTCTATGTGGATGATATGCTCATCGTCGGGAGTGATTTGGAGATAGTAACATCTACCAAAAAATTTCTATCAGCTCAGTTCAACATGAAGGACCTTGGAACTGCGGACGTGATTTTCAGAATCAAAATCATATACTCTGAAGAGGGTATTGGATTGTCCCAATCTCATTATGTCGAGAGCATGCTAAGGAATTATGGCTACTACGACCTACCAGAACTGTCAATGCCGTATGATTATAACAAGAAGCTTCGACCGAACACTGGAAGACCAGTAGAGCATCTAAGGTACTCAAAGATAATTGGAAGTCTTATGTACGCGATGAGCTGCACAAGGCTAGATATAGCATTTGCTGTAGGAATGCTTAGTAGGCTCACAAGTAATCATGGAAAGCTTCATTGGGATGTTGTCCAGAGATTGATGGGATACTTGAAAGGAACTACAGATCTGGGCCTATTCTACACTGTATATCTGGCTGTAATCGAAGGCTATTCAGATGCGAGCTGGTACTCAGAACCAGATGAGTGCAGATCTACTGGAGGTTTTGTCTTCACCATGGACGGAGCTACCGTCTCGTGGAAACCTAAGAAGAAAACTATGATTGCACAGTCATCGATGGAATCTGAGTTCTTCGCACTCTGTGCTGCAGGAGATGAAGCTGAGTGGATCAGTTGTATTCTCCGAGACTTTCCATTGACAGAATTGCAAGGCGCAATTACAATCTATTGTGATAATCAGGCAACGGGTGCTGTGGTAGCGAACTCGTTGTTCAATGGAAATAAGCAGACCATTCGTCTGAAGCATGGTTATTTGAGAGAACTCATTTGCCAAGGAGTCATCTTAGTGATTGACGTTCGGTCTTCAGAGAATGTGGCTGATCCTTTGACTAAAGGTCTGAAAAAGGACATAGTCGAAAGGACGTCTGCTACAATAGATCTCAAAGTTTTGTGAGTCTTACAAATACTTACCATGTTCATCCAATTATTAGTTCAAAGCTTACGCTACTAATAATAAAGATAACTGGTTCAAAAGTCAAGTAAGATTTGTAAAGTTTGTGAGTCTTACAAACACTTACCATTTCGTCAAGTTATTAGTTCAAAGCTTACGCTACTAATGACAAGATGATTGGTTCAAAAGTCAAGTAAGATTTACAAGGAAATCCTATCATGTAAAGAAGTTGGTTGTTAAGCCTTAATGAGTCCAAAACATTTCGGATGCGGGATGTTGGATAGGTAACATGCCTAAAGGACTCACCGATAATCCTATCATGTATAGGGGTGTAGGCTGTCTAAAAATAATAATAGATAGCTGATTCCCCATCAAACACCGATGATGGAAGTTACAATCTGACGACTTCCAGAAGGCTATCTTTAGCAACACTCTGACAGAAAGAGATTACAAATCGACGATCTCTTCAAACCAAGACGTGGAAGTCCTCCTCGCGTACCATCGTGAAGATACAATACCAACGCAGCTTCAACCGCTGCAAACAAAAATACAGCTACTTATATGAGATGATTGATCTTGATGGCTGCGACTACAACATGACTAATATTATATTAGCAACTATTAGAGATGCTGATGAGCAGTGTAATGATATTCGACGCACTGAGGAGCACATGGTTAAACCATGCAAAGAAATCTTAGCGGAGATCGTGACCTGCAGTTGATAGAGCGTTATTGAGATGCCTCAATTGTCACAAATGGCCTGAATAAGACCTTCTTTACTGGTTATTAGTGTCATCCATATATAAAGATAGAGAAGCTCGAACGCAGCTCTAACCGCCACCAAACGCAGCTCTATCGCTGCACAACGGAGCTCCATCGCTGCCTAACGCAGCTTATCAACCGCTGCCAAACGCAGCTCATCAATTACTGCCAAACGTAGCTTATCAACCGCTGCCAAACGCAGCTTATCAACCGCTGCCAAACGTAGCTCATCAATCACTGCCAAACGCAGCTCATCAACCGCCGCCAAACGCAGCTCATCAATCACTGCCAAACACAGCTCATCAATCGCTGCCAAACGCAGCTTATCAACCGCTGCCAAACGCAGCTCATCACCCGCCGTCAAACGCAGCTCATCAATCACTGCCAACGCAGCTCTATCGCTGCACGACGCAGCAGCTCTTCCCAATCACCGCCAGAACGCAAGTCAAGGTTCTGACTCATTCAAACGTGATCGTAACAACTTTGAAGCTGTTCTCTACCCACGATATAGGGAGTGGTTTACGTGGGTTGTTACACCCGATTAATGGGGTAACTAAACCCCCATTTAGGCGTGGATTATGGGGGGCAGTTACACCCCTAATTCCCCTATAAATATCAACAAACTCAACAGAGTTAAGGATCAGATTTTTGATAATCAGATCGAGGGACGGATTTGTGGAGATTAGATTTTGATTGCTTGGAGAGGATCTTTCGATCAGATTTCCTAGAATGAGAAAAAGAGGGTTGACTCCTTACACAGTCTGGGAAATCAACAAAGGGAGGAGCTCTAAACCGTCGATATTTGGCTTATTAACCGAATTATTTTCGGTTTGAACAACTCTATTACTAGAGTTTATTGTTTGTTCTGAATCACGAAACTCATCAAGAGTTATCAATCAGACAAGACCGTTGTTCCAGTGAGTACAGATATTCGGATCGTCAACGAGAAGCAAACTCAACGCAAGCATTCGAGGGAGGCATCTCATCGCCACCGTGAAGAACCCAGAATTAAACAAAGGAGAAAATCCAGATCATTCTCTTCTCTTTTGTAATCAGGAAATCCAAATTGTAATCGATTTTGAGAGAATACAAATCAAATTTCCTTCATTTCTTTTACTGCAAATTTTCCACCAAACAAAAGATGGCGACTCCGCTGGGGACTAGCTTCTCTGATGAGGAAGTGGTGGCGCAATCCGACGTTCACCTCACTGGAACCACAGTCGAAACTCTTGTCGTGGAGTTTGACCAAGCCAAGTATGAGGAGGTCCTCTCCTCTAGATCACTTAGCCCTAAATCCAGGCGTGATACCCACAAGATCTCTAAGGAGGTCGTAATTACTACTGAGATGCCAAAGAAAGCCCTCTCCTTTGGCCAAAGCCTCAAACTTGCTCTGCAAGCTGAAGATCCCGCACCCGTTTCGACACAGCGTGTACTGGGTTATAAGAGGCCTATGACAGAGAAAGGCCTAATCAACGTCGACAACGCTGCTGCTAAGGCTTTGAAACAAGCCATGAAAAACGCCGCTCGAAGACGGAGAAGATCCATTCGACGAGCACATCTCCGAGAAAATCAATCCTTGGTCCAACGCAAGGATTGCGTTTCCGAAGCTCTGCCCAAACATTGCGTTCATACTCCAAAATGCACACTTCAAGGTAACGAATCCAATTATGAACCTCGGGTGATTCAACTTAAATGCGACCCTCAGTGGTGTGTTGTCCAATCAAAACACAGCCCTGCTAAGGGAAAACAGACGCCTCATGAGTGCGTCCAAACAAAACAAGACCTTAAGAGGTCTGTTTCATCGACTAAACGCAGGCCAAGGCCTGGTGTTTATAAATCACAACGCGACCCTCGCACTTCGCTTCCCGAATACGATGTGGTCCGCCAAGTTAAAAAGAATCGAAGTGGACTCAAGATTCACGTCCACCAAGAACCAGTCTCGCCCCCTCAGAAACAGAGGGTCCTATCTCCGATGAAGAGTCAATCTCAAAGCCCTGACTTGCCTAGAAGAAAACCAATGCAACAGGCAAATCGTTCCTGCCATTGTGAGAGGATTATTTCAGCAGTCCTCTCCGAGTGCCAATGTTGCGCACCTGAACCCCGACAATCGGTGTTCGACAGATTGGCGGATGTCGTAAGACCTACCAAGAGACGACGCCATCATAAGAAGAAAGATTCTGAAGCCGAATATCCTCAGGTTACCATCAACATGACTAGCAGAGGAAAAGCCTCGTATCCTAGCTCTGATGAATCAGAAAGGAGCCATTCCCCAACTGTTCGGAAAATCTGTGATGAGTTCGAAGGAGTATATCGACATACTCGGTCACGGACCGGAGCTATACGACCGGTTAATTATCAAAGGTTAGCCAAAGGGATTACGACGAGTGATGAACATTCGGCAATTGCCGATTCTCAATCTTCAAGCTCTGTTGTCGCACGTGAGGTCTCTGCTTACACAACAGGGAACCCCGAGGACATAGCCAAAAGAGTGGATGAACATCATGCCATGCTCCAGCATCATACCATGCTCCAGGCACAACAGGAGACACTTCTCCAATTGAAGGATATGTTCGTCCAATTTCTCGCTGAAAAAGGGCAAAAACCCGAGTCTTCCCGGAGGACTACGTCAAAAGGAAAGCAGAAGACGCACGAACATTCAGATCGTGAGACTCACAACTTGGACTCTTCTCCTGACAATGAGAAAGAGATGGATAAAGAGCTGTATCCTCAGTCAACCAAAGTGGATGAGCTAGAAGCCCGCCTTAACGCAATGGCCAACAGAAGCGAGCTTCGCGAGGAAGGAGTGATACGGCCTTACCCTGCAGAATGGGATACAGCTCCCTATCCACCAAAGTTTAAGGCTCCAACGCTACAACCTTTTGACGGTACAGGGTCACCAAATCAGCATATATACTACTTCAAGTCTCAAACTGGAGACGTGGTAGAAAATGATGCCATCTTGACGCGCTTGTTCATCGGCACTCTTAAAGGAGTGGCCTTTGAATGGTTTATGAAACTGCCTGCTGGATCTATCCAGAAATGGGTAGATCTGGAAAGGCTTTTCTTGGCCAGATTCTTCGAAGATGACACAGAGGTTTCGGTTCCTACTCTTCTCGCCACAAAGCAAAAGAAGGGAGAATCTATTAAAGCCTATGTGGAAAGGTTCCGTAGCATGGCATTGCGATGCCCATCAGGTATGACTCAATCAACCCTAGTTGAAACTTGCAGGCACAACCTGCAGACCCAGCTCCTCGCTCAGATGGGAGTAGCAGAATGTCGTTCCTGGAGATAGTTTCGCAAGGGGAGCAAGCTGAAGAGATTGTCGCTCGGGTCAAAGCTGAAGAAGAACCACAACCCAAACCGCAGCAACAACGCAATCAGAACAATGCCCAGCGGTCTAAGGGAAAAGAGACTTTGGCAGCCGACTACACGCAAGTACCACCGCCTACTAAGCAAGGCAAGACACCCAATCAGCAAAGAGCGCCCAAGCAGTATTCGTTCAAAGAAGAGCATGTGGACACTCTGTTCCAACTACTTCGGAAGAACAATAAATTGCAGCTCCCTGAAATCAGAAAACCAGATGAAGCAGGAAAGGTAGATGACCCCAATTACTGTCGCTATCATAGGTTCTTGGGACATCCTACTAGAAAGTGCTATGTCTTCAAAGACATCTTGCAAAATTTGGTGAACGCTAACATACTTGCCCTGAAGCCGGAACAAAAGACTGTAACCACTAACCTGATTGCGGTCCAGTTCGGTGATTTCCCCCCTGTAGCTGCTGCAGATGGTGTTATTCCCGTCCATAAAGAGGAGATGCACTTGAAAAACACCGACTTACACAACCAGAAGGGCAGGGGGTTGGTACCCCTCACTATTCCAAAGGGAGAAATTATGTGGGTCCATCCTGACCTAATTGAAGATCAGCAATGGACAAACACCTCGTTCAAGCAGAAAAGAGGCAAGGCTAAGTCATCCAACATGATTAGCCCCTCTGTTAATGAGAATAATGACCATCTCAAACCTCTCACCGACTCAGAAGAAGAGAGGATCGTCCTAGCAGCATACCCAGAAGGTAACCCCGGTACTCGTTCAGGGAAAGCTTATTTGAGGAACTATGACCAGAACGCTCAAGAAGCTGAAGAACAGCCCCAAGACGCTGGGGGTTCTGTGCCAAAGAAGCCGGTTGATAAAGGGAAGCAAAGAGATCTCCGGTTCAACAAAAATCTTCACCAAGATTTTGGCGAAACAAGCGCCCCTTATCAATTTAATGTAATGGCGCAGCTAGCCAACATACCTGCTAGGATCACCCTTTACGAGCTCTTGAAGTTGTCCAAAACTACCAGAGAAGCTCTAATTAAAGCCTTGAAGAACACGGAGAGCTTCATCACTCAAGTTGCCCCAATTCCTGAAGCGTCTGAAGACCAGTCCTGTCTGCAGTGTTTACAAGCAGC
Source organism: Asparagus officinalis (assembly GCF_001876935.1). NCBI lineage: Eukaryota > Viridiplantae > Streptophyta > Magnoliopsida > Asparagales > Asparagaceae > Asparagus > Asparagus officinalis. The sequence continues at coordinate 56,763,933 of NC_033802.1, forward strand.
CAGAAGCCTACCTTGCATATCATTCACTCAGGAAGATATGCAGGTGAAACATAGGTCGACCCAGGCTCGGCACTTAGCATCATGCCATACAGAGTTATGCAAGTTTTAGGGATTCCCTTACACCGGTTGCATGCCACCCAAACCACCATCTTCGGATTTAATGCTAACAGCACTCGGCCTATGGGAAAGATCAAGCTCAGATGTCAAATCGGAGATCTCAGATCCGAAGTGGCTTGTTACATTATAGATGCGGACACATCCTATAATCTTTTATTAGGACGACCATGGATTCACGCAAATCGCGTTGTCCCATCCACATTGCATCAAGTCATGAAGTATGTCAATGATGAAGATGAGGTTCGAACCCTGATTGCGGAGAAATACCCCTTCAAGGGAGTGGAAAACTTCCACACCGATTCAGTCTTCTACTCAGAGTCGCAAGAGGAAGAAGACGTCGACAGTGGTAATGAGGCAGATGTCAAACCAGACCCGGAAGGGAATTGTCCATGGGAGCTGAACTTTAATGTAATTGGTCCAGTCGAGAACAATAATAATGTACCGAGTGAGGGTGAGTGGTGCATTAATGAAGATTTTATTTTGGCGTACTTGTCGGATGAATCTTTTAAAGTTGGACAAATAGAGCATGATCATAATGCAGGTACTAGCTCGTGGCATACATTGCGTGAAGAAGCATGCCTCACATTGCTAATTAAGTCATACTTCACTTCCGATGAAGAAGTAGAAGATGCACAAAAGGCTTTCTTCGAAGTCCCGTCTAAAAAGAAAGGGCAAAAGCCAATCCGTCTTGGTAAAGTCAAACCCACACCACTCCGACGGGGAAGTTCAGAAGAAGATGATGGAGTTCCTTAATTTCATTACCATGAACCCAATTCTATACACTTAATGAAATGAATGGGGTATAACTTTAATGAAAAGCAGGGTTTAAACTTCAGGAAAGGAAGACGAACACCGATTCGAATGTCTCTCACCCCCGAAGGAAAACCTCCGGACTGCTATCAAAAAACCGGAAGAGGCGTAGGTTATGTCACAACTCCGTCAGCCTCGGAAAATGAAATCAGTAACTACCTGCGTCACGACCATTCATCTGGAACATCTTCATATGAGTCCGACGTCAGTGTTGGGCCTTTCTTCAAAAGCCTAACTGTGAACATGGTTTCAACTAGTCATCCAGACGAGGACGCAGGGGGTAATGAAGGATTAATCGAATCAACCGATGACCCTTGGATTAAACGCCTCAACATCTTGTGGGATATGTGCTTTGAACAACGCGAACCACCCACTGAAGATAAAGTGATCCAGGTCAACATGGGAGATGAATCTAACCCCAAGCCTATCTTCATAGCTGAAGACCTGTCATCATCCAAAAAAGAAGATCTTATATCTCTCATCCGAGAATATATAGATGTCTTTGCTTGGAATTATGAAGACATGCCTCCGGGTACAATCAGATCAAGATGCACCCAGAAGATGAAAAGCATACCGCTTTTAGAACACCACTGGGGATATATTGCTATACAGTGATGCCATTCGGCATGAAAAACACGGGTGCAACTTATCAACGTGCAATGAATGCCATCTTTCACGAGCACCTACGTAAGAAGATCGAGTGTTATGTTGATGATATAGCAGTAAAAAGTCAACACAAAGGTGATCATCTTACAGACTTGAAGACAATGTTCGATATCATGCGAGCATATCAATTGAAGATGAACCGACAAAATCATTCATCGGAGTATCAAGTGGAAAATTCTTGGGATTTATCGTTACCTCCAAGGGAATCTCTCTCGACCCGGAAAAAGTGCGTGTTGTCCAAGACATGCCACCGCCTAAGAATCTCAAAGAGCTCAGGGGTTTGCAAGGGAGATTGGCCTATATTCGTAGGTTTATATCAAATCTCTCAGGACGTTGTCAACCTTTTTCCAAGCTCATGAAGAAAGGAGTGTCCTTTGTCTAGGATAGAGAATGTCAAAAAGCATTCGAGGAGATTAAGGAGTACCTTACTCAACCGCCGATCCTTGTAGCCCCAAAATCAGGGAAGCCATTCCTGTTATATGTGAGAGCCATGGAACATTCTCTTGGAGCTCTGTTGGCCCAGAATAACGATCAGGGTCAAGAGCAAGCCATCTATTACCTAAGCAGGACTATGATAGGAGCCGAACACCGATACAATCCAGTTGAAAAAGAATGTCTCGCTTTGGTATTCGCGGTTCAAAAGATGCGACATTACCTAGTGGGACAGACAATTCACGTCATCTCTAAGGTGAATCCTTTGAGAGTTTTGATGATGAAACCATCATCTCTAAATTGCCGGCTCGCAAAGTGGGCCATTCTCTTGTCACAATATGATATGCAGTTTATGCCCCAAAAGGCAGTAAAGGGTCAAGCATTGGCAGATTTCTTAGCTGATCACCCGGTGCCAGGGACATCTAAATTGTATGAAGAGTTGCCTGATGAAGTCACTAAAACTTACGTTGCTCAAGAAACCACACAGGTATGGAAATTATTCTTCGACGGTGCATCTAGAGCAAACCCTCACGGAGCAATCACCGCAGGAGTGGGGGTCGTACTTGTTTCTCCGAACAGTCACGTAATCCCAAGGGGGTTCTCCCTAATCGAACCCTGCACCAACAATGTAGCCGAGTATAATGCTCTGCTATTAGGAATGCAATTTGCCGAAGAACTTAATGTTCAGCACCTCAAAGCTTATGGTAACTCTCAGCTCATCGTTAATCAAGTTCGAGGGGAATACGAAGTGCGGCATGAGGATCTCATCCCGTATCATATCGCAGTGCTAAAGCAAGCTGAGAAGTTTAAAGGTTTCTTTATCGAATACATTCCACGAGTTCAAAATGCTTACGCAGACGCTTTAGCTTCGCTGGCGACTTCATTAGCGCTTCCTCCAGGGGCTGAAACTACAATCTCGGTTACAGGACGCGAGTTATACTGCTTCAAGATTCCTATAGAGGAAAGCTCCGATGAGACGATGACAGGGGAAGTCTGTACAACCTCGATGGAGTTTGAAGCTAGAGATTGGCGATTCCCGTATATCGACTATGCCATATACGGAATATTGCCTGATGACCCTAAGGAAGCGGCCACTATCAAACGAAAGGCCCTCCAGTTCTATTATGATGCGATTTCTCAAACCCTATACCGTAAATCACATGACGGAGTTTTGCTTCGATGTCTTTCCCGGAAAGAAGCGAAAGAGGCCCTCGAAGAAGCTCACGAAGGAATATGCGGGGCTCATCAGCCCGGAGCTAAATTAGGAGATCGTCTTCGACGAATCGGCTATTATTGGCCAAAGATGTTTTCAGACGCAGTCGACTACGCTAGACACTGTCATGCATGCCAAATTCATGGGGACTTTATCCATCAAGCGCCGGGTAATCTGCATCCTACATCCGCAACTTGGCCATTTGAAATGTGAGGCATGGATGTTGTAGGACCAATTTCTCCTCCAACCTCCAAAGGACACCAGTTCATTTTGGCCGTAACCGACTATTTCTCCAAGTGGGCGAAGGCAATCCCGCTAAAAGAAGTCAAGACTTCAAATGTGATCAAGTTCATTAAACATCACGTCATCTATCGTTTTGGAGTCCCAAGACGAATAGTTCATGACAACGGGACACAGTTTGTTAGTTTTGGATTTCAGCGGTTCTGTGATAAATTTCGCATCCAAAGTGTTGCATCCACGGCATATTATCCGCCAGCGAATGGTCTTGCAGAAGCTTTTAACAAAACCATTGTGAAACTCCTCAAAAAGTTTGTCTCTAAGAGCCGACGAGATTGGGATGAAAGACTCGGCGAATGTTTGTGGGCCTACCGCACAACAGTAAGGACCCCTACAAGAGCTACGCCATTCTCTTTGGTATATGGATGTGAAGCCGTGTTGCCATTAGAAATCCAAATCCCTTCCTTAAGAGTCGCTATCACAACCGGACTGACGGAGGAGGAGAAACATCAACGACGCTTGCAAGAACTCGAAGCTTTAGACGACAAGAGACTTCAAGCTCAGCAGCAGATTGAACTATATTAAGCCCGTATTTCTAAAGCCTACAACAAAAGGTTAAAGAACGGATTTTCAAGAAAGGTGATTTGGTTCTGGCTAATCGACGACCTATGGTGATGACTCATAAAACCAAAGGGAAGTTTAATCCCAAATGGGAAGGGCCTTTTATCGTTGAGACAGTCTATTTCAACGGAGCTTACCGTCTCATCAACAAGAAAGGTGACAGACTTATGATGCCAATTAACGGGAAATTTCTTAAGAAATATTACCCATAATTTGCAAGTCCCTTGAGTTTAGCTGGGGGTTGCTCATCAAAGGTTTGTATGAATAGATAATTCTCCTACTTTGTATGTCGTCCAGTTAACACTACACCTCTGACGATTTAAGTTGTCGAGAAGTATTATAATAAAGAAAATTTCCTAAGTTGTTGGATTGATTCAATGAGAAAGTCTGAGCAACCTAAGACGTGTCTAGCTTCCCCAACCGCAAGTCCTATAACTGCGTTTCAAGTCTCTCGAACGCAAGTCTTAATCCTGCGTTCTTGGTTCCTATAAAGGGGGAGGTCCACACAGAATATCAACTATAACGTGGAAACTTCCAGAGATTACCCAAACAATAACAAAGGGGATCCTCAACAAGTTGGAGTGCGTCAGACTTTTCTGAACGCAACTCAAATCTCAGAGCTGCGTTCAGATCTGTTTGAACGCAAAGTCAGAACCATGCGTCTTTGATAAAGCCTGCGTTCAGATCATACAAACACAAAGGAATAATTTTCAGAAATTCCAACATCACAACAAGACTGCAACATCCCAGACAAACACAAAACACAAAGGAATAATTTTCAGAAATTCCAACATCACAACAAGACTGCAACATCCCAGACAAACACAGAAAAATGCAAGAATAACAGCAGCAGTTCATTTCATGCAGATAATAAGTGTTTGAGGAAGTAGCATAGAGTTATTACAAAATCAAAAGTAAGAGTTGCTGGGGTTTAAAGTAAAGAGAAACTCATAAGATGAGCCTCTGTATTCGATATGGATTTTTCGTGCTTCGCCAGCACCTCTTCTCTAATTCTCTTATGAAGCTCAGCATCAGAAACTGCAGCAGCAGCAGAGGCCTCCTGTTTTAACACTTCGACAGCCTCCTTCTCAGCCTGAACTTCTGATGCGAGAGTGGCATCCTCAAGGCTGAACTCTTCCTGAGTTATCTCCCCTGCATTCAGTCTGGCCTTGGCTTGGCGACGTTGCTTCTGCAAGTTCCAGATACGAGCCTTCTTCTCTGAAATATCTAGAACTCGGACCCTATCAGCAATCCCCTCCTTCAGCATAGCGTCGCCGATGGCCCATTGGATTTTAGACTCCAAGTCTGTGTGCTGCAACTCCTCTAGATAACGAGCGGCCCCCGAGTATCGATATATCGTCTCGTCAAAGCGCTTAGCATAGAAGGGATTGACTTCCGCAAGAGCTTTCAACCCTTCCACAATAGGCGCTCGAAACTCAGAGAAAGAGCCCCACCCGTGCATTACAATGCAGAAGATACGACAATAGGTTCAGCAGCAGAAGCCCCACCTTACAGCCAAATAAAAAGCAAAGTTAGAAATGCAGATAAATGCAAACGCAGTGATCTAAGCATGCGTCAAGATCAGTCTGAACGTAAGGAAGCTAAACCTGCGTTGAACAGCTATGAACGCAAGGTTTCCTCCTGCGTTCAGGATAAAGGGATCAACCCTTCAACTTATCAATAAACACGGAAGTTTTCTTCCGCATTCAAGATCAAAGAACACATGAATGATTGTTCGTATCTAAAACGAACAAATCTTATCAACAAACACAGAAACTTCTCCGTGTGTTTAACGTCAAGGGTTTGGTTCTTCACCATTACAATGGACACAAGAAGTTCTTTCAGTCAGGAAGATGAACAGTTTTCATCAAGAGAAATGCAAACTCTGTGCACATTCAAGATTGAAATGACGAATTTTATTCGTCATCATCAATCAGAACTCATCTAGAGAGTTTCAAGAAAACCCATTGATGAAGAATGCCTGAAACGAAGAAGACAGCGAGACTTACCTCGAAGACCAGGCATGGGAGGCGTCGACGTCAGCCTGGAAGAAGACCCGAAAACCTCCTCTGATGGCGGGTAGGGTGCACCAGATGGTCGTCGTCGCTCGAGCGAGACTCTTGGGGACCATCGCTGGAAGATGAAACGGAACAGCTGAACAGTTTTTAGAATTAACGAGAAGAAACTCGTTTCTAATTTCAAGAAGGAAGCCTAAGCGATTAAGGTCCTTGACAAGATCAATCAAGGCTATTTATATATATAATTACTGTGGGTAGTATAGAGTTCCAAGACTCCCGCCCAAAGGAGGTCTCTTCGTCATCATTACAGCCGTTTCAGCTTCCTATTAGACGCGGGTCAAAACCCTGCGTCCATAAAGGCAGACCAAACGCAACGGTTTAGAGATGCGTTCTTTCAAGAATACGCAGCTCAATTCAAGAGCATGAACGCAGGGGGTACCCCTATTCCTAAAATCAGATGTTTGGAAAATATGCTGCTTGAGATGGGTTTCATTTTCCACAGAATTTGAACCCTACCTTCCTCAAAGTTGCTCCAAACGCAACACTTCTAACTTATCGACTCTCATCAATAGAGCGATAAGTCCTCAAAGTTGCTCCAAACGCAACACCTCTAACTTATCGACTCTCACTAATATAGCGATAGGTCCTCAAAGTTGCTCCAAACGCAACACCTCTAACTTATCGACTCTCGTCAATAGAGCGATAAGTCCTCAAAGTTGCTCCAAACGTAACACTTCTAACTTATCGACTCTCGTTAATAGAGCGATAAGTCCTCAAAGTTGCTCCGATCGCAACACTTCTAACTTATCGACTCTCGTCAATAGAGCGATAGGTCCCCAAAGTTGCTCCGATCGCAACACTTCTAACTTATCGACTCTCATCAATAGAGCGATAGGTCCCCAAAGTTACTCCGATCGCAACACTTCTAACTTATCGACTCTCACCAATAGAGCGATAAGTCCTCAAAGTTGCTCCAAACACAATACCTCTAACTTATCGACTCTCGTCAATAGAGCGATAAGTCCTCAAAGTTGCTCCAATCGCAACACTTCTAACTTATCGACTCTCATCAATAGAGCGATAGGTCCCCAAAGTTGCTCCGATCGTAACACTTCTAACTTATCGACTCTCATCAATAGAGCGATAGGTCCCTAAAGTTGCTCCGATCGCAACACTTCTAACTTATCGACTCTCATCAATAGAGCGATAGGTCTTCAAAGTTGCACCAATCGCAACACCTTCCACTTGTCGACTCTTAACAATAGAGCGACGAGACTATAAAGTGTGCCACGTTAATATTACATTCTTGGCACTTATAGGATTCTTCCAGTATTTAAGGCAAAAACATAATACAAGAAGAATAAATAGTTGTTGTCGCAATATTAAACTGGTATTTCATTGTTCCATGTCAAAACATGATATGAAAAAGAAACAATGAAAAGCCAAAAGGCAGCATTACCTTTATTCAAAGGAAAACAAGGTGACCTAAGATAAGTGTTGTTCCTACCAAAAGAACGATACAAAAACAGGCTCATCAATTCATCAGATTAAATGAAGCTAGCTGAGACTTAATGTCAGAAAGTTTTTCTTCATGGTCGGCCCGAACCAGCATCTCGGCCCGTTTCCGAAGCTCGTCCTCGCTAGACAGCATAGCTGCCACCTCCTTCTTGGCCTCCTCCAGGACATTAGCTTTTGCGCGGTAATTCACCAGAGAAGTAGCACTTTTGGCGTTGAGCTCAGTGACGATGACTTCTTCTCGTTTGAACTGAGCATTCATCCTAGCCAACTCTACTTCAGCAGCAATGATCTTCTCTCGCAAATTCTCCAAAGAAGTGTTGGAGAGTGCTAGCTCAGCTTGTTTTTGAGCATGCAGTTGTTGCAGATGTTCCACCTCAGCCTCTTGCTCTGCTATATGACGTCGAGCGGCTTCATACTTATTGAATTCTTCGGCTCGAATATCCTCAAAAGTAGATGCAATCTGCGCTTGGATATCAGCGCGACCCAAAGCCTCCAAGAATCTGAGTTGTCCCTCTAGACGTGAGATGGCTTCGGAGCAGCGCTGAACAACGTCGACGTCACCTACGAGCTTGAGGTTGTTCAAACTGTTCGTGAGCATGGGCTTGAAGGTATCAAAAGTATCTCGTCCGGCTAGCACAACCTCAATTATTTTCTTGGTAAGCCCTCCCAAGTAGTCAAGGGAAATCCTGACAAAATCTGGTACGTCTGTGGGATTCGAAACGGCGATAGGAGACAACACAGAAACTTCTGAAGATGCTAAACCAAGTAAAAGACCAGCAGGTGATTTCGGGGTAGTGGCTTGGGAAGGAGTGCCAATATCCAGCTGAGATGGACTCGATTGCAAAGCCATCAGTTCCCCCATTTGAGACGACCTTGGCACATCTACAACTTCTGTAGAGGCTAGAGAAATTGTCAGTAAAGTCGTCGGTGGAAGAGCCGTTGTGGAGGTCTCCAAACGAGGAAGGAGGGGTGATAGTACTCGCCTCATGTATCATAGGATCTGCATGAGAAAATCGTTTAAATACAGATTAAAGATTAGTCGAGTCGAAACAAACGACACTTACCAGTAAGAGGTAGGGGAATGTAGGGTGACGCTTTGTCGGGAAAGGATGGTGGAGGAATATTCCAATCATCGGGATCATCGCTATCCTCACCCAGGCTGTCATTATTCCCTTCATTTCCACTTCGGCTACCATCATCATCTGTGGCATCCGCACCATCGCTATGAGCCATAGGTTCCTCTCCGCCCACCGGAGGGAATGCTGGCGCATCTTCGGCAACAGTAGGCTTTGCTATGATTCCAGTAGTGGGGCTAGGCTGTGAGTCACCTACAATTGGCAATAACACAGAAGCGGAAGGAGACTTATCTGTTGCTAAGCCTTGCGGAGCGGCCTCTAGAAGTTCTTGGGCAGGAGCTATGTCTTCTGCAACATGAGAGGCAGTGGAGGCTGTATCATGAAGCGTGTCTTCGGGAACAAACTCTGCGCCCCCTGCAAAAGATTCATCTCCACACTCTTCTTCATGTAATGAATGAGCAGAAGAATCATGGCCTCCTAAAGCAGGACCAACTGAGGGGAGACCAGGCTGAGGCGAGAGTTCCATAGCAGTCGATTCTTATTCTTCATCTTCGGTACACCATGCTTTCTGAGCATCCGACATAAGTTTGGAAGCAGGGGGTTCGAGCGTTAACTTCCGACGAGCTCTTTTGTCATACTTGGCTTCTTCGACCGGCCCTAGTGCCCTCTTTCCAGTAGCATTCTTACTCCGAGTCTGAACTCTTGAAGGTTCTACTACGCGAGTATCCGGCATCCTGACCTCTTCTTGAATTGGCTCTGGTGATTGTTGTTGTTCGTCCTCTGGAATCGACTTCTCATATGATAAATATTCGCTAGCACCACGGACGCGGAACCTTTTGGCACTCTTCTTTGAAGCATACCATTTGCGGATGGCCTTCAAACAAGAAGTATTCATATTGTAAGCTGAAATCTGAGAAGCGGCCTGGTACCAGGTACAGAAGCTCAGAGAGGTACGTGCATTGGGCATCTTATATGGTAGCCGGAATTTTGCTCCGGTACAACCAGCCACCGAGTAGTACCAAGCTCGTGCTCCTTCATACACATTACCTGTGTACGCAAGAGTAGGGTTTGGGTTCCCAACATAGAGCTGATCATAGCCAAATTGCCGAGAAAAGCGATAAGGCTGATAAGGTTCAATAAAGCATTTCCTCCCTTGTCAAAAAATAAGATAGCCCGGGCGAATGTTTATGAGCCACCAAAAGGTACCCCTGCTAAGCATGGTGAAAGAATTCGGTCCCGGAGTGTCTTGATGAAGTTCTCCATACGCGCCGCCCTCGAAAGCGAGAAACTTACAAGCAATCTCGTAATTATAATCCCATCTCAATATTTCACGGAATTTAACTTGATACCAACCGGCCCATTCAGAAGTTTCTAATTGCTGAACAAGAGGAGTTGAAGTGCCACTTGATTCAGGAGTCGTCATTATCGGAGGACAGTGCAACACGAACCAAGATACCAAATAAATGTATGGCATCGGCACTCGAAGAGTTGGGGTCTGAATGATAGTCTTCCCGTCGGAATCCACTTTCTTGACAGCAACAAATTCGGAAGATAGTTCCCGCAAACCACTTTGTAAGCAGCACACCATGGCTGAAAGAAGATTCAAGGGTCGTCCATAAGCCAACAGAACAGCAGGATATAAGACCTCTACGGTAATAGCATCCACCGGTCTTGTGGGTACCACACAACGCTTCAACCAGAGAGTCAGAAAACCAGCGAACAAAGTCATGTCAGAGATAGGAACTTCTGCCTGATAGTGGAAGCTTTCGAACGTAGTAAACGCTGGGAAGACATCCTCCTCGGCCTCGCAAGTATATTGAGAGGTTGCGTCATTAATGCGTTCCATGATCTCCTCAAGAGTACTGGCGGCTAAGCGAGGCACATCGGCTTTTTTTTTCCCCATATTTGCGCACATATCTGGAAATGGCACATCAATTCCCAGTAAGTGTCGTAGATTTCGGGAGCACCATTTTTCAGGATCTCTAATTCCCTGCTTCCGGGAACAAACTTCCTCATAAGGCAATTCTCCAAAGGACAATCCAGAAATTTCAAACATTTCGTGGAGAGCGAAGCCCAGTTCACCAACTGGGGTGAAAAAGGTGCCGGTGTGAGGGTTGTAGAATTCCAGCATAGCGAAGAGTCCGCTGTAATTCGGAGAAATGCCATATCGAGTGGCCATTATTGGAACTCTCAAATCCGAAATTCTCAAAGGTTCTTCTAGTTCCTCCAAGACGAAATTTATCATCCGGGCCCACCAGTCCGTATCACTGGAGTGAACCCAAGTAGGGGCCCTGAAATCCCGAGCAGGGAACTCTCCTTTGACAGAAATAAATGTTCTAATGAACACCTCCGCCAATTTAGCAGACTCTCCGACAGGATGCTCTTTTTGGAATAAACCTGGTTTCAGAGCCATAAAATTATTGAAACCAGTGGGATGAGTGCCCCGATGAGTGATGTGCCCTGTGGCGACACCTCCTTGGTCCTGAACGAGTTCCCAATTCATCGATCGCGGGATAGAAGCGCACTGATAATAAGAAAGCGGCCACATCCGCTCCAAATTTGGAAGGAAAAGGCGACGATTATTGACAGTCCTCAGCCATTTGTAGTTCCCTTCCGACACCCGCTTGGGGTCCATCTTTACAGAATCCCCGAATAGGAAAGACGGCTTCTTTAAAATCTCACGCTCTGCGGTTTCAAATTTGGCATTCGTAACCAAAGACCTGAGAGTCTCAGGAAAAGCCTGAGTGATGAGTTTCGCCCGCTAGACCTGCGTTCGGATTCTCGAACACAGGATCTCAACCCACATCTAAAATTTTGAATGTAAGGTCTAGACCTGCGTTCGGATTCTCGAACACAGGATCTCAACCCACATCTAAAATTTTGAACGAAAGGTTCAAACCTGCGTTCGGAGTCTTGAACGCGGGGTCTCAACCTACATCCAAAATTTTAAACGCAGGGTCTAAACCTGCGTTGAAATTTTATGAACGATGGAGCTAGCCATGCGTTTTCTTGAAATTGATTACCAGCTCAGAATTATCTCTTGAGCTTAAATACAGATCGTCAATCAAGGGTTGGAGACGAGAGACCTGTCAAACCAATTTCCAACAGTTCAACCTTACCATTAGTTGAAGAAACCAGCGACGAAGGCGTAGGGATTTGATCATCCCCGGAGGTTCTAGCCGAAGGAACATCCTGAGCTTGGGCGGTCTTCGATTTAGAAGCCATTTTCTTCTTGGGACCCATGGCAATTGTGGCGAAGAAGATGAAGATGGGCGAAGTATTTAGGAACGGATCCTTTCCTCCGTTGAAGTGCTGGAGAAGATGAACAGTAGCCCTGTTCAGAAATCAAGTAAGAAGGGGAAAAGTCGAATGACTTTTTGATTTGACCTCAGTGGCCCACTTATAAACAGCTGTAGCTGTCAAATCAAAGCGGGATTTTAGGTAAAATCTCACCTGAAACGTGATTCTCGCGTTTTCAAAAAGAGGGGTTTCAACTCCCGAACGCACCCTCACGTTCAAACAGTCGAACGCATGATTTAGACATGCGTTCTGATGACAGAACTCAGCCTATCACACAAATAACTCCTTCAAAGAGGTTAATATTCCAAGTAATCTCTCTGAGGCCGTCTTCCTGACTAAGCTGGGGATAAAGTCCTTCTTATACAGGCTTGTGGTTCTCTCCATCTATGACGACAGATCTGTCTTAAGCTTAGAAATGTCCAACTTCCCTGAAGACGATGAACTTAGTCAAGCAAGTTAAAGCCCAAGTCATTACGAAGACACTCTATTCAATCTGCGATGAGGTGCATTCGATCAACAAAATTTTTTGGGTTCCAAAGTGTTTCGAAAATTCGTCCCAGACAACCGCGAACTTTCAAAAACTTTGGAGGGGGTTCTATAGGCTGTCTAAAAATAATAATACATAGCTGATTCCCCATCAAACACCGATGATGGAAGTTACAATCTGACGACTTCCAGAAGGCTATCTTTAGCAACACTCTGACAGAAAGAGATTACAAATCGACGATCTCTTCAAACCAAGACGTGGAAGTCCTCCCCGCGTACCATCGTCAAGATACCATACCAACTCAGCTTCAACCGCTGCAAACAAAAATACAGCTACTTATGTGAGATGATTGATCTTGATGGCTGCGACAACAACATGACTAATATTATATTAGCAACTATTAGAGATGCTGATGAGCAGTGTAATGATATTCGACGCACTGAGGAGCACATGGTTAAACAATGCAAAGAAATCTTAGCGGAGATCGTGACCTGCAGTTGATAGAGCGTTATTGAGATGCCTCAATTATCACAAATGGCCTGAATAAGACCTTCTTTACTGGTCATTGGTGTCATCCATAACGACGCAGCAGCTCTTCCCAATCACCGTCAGAACGCAAGTCAAGGTTCTGACTCATTCAAACGTGATCGTAACAACTTTGAAGCTGTTCTCTACCCACGATATAGGGAGTGGTTTACGTGGGTTGTTACACCCGATTAATGGGGTAACTAAACCCCCATTTAGGCGCGGATTATGGGGGGCAGTTACACCCCTAATCCCCCTATAAATATCAACAAACTCAACAGAGTTAAGGATCAGATTTTTGATAATCAGATCGAGGGACGGATTTGTGGAGATTAGATTTTGATTGCTTGGAGAGGATCTTTCGATCAGATTTCCTAGAATGAGAAAAAGAGGGTTGACTCCTTACACAGCCTGGGAAATCAACAAAGGGAGGAGCTCTAAACCGTCGATATTTGGCTTATTAACCGAATTATTTTCGGTTTGAACAACTCTATTACTAGAGTTTATTGTTTGTTCTGAATCACGAAACTCATCAAGAGTTATCAATCAGACAAGACCGTTGTTCCAGTGAGTACAGATATTCGGATCGTCAACGAGAAGCAAACTCGACGCAAGCATTCGAGGGAGGCATCTCATCGCCACCGTGAAGAACCCAGAATTAAACAAAGGAGAGAATCCAGATCATTCTCTTCTCTTTTGTAATCAGAAAATCCAAATTGTAATCGATTTTGAGAGAATACAAATCAATTTTCCTTCATTTCTTTTACTGCAAATTTTCCACCAAACAAGGGGTTGGCTGTTAAGCCTTAATGGGTCCAAAGCATTTTGGATGCGGGGTGTTAGATAGGAAACACGTCTAAAGAACTCACCTAGAATCCTATCATGAGAGAGGATGACTTTTAAGCCTTAATGAGTTCAAAGCATTTCGGATGCAGGATGTTTGATAGGAAACATGGCTATAGATCTCACCTATGCCTGGGTGAAGATTTGATCATCTCCTATGGTGCTTTATGGAAAGATACCTAGAGCCCTAGCAGAAACCAGGACTAGCACATGGCCATAAATGTGCAAAGGCAAAGGCAAGTGTGGTTCAAAGTGAAAACTACCACAGATGAGTTTGATCTTGTGTGATCGCTGGATTTTAGACATGTGTTGGTTCAAGTCTTTGCGACACCATGCATCTATCTTCTATTCAGTTGGTCTAAGGGGGATTCAAGTCCTTGCGATATCTACCTTATGCACAACGATTGAAACGACGACACCATAACACGACACTAGTTTAAAAACTTGTGGGGGATTGTTGGATTTTTGGTCAAAACTGCTTTCCAAAATGAGTTTTTAAACTATATATATTAACTACAAGTATTTTTCATAAATGCTTAGTAGCCTAGTAGAAAGTTTATGTTTTGGTGTTTCAAAAGGTCCCTTGTTCGAGGCTTGGCAACGGCAAGCCGAGAAGTGTTTTATTTGAATTAATCCCTCATAAGTTCTAGTGGGTCGTGGACCGTGGACCGTGGGCCAATGGGCCGGGATCGGGGCTAATCGGGCTGAGGCGCTAAGTGGCGCTTTGTTAGGCGCACTTTGCACTTCGCACGGAGGCATCAGGGCGAGGTGGCGCTATTTGGCACAACGAAGGTTGCCTCGGAGGCTGCTTCGCAGCATGAGGACGAGCTACGTATTCGCACGAGGATGACCCTAGCGTTCTCGTAGTTTGACAAGGTTCGTTCGTTCGACGAGGTTCATCTGTCATACGAGGTTCGCCTGTTTGACGATGTTCGTTCGTTCGACGAGGTTCGCCTGTTTGACGAGGTTCACCTGTTTGACGAGGTTCGCTCGATTGACGAGGTTCATATGTCATACGAGGTTCGCCTATTTGACTATGTTCGCTCGTTCGACGAGGTTCATCTGTCATACGAAGTTCGCCTGTTTGACAACGTTTGTTTATCAAACAAGGTTCGTTTGATTTACTAAGACATGACCCTCGTGTTTCGTAGCAACGCGTCTATTAATTGCCTCGTATTCAGCAGTTACTGCATGTAGCAGTTACAAAAGCATTAATAGCAATTTAATGCATTGATGTTACAATCTTAATTATCATTAAGAATTGTAACGGTCACATTAATTACTAATGACTCTTGAGCTGGGCTTAGAGGCCTATAAATAGTGCCCTTGGACAGCTCTTGGTCGAGGTTGGAAAATCTCTCGCGAGCGTGGAATACGAACGTCAGTATAAAATACGAACGTCGGAATACCCACGCGAGCTTGGAATACGAACGTAAGATTGACGTTGTTGTTGTGCTGTTACTGCAGAAACTGTGCCCGCAGGAACCCTGAAACTGAAAGGTTTTGAACCGTAAGGTTCTGAGATCGAGGAGATCTTTTGCCTTGACCGAAAGGTCTTATAGATCGAGGAGATCTTGACAGTACTGGGTTGGTACACACCAGAGTACTGACCGAAAGGTCTTATAGATCGAGGAGATCTTGACAGTACTGGGTTGGTACACACCAGAGTACTGTACTGCTGTTCCTGGTAACGGTTTGACCTTGGGATCCTTGCACCGGAGTAGGCCAAATATTGCTTTAAGCACAGCGTTTCACAAACGCCCAGCAGTTAATTAAAAAAATTTAAAATAACAGTACGTTATCCTTTACTGTTCAATTCCAGATTTAACCATAATTTCCAATAATCTTAAAGTTATATTTCAGATCTACTAATGGATCCTGCGAGGACTCTTGGAGTGGACTGTCTCAAGTTAGAAATTTTTGATGGATCTAATTTCAACGCATAGCGTCGAAAAGTGATTTTTAGGATGCAACTCCTAAAAATCTACTATGTGGTTTCTGAGGAGAAACCTGACTTTGAAGAAGACCCAGAGTCTGAAGCCTCTTGGGATAAAGATGATCATTTCTGTAGGAGTTATCTCCTTAACTGTCTGGCTGATCATCTGGCAGATGCTTACACCAACAAGCCATATGCAAAGGAAATCTGGAATGCTCTGGAGGAGCAATACAAGGATGAGGAGAAGCTTTCCAAATCTCACCTCATTGATAAATTTCTGGACTTCAAGTTTGAAGATGACACTAAGGTTTTGCCTCAAGTTAAAGAACTCGAAAAGCTTGTAATGAAGCTGAAGGATGAAAAGATCAGTCTTTGTCAAACCTTCATTTCTGGTGCAATTGTCAACAAGCTTGATCAGTCTTTGTCAAACCTTCATTTCTGGTGCAATTGTCAACAAGCTTCCTCCATCTTGGATGTCGTTCTCCACGGACATCCGAAGAAGGAAAAGACAAGTGACTTTATCTGATTTGAAGAGGTTCATTCGGATCGAGGACGAGATTCGGACTCGCATAAAGAATGAGCTCCTAGCTAAGCAGAAGGCGTCTGCTAACATGGTGACTACTAACTCTGAGAAGGGTATCAATTCTTCTAAGAAAAAAAAGTTTTTTAACAAAAAGAAGAATCATAATCCGAAGAACCTGAATGTTCAGAAGAAAGATTTCAAGAAGAGCGACAAATGCTTCAATTGTGGGAAGTAAGGACATTTTGCCAAAGACTGCAAAGCACCAAAGAAGAGAACAGTACACAATGTTAATTAACTTGACAATTGTGTGGCTAATCTCTCTCAGGTATGATTTTTCCATATTTTTTGTATTTTTTAATGTTTAATTTCATGCTAGATTCGTTAAATTTGGTTGATCTATCTCATCTCACGAATTAAGAACCCTAGATTTGGTGTTCTTTATTCTTTTTATGTAATTGTTTGTCGCAATGAGGATGTCTATGATGTTCGTTAAGATGCCCTAGATCTGGCTGATCGTCTAAAATTTTTAATGATTTTTTACGAATAATGAATTTTTATGGGGGTTTGGTACATAATTGGGTGGATTTGCTTATCGATATGTTAATTTCATAAATCGGGTTTCTTTTAATTATATTTCCATGAATTTGATTTTCTTTAGAAAAAAAAAATTTTGTTCATGACCTGTGATTTTATGATGGGAAATCAAGATATTTGGGTCTTGATTCATGGTGAAATTTAGTATTTTTATTCTGTTTTGATTTTAGGGTGTGTTTGGTAATCAATGTGTTTTTGAAGTGTTTTTGTAGAAAAACACCATGTCATGTTGTTTTTATTTCAAAAGTGTTTTAAAAACACAATTTATACTTATTGGTCAAACTAGTTTGACCATTTATATAGTGGCGGTGGGGTGGCAGTAGCAGCGGCGAGCGAGCGTACTAGCGGGCCGCAATCGTGTCCATCAGGCCCAGGCATCGTTGCACACCCCAGCGGTTCGACAGGTTAACCCGCTCACGACGAATCAACACCACGTCGCCAGGTGTTGCGCCGTGAGCGGGTGGGGTGGGCTCGCGCGCCGGGCGGCAACAGGTGAACATCTGCGGGCCGGCAGGCGGCAGGCGGCGGTCGGCGACGAGTGGGCCGCCGGACGAACGGCGGGCAGCGTGTTTCCGACCGGGCGCGCTCCGAGCTTTGAACAGGTCGACGAGCCACCGGGACGGTGAAGAACTTAAGATGAAAATAATGTGATCTCAAAACACCTTTTTGGTGTTTTGACAAAAAGCGTTTATTTTTTGGATTTTGTAAAGGGTCAAGTCAAAAAAACGCTCCAGTTGCCAAACGCGTTTTATTGTTTTTTTTTAAAACAGAAACGGCAAAAACGCCACGCTTGCCAAACGCTCCCTTAAGCAATTGAAAACGATTTTTTAAAATTTTATTTTATTTTCATCTATTGTTATTATTATATTTATTGCTAATTGAAGAAGTCCACATTGGATAACTTACTGTGTTATTATTATTCCTTTAATTTTTAGGGGCTTTTACAGGGTTCTGTTGGTGAGTAGATTGGTTATTTTTCAGATTGCAGAATTTTTAAGATCACAGGAGAGTAATGTCAAGCCATTATAGACTGGTAAGCTGTTAAGTTTATAGTCAACTTTAATAAACACTTACAGATTGTTATAAGTTATTACCTTTCGTCTGTCATTTTTTTCGTGGTTTTCATCAGAGAAATGAGGATGAGTACGAAGATTATGATGAATATGAAGAGTATGCTTCTGGAGAGGAACAGGCGGAGGAAGAGGAAGAAGAGGAGGAACCGCCGAGCCAAGAACAACAAGAATTTCTGAAGTTGAGGGAGGAGCTTAAAGAAAAGTTTAGGCAGAAATTGAAGAAAGAAACTGCTGGTCATTTGGGACATTGAAGCCTCTTGCAGGAGAAGAAAAGAACAACACCAAAGGATAAGTGAGTTTATTAACTTATTTACTATATATTTCATGTTTGTTTTATTCCCGGACTAGGGGTACCGTATTCCTCGGACTATAATACTGGGATTGTATTATACTGAGACTATTTTGGTCCATTTTAATGTTTGTTTTTGCATGGACTAACATTGGGACTAACTTAAATTAGTCCAAAATAGTGTTTGTTTTTTAGGGGATTTATGGCCATTCAGACTAAGACTTTTTTACCCTCAAGTCAACTAATATTGTGTTAATGTCTGTTGCGAAAAAAATTCATACTTTGGGCATGTCCTTGTCTGAGAGATAGACACACCACCGCATACCTTTCATGATACAATAAACAATCCTACTCTTTAACAGAACACACTCGTAAAAAACTCAAGCATCTAATTAAACATGAAATTAGATATTAGAGCTAATTGAAAGCTCTCGTTAATTTCAACCGTTTAGATAAGAAGAATTTGCTCTTTTTTATGTATAATCCAATTCTTATTATATTATTATTAACACAATGAACCATTTTTTTGTTGACTTATTTCTTTTTTTTTTCTTTTATTTATATCCAGAACCATCTAAAATGAGTCCATGACAAGTGCTTGTTCATTTGGCATTGACATTGCATTAGCACCAATATAGATGGAAAGCAATGAGGCCTTTCCTTTCATTCTTTTTGCGGATAGCCAAGACACAGGGGAAAAAATTCTGAAGAAAAATCTGCGAGGAGAAAGACTGCGGAAAAACGTGTCGGGCAACAACCCGTGACCGTGAGAATAATAGCTGTGCACAGAAAAAAATTGTAGGAAAAAACTGTGGAATTAAAAGTGTAGGGTCATTTTTATCAGAAAATCTTAGTCCTCCCTGTGATTAGTTCCGTGATTGTAAAGGTGGGGTGTGGATGGGTTTAGTTCAGTCTCCCTGTTGGGTATTAGCTAGTCCCCTCCTTAAAAATAGTCTGGTCGGTAAGAAAAACAAACAGGGGTTAAATAGGTGGGTCAAGATGATATGAGTGTATCTCCTCTTCGGAACTTAGCGATCCTCATGAGAGCTTGAGGATAGGTGATTCTCATGGTAACTTGAGGATATGTGATTCTTATGGTAACTTGAGAATAGAGGTGTAAAATAATACAGTGGAACGCAGGTCAAAGCGTGGAACGAGATGGTGAATCGAATAATCGAAGCGTCCAGTTTTCAGCTCGTGAGTCGACTCATACATGCACATAAGTCGACTCATCGGGTTGATCGACTCATGCCTGTCATGAGTCGACTCATGAAGCCCAGCCGTTTGTCAGATGTTTCTGACCAGTCAACTCATGACTATCATGAGTCGAATCATGAAGCCCAGCCGTTTGTCAGATGTTTCTGACCAATCGACTCATGACTGTCATGAGTCGACTCACGAAACCCTGCCGTTTTGTTAAAAGTTTCTGACCAGTCGACTTATGACTGTCATGAATCGACCCGTATGTCATGAGTCGACTCATATATGCACATGAGTCGACTCATCGATGGTTTCCTGGTTCGTTTGGATTTCTGTTTACTCGAATTCTTGTGGGGTTTGGGCTTGGTTATTTATCACTTTGTCATCCACGTTGTTACACATATATAAGGGATTGTTTTAGGGTTTTAAAACAATCAAGAGAGATTAGATTGTCATCCACGTTGTTACACATATATAAGGGATTGTTTTAGGGTTTTAAAACAATCAAGAGAGATTAGATTGTATTTGAGAATTGAGAGAGGTTTTAAAACAATCAAGAGAGATTAGATTGTATTTGAGAATTGAGAGAGATTGTTCTTCAATTCTAGTAAGATTGTAAACTATTTAATTCTCATAATCTAGAGAAGATATTTTTCTTCGTCACCACTAAATTATCCTTGTGTTCTTGTTATTTTCTTCTTAACCACCTTTGATAATTCCGCGATCAAATGTGCTCGTACGACGACTCGTATCAAGTTGGTATCAGAGCGATCAGATCCTATGAAAGGGGTATCATGTATATGGTCATGATTCGATCGCAATACAAGAAGTTAAACGAGACCCTTATTTCATTGGAAGGGGTCCAGAAATTAAGGAAGAAGAAGATGACTGAAGGAGATAGTTCAGCGCGGCTAGATGCATTAGAGAAACAGATGGAGATAATGAGTTCGACTCTCACACAGCTCGTCAATATCTTCCAAGAAAAAGACAAAAAGGAGAAATCTTTTTCGAAAGGCAAGAAAAAAATTGTAGAGTCCGATAGAGAAGGTGAGGAATCTAATTCTGATAAGGAGGTCGAGACTATCAAAACTGTTCTGCATCAAGAGGGTAAAAATTACTACTGGAATTTGAAAATTGATTTCAAGGTGAAGATTCCTGTTTATGATGGGAGTGTCAATGTGGAGAAGCTCGATAATTGGATCGAGCGTATGAAGATGTATTTCACTCTCTATGGATATTCATCCAAAAAGAAGATTGTGTTCGTGACTTTGAAGCTTTCAGGGCATGCGTTGACGTGGTGGAAATCCTACTGCAAGCAGGAGAAAAAGGCGGTGTCGTGGAACAAGTTTAAGGAGCTATTGAGAAAGCAGTTTTATCCAGTGGGGTTCCTTGAGGAGCATTGGTACAAGTGGTAGGACTTGCGCCAAAGATTCAATCAGACCGTTCAAGAATATACGACGGAATTCCAACAGCAGGCGATGGTTCTTAACATCACGACAGAGGAATATTCTATCTTTATGAAGTATATGGTGGGCCTGAATGAATATATCCGAAAGAAGATGAAGGCGTTCACAATCGAGTCCTTGGCAGAAGCGAGTGTGAAGGCCATTGCCATTGAGGGCAGGCAAAAGAAGGGTAACGAAACGAAGGGAGACTCCAAACAGACGGGAGGCAAGTCGAATGACTCTCAGCCTAAGGAAGAGAAGAAGAAGGGTGATTCAAGGAAGACAGGATTAACATGCAATCACTACAAACAGACAGGACACGTAGCTGATCGTTGTTGGGAGAAGTATCCTTATCTGAAACCAAAAGGATTGAAGAAAAAGGAGGAGAAGAAGGCATATATAGTAGCTCAGAGTCCGAAGGAAGTTCCCGGGATGACAGCACCCAATAGCAGTCTCAACCTTTTATGGCGGGGAAGCAGAACACGATGGAGAATGAAGACCCGGGGGAGCAGCTCTTTATTTTGAAATTACAGGTCAAGACCAGCTTGGTTGATGCCATAGTGGATCCAGGGAGCCAGAAGAATTTGATATCTGAGGTTTTGGTTCAGAAGCTGGGATTGAGGGATTGAGGACGGTTAAACATCTGAAACCTTATCTTTTAGGGTGGATTCAAAAGGAGGCGGGGTTGAGTGTAGTCAACCAATGCACTTTTAGATTTGCACTCCACGAGTCGTATATTGATGAGGTCACATGCGACGTTATTCCGTTGGATGTTTGCCAAATAATACTGAGCAATCCTTATTTGTGGGATAGGTTTACGGTTTACGATAGATGAGTCCAGAAGTATACGTTCACCAAAGAGGGCGATCAATTCATCTTTCGTTCGACATCTCTTCCACAGGAGACGAGTTTGGTGACAGTGACTCAGGTAAATAGGCTAGTGAATACGAGCAAGATGTTTGTATTGTTAGTCATTAGGTCTTATAAGGAGCAGCTGAGTAGGGTGTGCTTGACTACCTTGAGCAAGTTTCAGGGGGGAGATCTTGACAGGTTGAAGGCCAAGTACATGGACTTGTTTTCGGAGATCACGGGACTACCACCACGACGGGGTGTGAAGCATGAGATTATGTTGACCGGCGAGGGTTCTTTGTCGAATATAGGTCTATACCGCACATCTGTAGAGGAGTCTGAGGAGATCAAGAGGCAGGTTCAGGGGCTTTTGAAGACAGGAGTGATTGTGCCGAGTTGTTCCCCTTGCGGGTCACCAGTGTTGTTGGTGCCCAAAAAGGATGGAGGCTAGCGCATGTGTGTGGATTATCGGGCGCTCAATAAGATAACCATCAAGAATCGATACACATTACCTCAGATTGATGATCTTATGGACCAGTTGGAAGGAGCGAGGTTTTTTACAAAGCTGGATTTGAAGTCTGGTTACCATCAGGTGAGGATTCGGGAGGATGACACTTGAAAGACTGCGTTCAAGACCAAGCAGGGCCTGTTCGAGTGGTTGGTGATGCCGTTTGGATTGTGCAACGCTCCGGCTACCTTTATGAGACTTATGAACGATTTGTTACGACCCTTTATAAAGGATTTTGTGATAGTTTACCTCGATGATATCTTGGTGTACAGCAAGACCTGGGAGGAGCATCTTGTTCATGTCGAGAAGGTGTTTGACGTGCTGCAGAACGGACAGCTGAAGTTTAACAGGAAGAAGTGCAAATTCGGAAAGGACGAGTTGGTGTATCGGGGCCAGCGGATGATAGATCCAGGCAAGGTGGTGGTGAACATGAAGTGGCCGACACCTAGGACAGTGACGGGGGTGAGAAGCTTCATGGGGGCTTGCCAGTATTTGCGCAAGTTCATTCGATATTTCTCGACTTATGCGGCACCTTTACATGGCCTTACGAAGGCGAATGTTCAGTTCGAGTAGGGGAGGATGCATGAGGAAGCTTTTCAGTTATTAAAGAGGAAGATCTCGGAGGCACCGGTGTTAGCATTACCGAATTTACAGAGGACCTTCGAGATAGAGACCGACGCTTCTAGTTATGCTATGAGTGCTGTGTTGATTCAGGATGGAAAGCCGGTGGAGTACCATTTAGAAATGTTTACGGGTGCTATTCAGAACTACCCCACTACGACAAGGAGTTTTATGCACTTTATCAAGCAATCAAGCATTGACGGGTGTATTTATTGGGAAAGGAGGTGGTTGTGCACTCAGATCACAAGCCATTGGAATTTTTACATGCCCATACGAAGCTACAGCAGGCACGACACATGAAGTGGATGTTCTATTTGATGGCGTTCAATATCATCATTAGGTACAAGAAGGGAATGACGAACAAGTTAGCCGATATGTTATCTCGCCCACCCGTGAGAGCTCTCTTGGTGGCGACGCGCATTCAGCCCTTAGTTCCTTTGGAGTATGTGCAGATGTACATATCTAGCCGAGATTTTAGCAGTGTGTTCGAGCAGGCGAAGGCTGGTCGAAAGGGGGAGTATGAGATTGGTGCATATGGTTTGTTGTATCGAGGGACGTCACTATGCATTCCGGAGGGATGGCGACCGATTGTAGTGGATTCAAGAAGCTCATACATCACGTGTGTAAGGTCATTTTGGGATTCAGAAGACGCTTCTCAATCTACAGCGCCATGTCTTTTGGCCGAAGATGTTAGAGGATGTCACTAAGTATGTTGGAGGGTGTAAGCTATGTTACATATCAAAGCCTTCTAATAGGAAAAGGGGATTGTATCTACCATTGCCGGTACCGTTGAGACCGTGGGAGAGTAATTCTATGGATTTCTTAGGAGGATTACCGATGACTAAACGCGGGAATGATTATTTATTCATTGTGGTGGACCGATTCAGCAAGATGGTCATCTTGATTCCTTATAAGAAGACCGTGAAGGGAGCGGGTGCGGCGCAATTGTTCTTTGAGCATGTGTGGAAGCATTTTGGGTTGTCGAATTCGATTATTTCAGATCGAGATAGCCGATTTCTCGGATATTTTTGGGATTCTTTGTGGAGCTTGATGGACACTAGGTTGAAGAAGAGCACAGCCTTTCATCCACAAACCGACGGACAAACAGATGTAGTTAATCGGACTATGGTACATATGTTGAGAGGATACAATTCCAAGCATCCCAAGACTCGGGATGAGAGCTTACCATATCTTTAGTTTGCATTTAATCGGGCTATTCATGGATCTTCGGAAAAGTCACCATTTGAGACTTGTTATGAGTTTTTACCTTCGAGTCCATTTGATCTCGTGTTTTCTAGTGAATCTACGAGCGATGGCAAGAAAGGGAGTGAGAGACAACGTGTTCAGCGATTTCTGGAGAAAATTGCACATATTTATGCTACGGTTAAAGCTCAATTGAAGAAATCACAAGCTAAGTACAAGGCGAAGCATGATCAGCATTGAGTTCCTTGTAACTTTGGCATAGGCGACATGGTATGACTGAAATTGAGTAAGGAGAGGCTAAAGGGAGAAGGGAAGAAGTTAAAACCTATACGATATGGTCCGTTTCGGATTCTCGATCCGATTGGTGACAACGCCTTCAGGCTGAATTTGCCACCTTACTTAGGCATGTATTAGGTGATCAATGCCGAGTATTTGAAGTTGTTTGAGCCTCCATTGCTGGATGATGAAGGTGACGACAAGATGATCTTGCCGCATGTTAAAGACTTGTGGTTTGATAGAGAAGAGTCGTTGAAAGAAGATTGCATTTTTGGGCGGAAGACGATCACGACGAGGCGGGGGACGAAAGAGTCATTTATCATTGGACGTCAATGTCAGGTTCTTAGCAAGGCTAAGTGGTTCAACAGGGAAGGAGGAGCTCACGAGTTTCCTCAGCTGAAGTTCTAACTTGAACGGGACTTCAAGTTCCTAAAGGGGGGAACCATGATACGGGTGTATCTCCTCTTCAGAACTTAGCGATCCTCATAGGAGTTTGAGGATAGGTGATTCTCATGGTAACTTAAGAATAGAGGTGTAAACCAATACAGTGGAACGCAGGTCGAAGCGTGGAACGAGACGGCGAATCGAAGAATCGAAGCGTCCAGTTTTCAGCTCGTGAGTCGACTCATACATGCACATGAGTCGACTCATCAGGTTGAGTCAACTCATGCCTGTCATGAGTCGACTCATGAAGCCCAGCCGTTTGTCAGATGTTTCTGACCGGTCGACTCATGATTGTCATGAGTCGACTCATGAAGCTCAGCCGTTTGTCAGATGTTTTTGACCAATCATGAGTCATGAGTCGACTCATGAAGCTCAGTCGTTTGTCAGATGTTTCTGACCAGTCGACTCATGACTGTCATGAGTCGACTCACGAAACCCAGCCGTTTTGTCAAAAGTTTCTGACCAGTCGACTCATGACTGTCATGAGTCGACCCATATGTCATGAGTCGACTCATATATGCACATGAGTCGACTCATTGATGGTTTCCTGATTCGTTTGGGTTTCTGTTTACACGAATTCCTGTGGGGTTTGGGCTTGGTTATTTACCACTTTGTCATCCACGTTGTTACACATATATAAATGATTGTTTTAGGGTTTTAAAACAATCAAGAGAGATTAGATTGTATTTGAGAATTGAGAGAGATTGTTCTTCAATTCTAGTGAGATTGTGAGAGATTGTAAACTATTTAATTCTCATAATCTAGAGAATGAATTTTCCTTCGCCACCAGTGAATTATCCTTGTGTTCTTGTTATTTTCATCTCAACCACCATTGATAATTCCGCAATGAAAGGTGCTCGCACGACAACTCGTATCACAAGACTATTTTAAAATAATACCATCGCTATCCATAAAACAAACATCGCCATAAAGTATTGAATAAGGTTACTGGTATAATTTTATATGATGGTTGGCTAATTAAAATACCATTTGATGCAATAGTTATGATTCAATTTTTTGTTGTCTGGATTGCAGAACTTAATTAGGTGCAGTCTGATTTCTTGTAAAAGTAAAATGAAATTTTTGGTCAATTTGTGTGGTGGAAATATCACTATATTAGGAGCCAAATGTGATATAACATGGTTCCTGTTTGGTTCCTGGCAACTATACTTGTTTGTTATGTCGTGGCCTATAACTCTGCCTTCCATCGAGAAGGTTTTTTGGGTTGGAGCTTATTTATGAATATATATAAAATTTCTGTTGAGAAATCTTAAGCTGGAATTGAGTAATAGATTATAAAGTGGGAACAACTATGTTGACGCGGCAGACTTATGCTTTTAGTGGAAAATTCAATTCTCTAAATCCATGTTGAGGTATAACTTGTATGCTCAATTGCTGAACCTCACAGCTGAGCCTAAGAAAATTGCTAATGGCGGGAGTGGTTCTGGTCGACCTGTAGAACGTAAACCATTACCGTCCAAAATACCTGCTCAGTCTCCGGGTACAAGCAGACATCCGGGTACAATCAGACCTCCGGCAAAGGTTGTGAAACATGTGAGTGGGGTCCACCTTCATGTGAAGATAGAGAACTTTTGTAATCGGTTAAAGAGCAACCGTGTGAAGAGGTGAGGTAAGATCCAGAGGATCTTTTGTGAGGTGAGGTAAGATCCAGGGGATCTTTTGTGAGGCCATATCTTAGCCTTTTCCGCGTGGGTTTTTTTTTATAAATACCGATGCAATTTCTCCCCTAGGGTTGTGTGCGAAGGCAGAGGGGAGCAGGAGCACGGAGTCTGGCGGCTAATTGGTGTTTGCGGCTGTAGCAAAAGAGCAGGCAGCAGGGTAAAGTCTTAGGGCTTCGTGAAGAGAGAAAAAGGTTTTGAAGGCTGACCTTTTCTTGTGAAGAAAAGCAAGGAGCCTATTTGAGGGTTTAGATTGTGAGAGTTGTAAACCCATTGTATTTTTTTTCTCTTTAATAGTAGATCTCCCCCTCCTTGCCCCGTGGACGTAGGCAGTTTGCCGAACCACGTAAAAATTGATTGTTTGAGTTTGTGGCCATTGTAATAGTTTTAGGATCCCTCGACAGCTGACGAGAGGAAGAGCTAATATCTCACTTTGATGGGATATTAGGCTTCAGATTCTTGTTCCCTTTGAGAAACAAAAATTCTTATCGATCTTTCTCTCTTATTGTGCACCAGAAACTCTGCCGAAATTTCCGCTGCGCACAACAAGTGGTATCAGAGCTCGGGCTACGCTTGGGCTATTTGGAGGAGTAGATCAATTTGGAGGCTCGTCTAGGGCTTCGTTTGATGATAAAGATGAGATCTTTTGGTAAAGAGTCTATCTTTTCAGTTTTGGATCTATTCTTCGTTCGTTGGTGCGTAAGATGTCGGGGAAAGAAGGTGCTTCGGGTGTCGAGGGTGGTGCTTCTGGCGTGAAGACTATTCAGAGTTTGAATATCCACTCTATGAAGATAGATGTGGAGAAATTTAATGGCACAAACTGTTGGAGTTGTAACTTAAAACTTGGGTTTGTAGAGGAAAAGAAGGGCCGGGCTCGGGTTCGGGTCGGGTGGGGCGCGCACACGACCTGCGGACACGAATGCCGCTCCGGATTAATGGGCCCTTAATCTGCTACATTTTTATTTTTGAATAATTAAAATGTAATATTTATTTTTGAATAATTAACATGTGATAAACATTTTTGTAACGGTTAGGATTAAATATTTTGTAACTGTTATAATTAAAATACCGCGGTTTTATGGATTTAAATGACAAAAAACGGCTAACGTTAATACATTAATGGGTGAGTAATTAAAACGTGTTAATTACGAGATTATGAGTAACGGCTGTTTTTCCCTATAAAAGGTTCTAAAATCCGAAGAGTTTTACACAGCGAAATACAACAAGCTCTTCTTCTCCTTCTCTGTTCTTTCTCTTGAATTTATTTACTGTTACGATTTGCTGGTTCCCTGAAAGTGGTGAAGAATTCGCAAAACCTTCTTGAAGCTCGTGCCGACGAGAAGGAGGTCGCCTGACCGAGGGTCGTTGTATCTCCAGGAACTTTTGCCACGTAGCCATGTACGAGAGGGGGCAATTAGATTCTTGGGACAGTGCTTGCACGCCTCGACCATCAGGCCGTATTTCTAACTTTATTTACTTTTCATTTGATATATTTCTTATATCTGTGTTATAATAGTGATTATTTGTTAATTATTAAATTTTCGTTATTGTCTAAACAGCTAATATTTCTAACATTCCAAGAATCTAATTTTTGCTGTTTAGAATAGTATCATGATTAGCATTCTGCTTTTTATGTTAATGTTGTCTGCAATTCTTAAAAACAAAATATTACACTGCATGATAATTCTGTTGAATGAATGCTTTATATATTTCTGTTGCATTATAATAACAAAACTATTCATTCATCATCAGATTATGGCTACAAGTGAAATTATGTCTGCTAAACCAGAGAAGTTTGATGGGAACAATTTCCGTCGTTGGCAAAACCAAATGAGATTTTGGTTAACAACTCTAAATCTAATAACTGCCATAGAAACCAGCCATAGAACCAGATAATCCATCCTCATATAGACCAGTTACTAGGCAATCTTCCTCATCTTCCTCCACAGATTCCATTCCTATCCCAAGAACACCTCAAGAAATAGAGTATCATTGTCTACACAGAATCTTAGGAGCTTTATCTGATAGGTTATATGATATATATTATACTATCACTAATGCTAAAGTTCTATGGGAAACCCTAGAGAAAAAGTATGGTTTAGATGATATGGGAATTAAAAGATTTAAAGCTTCTGATTTTAACAAATTTAAAATGGTAGATTCTAAACCAATGAATGAGCAAATTCATGAATTCGAACATATAGTTCACCAATTAAAAGTGAATGGATCTATCCTAGATGAAACATTTCAGATAGCCTGTCTTATAGACAAACTTCCCGAGTCCTGGTCAGATTTTGCCAAAAACCTTAACCATACCCAAGGAGATCTTACACTAGAACAAGTGTTGAATTCCATTAGAATTGAAGAGCAACATAGACTCAGGGAGAAAAATGTGACAAAATCTGAACCCAAAGAACCCAAAGTAAACAATGTTGAATCCAAACCCTTTCCCCAACACAAGAAACGTCCCTTCCACCAAAATCAAAATAAAACATTTAAGAAGAAATCCTTTCATCAAAATAAAAACTCTGTCCACTTTCAAAAGAAGGAAGGAGCTGAACGTCGAGCCTGCTTCGTTTGTGGAAGAACCAACCATCTTGCTAAGGACTGCTTTTTCAAGAAAACTGAACCACCCAAGCCTAGGAAGGGAGGACCTCCACCTAATAAGTCACAAGTAAACATGGTGACTTCCAGTCCAGCTGAGGCTGCTTTCAGGTCTGTTCTCTTCACTCCTGAAGTAAACATGACCTTTCAAGCAAATGATTGGTGGATTGACACTGGAGCTAATATTCACGTTTGCTCTAATCAATCTTTGTTTTCCACCTATCAGGTCTCAAGTAGAGGAACTGTGACAATGGGAAATAATAATGTGGCTCCTGTATCCGGAATAGGTCGGATCAACCTAAAGCTGACTTCTGATAAGACTTTGATCCTGCAGGATGTCCATCATGTACCAGACATTAGGAGAAACTTAATTAGTGGATCTTTGTTAGTGCAACAAGGCTATAAGCTTGTTTTTGAATCAAATAAAGTTGTAATAACTAAGGGTTTGAACTTCATTGGAAAAGGTTTCTTATGTGATGGTCTTTTTAAATTGAATGTTAAGAATTCTACTCTTGCATCTCCAATAGCTTTGAATATTGAACCTTCCATCACTTGGCATCAAAGATTAGGACATGTGAATTATAATTCAATTAAAAGATTGATGCATCTCAATATAATTCCAAAGCTTAATATAAAAGATGATGAAAAATGTGAAATATGTGTAGAAGCCAAACTTCCTAAGAAACCATTTAAAACTATTGATAGAGATTCTGAGATATTAGAACTCATCCATAGTGATGTTTGTGATTCAGGAAGAACAACTAGAGGGGGTAACAAATATTTTGTAACTTTTATAGACGATTGCTCTAAATATTGTTACCTCTACTTAATTAAGACTAAAGATGAAGTCATAAACAAATTCAAAATATACAAAGCAGAAGTTGAGAATCAGTTGGATAGGAAAATTAAAATACTAAGATCAGATAGAGGTGGTGAGTACACTTCTAATGAATTAAAACAATTCTGTGAAGAGAATGGAATTATTCATGAAATAACAGCTCCATATACACCTCAATCTAATGGAGTAGCTGAGAGAAAGAATAGAACACTAATGGACATGGTAAACTCAATGTTAATTAATTCTGGTGTGCCAGAAAATTTATGGGGAGAAGCTCTCATGACTGCATGTCATATACTAAATAGAATTCCATTCAAGAAATCTGATAAAACCCCTTACACAATTTGGAAGAATAGAAACCCTAATTTAGATCACCTAAAAGTGTGGGGGTGCTTAGCAAAAGTCAAAATACCTGAGAATAAAAGAAAGAAGATTGGCCCTAAAACTGTAGATGGAATTTTTATTGGCTATGCTTCTGATAGTAATGCAAATAGATTTTTAATAATCAACTCTGACATTAATGAGATAGCCAACAACACCATAATTGAAGCTAGGGATGCACATTACTTTGAAAATATTTTTCCTTACAAGACCAGAATAAACAACACAGGCCCTAGCTCTAATAATTCAGATCCTAGTTCTAATCAAGGTGAAACTAGTTCTAAACAAATTAGACCACTAGAAAGTCCAGAGGAGCCTAGGAGAAGTAAAAGAACTAGAATAGAAAAGGTCCATGAAGATTTCTATGCATTACTTGTAGAAGATTCTCCAGTTACATTTGAAGATGCAATGAAATCAGTAGATGCTCCATTTTGGAAGGAAGCTATAAATAATGAGATACAATCTATAGTTCAAAATCATACTTGGGAACTAACTGATCTTCCTTCAGGATGTAAAACCATAGGATGTAAATGGGTGTTTAAGAAGAAACTTAGACCTGATGGAACAATAGATAAATATAAAGCCAGATTAGTAGCTAAAGGATATACCCAAAAGTCTGGTATTGATTATTTTGATGTCTATTCTCCAGTAGCTAGGATTACTACCATTAGAGTCCTCATAGCTCTAGCATCCATTCACAAATTAATAATACATCAAATGGATGTTAAAACTGCATTTTTAAATGGAGACTTAGATGAAGAAATTTATATGGATCAACCTGAGGGATTTATAGCTTCTGGACAAGAAAAGAAAGTATGCAAGCTTATTAGATCACTATATGGTCTCAAACAAGCCCCAAAACAATGGCATATGAAATTTGATGAAATTATACTATCTTATGGATTTGTAATTAATCAAACAGATGAGTGTGTATATCATAAAATAGATAAAAACAACAAAATTGTGATATTATGCCTATATGTTGATGACATTCTTATTTTTGGTTCTGACATACAAATCATAAATGATATCAAACACTTTTTATCACAAAATTTTGACATGAAAGATTTAGGTCAAGCTGACCTAATTCTTAATACTAAAATCATGAAAAATGAGAATGGATATGTGCTATCACAATCACACTACATAGAGAAAATCCTTAAGAATTTTTATGATCCAAACTGTCAACCTGTTTCCACTCCATATGATCCTAATGTACATCTAAAGAAAAATACAGGTCATCCTCAATTACAAAGAGAATATGCACAAATAATTGGATCACTAGGATTCCTAACAAACTACACCAGACCTGACATTGCTTATGCAGTAAATAGACTTAGTAGATATACATCAAATCCTGATAAGAGTCACTGGGATGCTCTAGAAAGAGTTTTGAGATACCTAAAAGGAACTATGAATTATGGTTTACACTATAAAGGTTATCCATCTGTACTAGAAGGTTATTCAGATGCAAATTGGATTAGTGACTCAGTAGATGTAAAATCCACCACAGGATTTGTGTTCCTTTTAGGAGGAGGAGCTGTGTCCTGGAAATCTACTAAACAAACTGTAATGGCTAGAAGTACAATGGAATCAGAAATGATAGCTCTTGATACTACTAGTATAGAAGCTGAATGGTTGAAAGATTTACTAACTGAAATTCCACTAATGCAAAAACCATTACCAGCCATTTCTATTCATTGTGATTGCAGGTCAGCGATTGACAAATGCCATCAAGAGAATGCAAATGTGAAGATGAATCGACACTTGAAAGTGCGACATAAATCCTTGAGATATAAGATGAAAAACCATATAATAGCCTTAGATTTTGTAAGATCAGAGAAAAATCTTGCAGATCACTTAACTAAAGGCTTATCTAGGGCAGTGGTCCTAGAATCATCGAGGGGGATGGGGTTAAGCCCATAAGAAAAATCACTGCAGTGGCAACCCAACCTCGCAGAGGTTCAATGGGTAGAAACAAACTGAATGAGTGATTAATTGTGAGGAGCACTGAATTTATTTGCTCCC
Organism: Asparagus officinalis; assembly: GCF_001876935.1. Taxonomy (NCBI): domain Eukaryota; kingdom Viridiplantae; phylum Streptophyta; class Magnoliopsida; order Asparagales; family Asparagaceae; genus Asparagus; species Asparagus officinalis. Next base: position 56,796,287 of record NC_033802.1, read on the forward strand.
ATCCCTAGGATGATCAGTGCTCATAAAAAGCAAGTGAAAGGTTGAGTCTAACTCTTAATGAATCCAAGACCCATGAGGCAGGATGCTTACTTGCTCGCATCCTTATTAGGATTCACCTATATGTGTGTAGTTGTGAGGCCGCGACTATGGGATCAGGGCTGCTCCCTAGTAACACACATGAAAGATACCTGCGCAAGGCCGATAATAGCGCAACCCGTTTAGAATTCTTCAAAGTTTTTATGAGAATTAAATCCGCGGGATTTGTAACGGCTGGTTTTTTCCCTATAAAAACCAACACCTGCCGAAGGCTAAAGACACAGATTTACAAACGAATTTCTCCTCTTCTTCTCTTTCAAAATATTTGCTATTATATTCTGTTGGTTCCCTGAAAGTCTAGAAGAGTTCGCAAAGCCTTCTTGAAGCTCGTGCCGACGAGAAGGAGGTCGCCTGACCGAGGGTCGTTGTATCTCCGGGAACTTTTGCCACGTAGCCCTGTACGAGAGGGGGCAATTAGATTCTTGGGACAGTGCTTGCACGCCTCGACCATCAGGACATTGGAGTTAGATGGCAAGCCAGATGAGATTGAAGAGAAGGTTTGGAAAAAGATGAATCGAACGGCGTGTGGTGTGATTAGGTCTTGTTTGACTCAAGATCTAAAATATGATGTGATGAATGAGACTTCTGCAAAGAAGATTTGGGAGATTCTCGAAAGCAAGTATTTGACCAAGAGTGTGGAAAATCGCTTGCATTTGAAGAGGAGACTTTATCGTTTCCAGTTGAAGAAGGGAACCTCCAAGAAGGTTTGGAAAAAGATGAATCGAACGGCGTGTGGTGTGATTAGGTCTTGTTTGACTCAAGATCTAAAATATGATGTGATGAATGAGACTTCTGCAAAGAAGATTTGGGAGATTCTCGAAAGCAAGTATCTGACAAATAGTGTCGAGAACCGCTTGCATTTGAAGAGGAGGCTTTATCGTTTCCAATTGAAGAATGAAACCTCCATTAGAGATCACATGAACCACTACACTAAGCTTCTTGCGGATTTGGCGAATGTGGATGTCGTGATTGAAGATAAGGACAAGGCGTTGCTGTTGTTGAGTTCCTTGCCCGACGAGGAATATGAGACCTTCGTTCTGACTCTGATTAATGGGAAGGCATCACTTTCGTATAGTGAGGTCACTGCTGCACTTGTGAATTATCAGCTTTGAAAGAAGGATAAGAAGGCTTCAGTTGAGCTGGTAGCAGAGGCGTTGGTCGCAAGAGGGAAGAATCCGAACCGAAAGAATTGGAAGTCACAGTCTAGAGTAGGAAAAGATCAGTGTGCTTGGTGCAAGGAGACTGCTCATTAGAAGAAAGACTGCCCAAAGCTTGACGAATGGATGAAGAATAAGCAGAAGGGAAAAGGGAAGCAACCATCATCAGAAGCAAACATCGTATCGGATGGTAATAATTCTGACTCTTCTATTTATTCACTTTCTATCAGTCCTACAGATAGCTATTCGGAGGAATCTGAATGGATGTTGGATAGTGGTGCGACCTATCATGTGTGCCCTAGAAGGGAATGGTTCTCCAGTTTTGAGAAGCTGGTGGATAGTGGTGTGGTGTACATGGCTGATAACCGTGCATGCCAGATCCTTGGGATAGGAAGAATTCGCATAAAGATGTTTGACGGGATTGTTAGAGAGTTAAACGATGTGAGATATGTTCCTTCTTTGAGGAAGAATTTGATCTCGATTGGAGCTTTGGTTGGAGAGGGTTTGAAGGTTCGTGTTGAGGACATGGTTCTCGAGATTGCGAGAGACTCTCGTATTTTGATGAAGGGCGTCGGGAGAAATAACCTGTATTACTTGACTGTAGGTATAGTGGCAGGTGGAGAGCTGACGACTTCTGTTGATTTGACTAGACTGTGGCATTTGGGGCTTGGCCATTCCAGTATTGATTCCTCGCATAAATTGAAAAAGGGTGCGAAGACCTGCAGTTTGAAGTCCAGTGAACATGTTGATGTGAGCAAGAAGACCAAGGTGAAGTGTGGCACCTCTATTCACCGTGCTAAGGGTTGTTCTGGAGGAGTTCACGTGGATGTTTGGGGGCCTTCCAAGGGAGCATCATTGGGAGGTAATAGGCGTTTGGTTTCCTTTGTTGGTGGCTGTTCTAGGCGTGTTTGGGTTGCAACCAAATCCCATTTGGATAAAGTCCTAGTAGTCTCCAACAGCTTGAAGAAGTGTGATATTGGCAGAAAGGGCAACTAGATAAGGTGACAAATTTGAAGAACCGTACCTTGCTGGAGGAGGATCGGTGTTTGTTGTCAAGCAATGGTCTGCAGAAGAGTTTCTGGACTGAGGCTTCGACATATTTGGGTCATCCTATTAAAGAGTTGTCAACTGTTGTGATTGGAGGTAAAACTCCATTGGAAGATAGGTCTGGTAGTGTCACTTTGGTTGAGGCTTCGATGAGGGAGCTAATTGACTCTCAGCAGGTGGAGAGTTTTGGACAGACCTTAGAGGTATCGCAGCGGGTGGAGAGTGATGCTACTTCACATTGGGTAAAGATTACTCCAGGTCATTCTGCATTAGTTGGGATTCCAGCTGAGGTGACACAGCGTGGAAGTCATTTGGATTCGGATGCAGATGATGAGTTGGGTTTTGATTCGAGTGCAGCTGATAGATGTAGCTTGGATATGGTCAGTGGTTCACCTCAGGTGGAGGTGTTTGAGGCCATTGGAGGTGCTATCATCCGCAGAGTTGATGATATTGGAGAAGGGTTGCGAACTCTTCTATTGGATTGAGGTCATTAGCGGACATTTGGGTGAACTACGTTCGGCTTGATTCCTTGGGCAAGAGGATACGTAGGCAGTCTTTATGATACAGCGGGTTTGGATTATTTGATGGGGGTGAGATCGATTTGGTGAGTTGATACTGACATTTGGAGAGTGTTTGCATTCTCATTTGGATTCTCGACTTTTTATGGATTGAGTCTGTTGTCGTGAATTGTTTCACGGTGTACTGGACACAACAAGTGAGACATTTGGTTTGGTCGGTGTCGGCTCAGTTTTGGGAAAACTTCGCCGAGGTGGAGAATTGTGAAACATGTGAGTGGGGTCCACCTTCATGTGAAGATAGAGAACTTTTGTAATCGGTTAAAGAGCAACCGTGTGAAGAAGTGAGGTAAGATCCAGCGGATCTTTTGTGAGGTGAGGTAAGATCCAGGGGATCTTTTGTGAGGCCATATCTTAGCCTTTTCCGCGTGGGTTTTTTTTTTCTATAAATACCGATGCAATTTCTCCCCTAGGGTTGTGTGCGAAGGCAGAGGGGAGCAGGAGCACAGAGTCTGGCGGCTAATTGGTGTTTGCGGCTGTAGCAAAAGAGCAGGCAGCAGGGTAAAGTCTTAGGGCTTCGTGAAGAGAGAAAAAAGTTTTGAAGGCTGACCTTTTCTTGTGAAGAAAAGCAAGGAGCCTATTTGAGGGTTTAGATTGTGAGAGTTGTAAACCCATTGTATTCTTTTTCTCTTTAATAGTAAGATCCCCCCTCCTTGCCCCGTGGACGTAGGCAGTTTGCCGAACCACGTAAAAATTGATTGTTTGAGTTTGTGGCCATTGTAATAGTTTTTAGGATCCCTCGACGCGCAGTCCTAGAGCTGACGAGAGGAAGAGCTAATATCCCACTTTGATGGGATATTAGGCTTCAGATTCTTGTTCCCTTTGAGAGACAAGAATTCTTATCGATCTTTCTCTCTTATTGTGCACCAGAAACTCTGCCGAAATTTCCGCTGCGCACAACAAAAGTTACATCAGCTGTACATCATTCTTCTGCTCAAAGAAATCATTATCCTGAGCAGAGAAGACCGAGTCAGAGCTTGACTAATGGAAAACCGACGGCTAGCAAGCCATTGCCTTCCTCAAAATCTCAGGTTTTATTATTGTTATTAATGTTTCTTTATATTTCTCTTGAGATTTACATTTCTATTTGTGACTTTCTTTCTAACATTAAGCTTTCAACTGATGAAGCCTCCTAAGAAAATCCCACCACCACAGGACAGTCATGATGATCGGTTGAAAAAGAAACCTATGAAGAGGAGATTAGATGAATCTGACGATGAAGATGCTATTGGAATGATCAGAAAGCTGTTTAGGTTTGTATCTATCTCCGTTGTTAGTAATGAAATTCCTCCTCTCTTCCATCATTCTTGATATGGAACTCTGCAATTGAGCATTTGAAATTTGGAGAACAGAGAATATCTTTAGTTAAAAAAAAGCACCGGTTAAACTTGCTAGGCCCAAAACTTGTTTTGCCAAACATTAACATAAACAATTATAAGTTTCATAATTCACTTCAAGGTGATTGTGCAGACAAAAACGGAAAGTTTCTGTTGTTTCATGGGCAACAGCGGTTACTTAGTTGAAAGTATTTGGTTTGTAACAATTTGCAATTGCAAATGCTGTTGACACTTGCAAAAGCTAGCTGCAGTTGTTTGCTTCATTGCTAAAGTTTCTATTGTGAGTGCTTACAAAAATTGACCCTTGATCAATGATCTCTTTTTGCAACTGCAGTCGTAAGAAAACAAACAGTTGTAACTGCATTCTTGTAGATTACTATTTGAGCTGCTATTGCAAAATTTCTTATGAGCCAAGAATTCTTTGTGCCATTTGTGTTTGCGCATGTTAACATTTGGTGACGTGTTAATTGGCCAAAAACATTAGGCTCATGATATTTATGTTTTGGTATTCAGGTATGATCCTAATAAATATGCGGCAGTTGATGATGATGTTAGCGACATGGAAGCTGATTTTAGGGAAATCCAGAAGGAAGAGAGGAGAAGGTGTTAGTTTGGGTGTAGACCAAACTCACCTCCGCAGGCGAGCTTTGGGGAACGATGCGGGCGAGCTCGCGATCGTCAGGCGAGCTCGAGATCCAAAGCGCGGAGTCAGGCGAGCTCAAATTGAAATAGGCGAGCTCGGGGTCCAGTGATTCGTGGCTGGCGACTTCTCTGGCAGGCGAGATCTTGTAGGCGAACTCAAGCAGGCGAGCTCGAGCTGGCGGGGTCGTTGGGCACCGCTTGGCTGTCGCCAGCCTGTCATTGAGTTCCCCTATAAAAGGGAACCCGAAACCCTAGCCATTTTGGTTGTTGTGCTGAGCTTTTCCCTTTCTCTCTCTTCGATTCCAGGCGGCGTCGGCGACTGCTCCCAGCTCCTTCTCGCGTTCGTCTTCAAGTGGCGGCGTTTTTGTTCTTCGTTTTCTTTTCTCCAGCGCTCAGGATTTTAGGATCTTGAAGGGGGATTTAAGAAGTTGAGAAGAAAATTAAGAGGGGTATTAAAGAAGAGGGGAATCTTCACTATAGCTACAGTAAAGATTGTATTTATTGAGGAATCTCAAGTTTAAGATTCGCTCTTGAATTATAATTTCTTGTTAGATTAATAAGAAATTTATTGTGTGGCTCACGAGGACGTAGGCAGTTGCCAAACCTCGTTAAATCTTGGTGTATTTTCTCTATACTACGTTTCTGCTGTCTTAGGGGTTTTGCGTAGCCTCGACGAGTAAATTCCCAACAACTGGTATCAGAACGTGAAACGATCTAGAGGAAATCAGATTCAAGTGGGAGCCATGGCCGCAGATGAAGGAAAAATAAGACTTGAGAAGTTTAATGGAACAGATTTTGGATTCTAGAAAATGCAGATAGAGGATTATCTATATCAGTAAAATCTATATCAACCACTATCAGGGAAGAAACCAGATTCTATGAAGGAAGATGAGTGGAACCTTCTAGATAGACAAGCCCTTAGAGTTATCAGATTGACGTTGACTCGCAATGTTACGTTCAACATAGCGAAGGAGAAGACCACGACGGGTCTTATGGCAGCACTCTCAAACATGTATAAGAAGCCATCAGCCGCGAACAAAGTTTATTTGATGCGACGGTTACTCAATCTGAGAATGGCGGAAGGCGCGTCAGTAGCACAACACCTCAATGAACTCAACACGGTCACAACCCAATTGAGTTCAGTTGAAACTGAGTTTGATGAGGAAGTTCGGGCGTTGATACTTTTGTCTTCCCTAACAGAGAGTTGGAACGCTACAGTCACAGCTGTGAGTAGCTCGTCGGGAAGCACCAAGTTGAAGTTCGACGATGTTTGTGATCTGGTTCTCAGTGAGGAGATACGACGGAGAGAGTCGGGTGAAGCTACAACCTCTTCAGTATTGCATACAGAGTCAAGAGGTAGAAATTCAACCAGGGGGAACGAACGAGGCAAATCAAACTACAGAGGTAGATCAAAGGACAGGAGGTCCAAGTCAAGGTATCCAAGCAACAGTTCGAAGGCTATCGAGTGTTGGAATTATGGAAAGACTGGGCATTATAAGAATCAGTGCAAGAGTGCTCAGAAGGAGAAGGAGGCGAAGACAGAGGTGAATATCACTTCCACCTCAGGAGGAGATGACGCATTGATATGCTCTTTGGAGAGCAAGGAGGAATCTTGGGTGTTAGATTCAGGAGCATCGTTTCATGCCACTTCTCAGAAAGAATTCTTCGATAAGTATGTTCCCGGAAATCTTGGATATGTATATCTTGATGATGATTAACCGTGTGCTATTGTGGGCAAATGTTGTTTTCTTCAAAAGTCGTTTCCATTGATAATTCTATTGAACTTCGGTCGTTTACAATGAATTACAATGAAAATTTGAGAAAATTATAACTTTCGAGAAAATAACACAAAAAATCGTTTAACGATTCTTGTTTTGTGGGACTTTGCCTGTGCCGGGAGTGCTTTGACTCGTGGACCACCAAATCATAGATTGTGAAGGGGTTTAAAGATTCTTCCTTCGTTTATCGAAGTAGGAATTTGAAGTGAATATCTTATCAAAGTAAGATGATCACTCTTCTTAAGATCAAGTCAATGCTTGAATCTCAAGGAATCCCACCAAGAACTCAAATTTTACTATTCTCTCTGCTCCAAATTGCTCGATTAATAGCCTCTCTGCCCTCTTTCCTTGGAATTGCTCTAAAAATCCTCCCCCTTTTTGTAACCGTCGTCACACTACTTAAATATCATCTTTTTATGAGGTTAGTAGGCTTATTTTCAGTTTGTAACTATTTCCCCACGTTTATGGTTGATCTCAAGTAGTTATGAAGCCAAAAAACCGTCAAAAAAACGTGTTATAACCAACTCTATGGCCGAGACAGGGTTGTGTGTCTCGCACTTCCGAGACAGTTTGTACTATCTTGGGTATTTTGGCTCTAACTCCCTCGTCCGATATCGGAATGAGATGATCCAAGATGTGTTGGAAAGCTGACAAATATATATACAACTTTTGTCTTTTGACCTTCTTCATATTTGGTGTGAAACAGTCATGACTATCTCGCATTCCGAGACAGTTATGACTGTCTCGCACTTCCGAGACAGTTTGTGTTGTCTTGGGTATTTTAGCTTTAACTCTCTCGTCCGATATCGGAATGAGATGATCCAAGATGCGTTGGAAAGATAATGAATAGATATACAACTTTTGTCTTTTGACCTTCTTCAGATTTAGTGCGAGACAGTCATGACTGTCTCGCATTCCGAGACAGTTGTGACTGTCTCGCACTTCCGAGACAGTTTGTGTTGTCTCGGGTATTTTGGTTCTAACTCCCTCGTCCGATCTCGGAATGAGATGATCCAAGATGCATTAGAAAGCTGATGAAGAGATATACAACTTTTTTCTTTTGACCTTCTTCATATTTGGTGTGAGACAGTCATGAATGTCTCGCATTCTGAGACAGTTGTGAATGTCTCGCACTTCTGAGACAGTTTGTGTTATCTCGGGTATCTTGGCTCTAACTTCCTCGTCCGATCTCGGAATGAGGTGATCCAAGATGCGTTGGAAAGCTTACGAAGATCTCTTTACATTCCCATAGGTAATACACTCATGGAGTAGACAAAACACACATGGTACTTCACCCTTTTGTGGGTAAAGCGCAACTCCTGGTTGAGTTGTTCCTTTATCGTTTAGCATGTTTCACAGACTCGTACGCTTCGCCGACTTATTTCATGTGCTTTTTAGCTTCTCTATAATATCAGATGATCTCCTTTGACTCAGATAATTCTCCTTGACTCGGATAATAACATTCATCGTCTTTTTTTTTATCTCGAGCTATGTGCGAGAACCTATAGGCAATTTTATGCCTACAGATACCCCCTCCAAATTGTTTCAGCCTCATTCTTTTATAAAAGAGGCCGGAATACTTTGGATATAATACGTCTGTCCGTTAATTCATTGACTTCTTCAACTTTTAGTCTATTCAGTATTTTTTTCGGATAGCTAAAATTTTTCCGGTGTCGCGTTTATCGCTTGACCGTTATCAAAATCTTGAACTGAATCTGGCGTGTTAATTTTTGAATTAGCTCATGTCATTGGGTTGACGTTGAACTAATCACCTTCATCAGGAGTTTGTATCTGAGTCATGATTGAACTCCCAGAATTAATTCCTTGAACTAATGTTTCATCCTGAGCCTTGTTTCGACGGAATTATCGACACGTTGGCTAGAGTAGACTTTCATTGTAATGCATTGACTGACGTTGGGACATGGCAAGCCCAAGTGTAGAGAATGTAAGACCAAGTGTTGATGTCGATTCATCTGCCTGTACGGAGTTTCTCCTGGCATGGACCGTTATACATTTGTCGGTTTTTTATTTAATCTCCGAGGGATTTTGATTGTAGGACCAGTCATTGGAGCTGATACGACCACAATCACTAGAGAGGCTTTTTTGATGATGTCTTGTGTGCGCGAGACAGTATACCTTACCTCGTGTGTCTGAGGTGGGTTCAATTGTCCTGCTTAAAGAAAGGTGGCCTTCAGGCTGAATTTGTGTCTTCCTTGAGTTTGACAGAGCTTAAACTTTATTATGATTGTGTATCCTACTCAGAATAAATACTTATAGGATTTTTGGCAAATCCTCAGTCATCAACGGATTTGATAAGCCTTTACCGATTACCGTTTGAATCGGGCTAGCATGCAGATTATTTAAGTCCGTTCTGCATGTAACGTTGTGCTAAGAGAATAAACTCTCTTAGACTTTGTACTATGATGTTGAATACATAGGTTTGGTCATTTTTGTGGGAACGTACAACCCGACATTGTGTGTTATACGTAGACTTATCTCTAATAAGGGACTGAGATAACGTCCTCTACGTATAAAACATGGATTTGAAAATATTGATGGGTTGCGTCTTTTTGGTGAAAAGATGAACCCGACACTGGAGAGAGAGAATTTTATATTCTATCTCCTGGTCTCTTTTTTATTGGTAGAGATGAACCCAATGATAGAGAGGAAGAATTTTTATATTCTATCTCTTGGTCTCTTTTTTGTTGGTAGAGATGAACCCGATGATGGAGAGGAAGAATTTTATATTCTATCTCCTGGTCTTTTTTTTGTTGGTAGAGATGAACCCGATGATGGAGAGGAAGAATTTTATATTCTATCTCCTGGTCTCTTTTTTGTTGGTAGAGATGAACCCGATGATGGAGAGGAAGAATTTTATATTCTATCTCCTGGTCTCTTTTTTTGTTGTTAGAGATGAACCCAATGATGGAGAGGAAGAATTTTATATTCTATCTCCTGCTGCAAAAAAAACTTAAAGTAGGATCTCCACTTCGAGAATCTGAAGGGTAAAACTAAGAGTGTGATCTTCACTCCGAGAATCGAGAAGATTTAGATAACCCTAACTGTTAAAAGGATTGATTATCCAATATAAAAGTGGATATCTCATTTATCGAGATGGAATTCCAACTTTGGTCCTAACTATTTAAAGGTTTGACCGAGTGAGGAATGTGTGGAAACCTTTCATTTATCGAGAGGTGATTCCGATTTTGGTCCTAACTATTTAAAGGTTTGACCAAATGAGAGTTTGAGACGATCCTATATGTTTAAAGGTTTGATCGTTCAATTTGTGGACCTCTCGTTCATGGAAGGAATCGAGAGGAGATTTTGGCTTTGGTCCTAACTGTTTAAAGGTTAGACCAAATGAGAATTCGAGACGATCCTAACTGTTTAAAGGTTTGATCGTTCAATTTGTAGACCTCTCGTTCATGGAAGGAATTGAAAGTGGATTTTGGTTTTAGTCCTAACTGTTTAAAGGTTTGACCAAATGAGAATTTGAGACGATCCTAACTGTTACTGTTTAAAGGTTTGACCAAATGAGAATTTGAGACGATCCTAACTGTTTAAAGGTTTGATCGTTTAATATGTGGACCTCTCGTTCATGGAAAGAATCGAGAGGGGATTTTGGCTTTGGTCCTAACTGTTTAAATGTTTGACCAAATGAGAATTTGAGATGATCCTAACTGTTTAAATGTTTGATCGTTCAATTTGTGGACCTCTCGTTCATAGAAGGAATCGAGAGGGGATTTTGGCTTTAGTCCTAACTGTAGGAAGGTTTGACCAAATAAGAAGTGGGAGCGAGGTACAAATAACGATGTGAATGTTAACTTGTACACAACACCTGGTGGGAGTTTTTTTGTGTCAAGCGATAAGGACTTAACACGAAGGGGTTTGATAATCGCTATGGATCAGCTGATTGAAATTTTGGATGTCGTGTCAGGACTTCAACAGTGGGAGTGTTAAAGGCTTAGGCACAGTGGGGGTTTGAATGGATTCAACCGTAAAGAATTTTGGTGGACCTACCGTCAATTAATTTGATCAGTGAAGGATTTTGTGCTAGAGGACCCTGAATCATTAAGCACTCCACAATTACTCCGTGGGAGTTTCGTGAGGGAAAATTGACCCGATGAAGTCATTGAATGTCACTGTAAAAAAGGTTTTAATCATCTTGGAAATGATTAAATAGCCACAGTGGGAGGTTCTTAATCATGATTAAGAATAAATTATTCTGATGATTGGTTTTCGCCTTGAATAATTAATAGGTTTTGGGTTATCCTTAAAAATACCATGTGTAGTATTCTCCAGGAACTTTCCATTGGAATAAATTGAGGTATTCCACCCCTAGCTCTTTGGCGAATCTAAATCCAATTATATTCGGCCATATTGTTGGGTTATCCTTAAGAATATTAAGAAGCTCTTTGGCGAATCTAAATCCAATTATATTCGGCCATATTGTTGGGTTATCCTTAAGAATATTAAGAGTAATATTCTCTAGGAACTTCCCGTTATTGAAAATAAGGGAAGTAGTTTAACCTCGTATACCCGTCGGAGGAAAGGGAGAAGCAGTTTATACTCTTATACTCTTATACTCTTCAGAGTTACATGAAGAAGTAGTTTATACTCGTATACTCTTCGGAGTTATATGAAGAAGCAGTTTATATTCGTATACTCTTTGGAGTTAGGGAAAACAGTTTATACTCGTGTACCCAATGGAGTAAGGGGTCATCTTTATTTGGCTTGTTTCGCCGTTATGACGCCGGAGTCAATTAAGGCTTGGATTTTGTTTTTTAGTCCAAAGCAAACCTTAGTGGAATGAAGAACCCTTCTGTGGTATGCACAGTAGTTTGGATCCGTAGTCCTTTTAGCTCCCTCCTAATCTTTAATAGGTGGCAATTCGATTTTGTCATTGTCGAGAAGGTATTTTAAGATGGTTGGAGCTTCATCATCTTTGAAAGAATACTCCTTTTGGAACTTCGAATCGAGATTCGCACTCATAGTGATTGCGGATGTCGTCGGTTGGCTTCTCTCAACTTTCTTTCTTTTAAGAAAGTGTTCAGGTTGTTCACCGCGCATTTTTAAATCCTTCTAAGTTTTGGATGGTACAACCCCCAAGGCTTCCAGGACATCGATGGAGAGATTATTGTGGTATGTTTGCAGAATGAATTCCTCTGTAACAGGATCTTTGTAATTCAGTGCCTTGTTACGGAAGCGCTTGACAAAATTGTCGACTGACTCTCCATCTTTTTGCTGCTCATCCAGAAGGGTTCCGATTGACACTTCGGTATCATCATCAAAGAAATTGTTGAGGAATAAACTTTCTATGTCATCCCAGCAATTGATGCTCATTGGCTTGAGATGTCGGTACCAATCGAAGGCGGGCCCACGAAGGGTGCCGACGAATGACCGGACCATTAAAACCTCGTTTCCAGATATCACCCCTAAGTGAGACTTGAAATAAATCAAGTGCTGAGTAGGCGAGCCCTTCCCGTCAAATGGTGTGAAGTTAATCAGATTGAATTTTACCGGGTACGGTATTGAATCCCATTCTCTTGGATAGGGACATGGAATACCCGTCTTCTTTACTTCTTGAGCGGACATCAAAGCATTGACTTTGTTTTCAAGGTCTTGCATTTTCTTGTCCTCATCTTCATCTCTTTTTGAGTGATGTTGAGCAAAAATAATTGGGCTACCCCCAGTGTTATTAAGAGGTGCAATTGAACCACCCCCAATATTATTATTAAGAGGATCCGTTGAACCACCCCTAACGTTATTATTATTATGAGGTGTATCAGCCATAATGACTTCATCCACTTTTGGATCACTATCATCTACAACATTCTGAGTGTGACGGCTGGATTCAGCTCGCTGACTGGACTCAGGAGGTTGAGGCCGTTGAGCTAGCAATTCTCTCATTTGTTGGACAGCTAACTCCATCTCTGTCTTCATCTCAGCCCTAAGTTCTTCACGTTGCTTGGCTAGAGCTTCTTGAAGCATTTGAGCAAACTGATCAGAAGTGATTGTGAACACTTCTTTGGTTTGTCTCGTGCTAGATATTGTATCATCAGAAGCGATTGCAGAACAAGTGTCCGAGAGTTCATCCTCTAAAGACATTCCTTTATGTATTCTCTTGTAGTCCCTATGTCTGATGGCTCCTAACCGGAGTCGAGACATCTGTTGAGCAATTCTTGAATTGACTTTTCCTCCCGGGGAATAGTCGGGGTTTGATTCACTTAAATGCCACTTAGATTTTCCTTTATCGGCCATGTTGATGGTGACTTCAGGGAATTCATCCTCTTGAATAGCAAGCTTCTTGCTGAAACGTCTCGGTTTGGGCTTTGACATTTCGGTAGAAAGTCTCTGGAACACAAAAACTTTCGACGGAATGGCTTTAAAGCAGCTGCATTCAGACAACACTGCTTTGATAAATTTTTCACATACACAATGAGAACTTGTTTCTCGAACAGTCCTTTTTGTGATTTGTTTCCACCTTTAGTTTGATAGTACAGCTCGTCAGCATGGTGACCAGAGCAACCTATCTTCTGTTTTTGTGTTTGAACCTTGTTAACATACCCAGGACGACTTGTCGTCGCCTCTGAGCGATCCAAGGTTATATTTTTAGATCCACCCCCTTGCGGGCATGGAATCTTTACAGGCCTTAAACGAGAGGAAATCAGAGTTTTTCCTTCTTGGGATTGCTTCGTCCTGATAGGAGGATATTTACGACCCCCAATATAAGAATTTACTCGGGGTTTGTTTACTGGATTCAAGTGTTCTTTGACTGGGGCTTTGTCTCGATCATCAGGTAAAGGACCAAGACGATCCGCCATTGTAACCTTGAATTTTGACAGGTCAGGACTAACCCACGGCTTCGCTGGTGACATAGCAGATATGGATGCGGTAGACAGATTGGGAATGAATGTTGACGGCATCGAAGGAGAGGACTTGGAAGTTTTTCTTTGGCCTCGGGTACTACTACTTTGTCCGAGACAGTTGCAAGTGTTTCTGATACAGGATGTATTCCGATGATTCGATTTTTGCACAAGTTCGGATTTAGGGACCCACACTTTGATGCTTTTTAGTGATTCTTTAGACACCATTTTCTTCTTTCCTTCTCGTCTTTGTTGCAAGAGAGCACAGACATGAATGGCATTTGCACGACGTTTTTGTATACGTTCTTTGAAGGTCGAGCGAGCCCTTTTGACGAGAGTTCATTCATCCGTCGTTAGTTTAGCAAAGATATGAGTGATTGGTTGTTGAGATAACTGAACCACTCGATGCCTCCTCGACTCTAGGTCCGCGTGATAACGAACCCCGTCAGTTTGTTCCAAGACCTTAGCTATTTGGCGAGCGCGGTGCTGACGTTGTCTCTGACGAGCCCTCTTCGTCAGTGCCGGTGGGCTTTGATTCGATGACTCTTTAACTAGATAAGAGTCATTGTGAGCAGAGGTGTTGCGAGTAGAATCCTCAGCAAAAATCAGGCGAGAGTCTTCATCTGTAGCGTTCGACGGAGTCGAAAACTTGAAAACCTTCTTAGAAGATGAAATCTTCCTGCATTTATGAGGCGAGGAAGACTTTGAGGATGAGGATGACAGATATTCCTCAAACTTTGCTTGGTCGAATTCATATTCAACCGTGGACTCAACCAGTATCTTGATCGGCTACGACACGACGGTCTCGGCAGCGAGACCGTTGGCTCCCACTGTGGTCGCCAGTTTGTTTTTTTCAAAAGTCGTTTCCATTGATAATTCTATTGAACTTCGGTCGTTTACAATGAATTACAATGAAAAATTGAGAAAATTACAACTTTCGAGAAAATAACACAAAAAATCGTTTATCGATTCTTATTTTGTGGGACTTTTCCTGTGCCGGGAGTGCTTTTACTCGTGGACCACCAAATCACAGATTGTGAAGGGGTTTAAAGATTCTTCCTTCGTTTATCGAAGTAGGAATTTGAAGTGAATATCTTATCAAAGTAAGATGACCACTCTTCTTAAGATCAAGTCAATGCTCGAATCTCAAGGAATCATACCAAGAACTCAAATTTTACTGTTCTCTCTGCTCCAAATTGCCCGATTAATAGCCTCTCTACCCTCTTTCCTTGGAATTGCTCTAAAAATCCTCCCTCTTTTTGTAACCGTCGTCCCACTACTTAAATACCATCTTTTTATGAGGTTAGTAGGCCTATTTTCAGTTTGTAACTATCTCCCCACGTTTATGGTTGATCTCAAGTAGTTATGAAGCCAAAAAACCGTCAAAAAAACGTGTTGTAACCAACTCTATGGCCGAGACAGGGTTGTGTGTCTCGTACTTCCAAGATAGTTTGTACTATCTTGGGTATTTTGGCTCTAACTCCCTCGTCTGATATCGGAATGAGATGATCCAAGATGCGTTAGAAAGATGACGAAGAGATCTACAACTTTTGTCTTTTGACCTTCTTCAGATTTTGTGCGAGACAGTCATGACTGTCTCGCATTCTGAGACAGGTTATGACTGTCTCGCATTCTGAGACAGTTATGACTGTCTCGCACTTCCGAGACAGTTTGTATTATCTCGGGTATTTTGCCTCTAACTCTCTCGTCCGATATCAGAATAAGATGATCCAAGATGCGTTGGAAATCTTGTTAACATACCCAGAACAACTTGTCGTCGCCTCTGAGCGATCCAAGGTTATATTTTTAGATCCACCCCCTTGTGGGCATGTAATCTTTACAGGCCTTAAACGAGAGGAAATTAGAGTTTTTCCTTCTTGGGATTGCTTCGTCCTGATAGGAGGATATTTACGACCCACAATATAAGAATTTACTCGGGGTTTGTTCACTGGATTCAAGTGTTCTTTGACTGGGGCTTTGTCTCGATCATCAGGTAAAGGACTAAGACGATCCGCTATTGTAACCTTGAATTTTGACAGGTCAGGACTAACCCACGGCTTCGCTGGTGACATAGCAGATATGGATGCGGTAGACAGATTGGGAATGAATGTTGACGGCATCGAAGGAGAGGACTTGGAAGTTTTTCTTTGGCCTCGGGTACTACTACTTTGTCCGAGACAGTTGCAAGTGTTTCTGATACAGGATGTATTCCGATGATTCGATTTTTGCACAAGTTCGGATTTAGGGACCCACACTTTGATGCTTTTTAGTGATTCTTTAGACACCATTTTCTTCTTTCCTTCTCGTCTTTGTTGCAAGAGAGCACAGGCATGAATGGCATTTGCACGACGTTTTTGTATACGTTCTTTGAAGGTCGAGCGAGCCCTTTTGACGAGAGTTCATTCATCCGTCGTTAGTTTAGCAGAGATATGAGTGATTGGTTGTTGAGATAACTGAACCACTCGATGCCTCCTCGACTCTAGGTCCGCGTGATAACGACCCCGTCAGTTTGTTCCAAGACCTTAGCTATTTGGCGAGCGCGGTGCTGACGTTGTCTCTGACGAGCCCTCTTCGTCAGTGCCGGTGGGCTTTGATTCGATGACTCTTTAACTAGATAAGAGTCATTGTGAGCAGAGGTGTTGCGAGTAGAATCCTCAGCAAAAATCAGGCGAGAGTCTTCATCTGTAGCGTTCGACGGAGTCGAAAACTTGAAAACCTTCTTAGAAGATGAAATCTTCCTGCATTTATGAGGCGAGGAAGACTTTGAGGATGCGGATGATAGATATTCCTCAAACTTTGCTTGGTCGAATTCATATTCAACCATGGACTCAACCAGTATCTTGATCGGCTGCGACACGACGGTCTCGGCAGCGAGACCGTTAGCTCCCACTGTGGTCGCCAGCTTGTTTTTTTCAAAAGTCGTTTCCATTGATAATTCTATTGAACTTCAGTCGTTTACAATGAATTACAATGAAAAATTGAGAAAATTACAACTTTCGAGAAAATAACACAAAAAATCGTTTATCGATTCTTATTTTGTGGGACTTTTCCTGTGCCGGGAGTGCTTTTACTCGTGGACCACCAAATCACAGATTGTGAAGGGGTTTAAAGATTCTTCCTTCGTTTATCGAAGTAGGAATTTGAAGTGAATATCTTATCAAAGTAAGATGACCACTCTTCTTAAGATCAAGTCAATGCTCGAATCTCAAGGAATCATACCAAGAACTCAAATTTTACTGTTCTCTCTGCTCCAAATTGCCCGATTAATAGCCTCTCTACCCTCTTTCCTTGGAATTGCTCTAAAAATCCTCCCTCTTTTTGTAACCGTCGTCCCACTACTTAAATACCATCTTTTTATGAGGTTAGTAGGCCTATTTTCAGTTTGTAACTATCTCCCCACGTTTATGGTTGATCTCAAGTAGTTATGAAGCCAAAAAACCGTCAAAAAAACGTGTTGTAACCAACTCTATGGCCGAGACAGGGTTGTGTGTCTCGTACTTCCAAGATAGTTTGTACTATCTTGGGTATTTTGGCTCTAACTCCCTCGTCTGATATCGGAATGAGATGATCCAAGATGCGTTAGAAAGATGACGAAGAGATCTACAACTTTTGTCTTTTGACATTCTTCAGATTTTATGCGAGACAGTCATGACTGTCTCGCATTCTGAGACAGTTATGACTGTCTCGCACTTCCGAGACAGTTTGTATTATCTCGGGTATTTTGCCTCTAACTCTCTCGTCCGATATCAGAATAAGATGATCCAAGATGCGTTGGAAATCTGATGAAGAGATCTACAACTTTTGTCTTTTGACCTTCTTCAGATTTGGTACGAGACAGTCATGACTGTCTCACATTCCGAGACAGTCATGACTGTCTCGCATTCCGAGACAGTTGTGACTGTCTCACACTTCCGAGACAGTTTGTATTGTCTCGGGTATTTTGGTTCTAAATCCCTCGTCCGATCTCAGAATGAGATGATCCAAGATACGTTGGAAAGCTGATGAAAAGATCTACAAATTTTATCTTTTAACCTTCTTCATATTTGGTGTGAGACAGTCATGACTGTCTCACATTCCGAGACAATTTGTGTTATCTCGGGTATCTTGGCTCTAACTTCCTCGTCCGATCTCAGAATGAGGTGATCCAAGATGCGTTGGAAATCTTACAAAGATCTCTATACGTTCACATAGGCAAGACACTCATGGAGTAGACGAGACACACATGGTACTTCACCTTTTTGTGGGTAAAGCACAACTCCTGGTTGAGTTGTTCCTTTATCGTTTAGCATGTTTCACAGACTCGTACGATTTGCCAACTTATTTCATATGCTTTTTAGCTTCTCTATAATATCAGATGATCTCCTTTGACTCAGATAATCCTCCTTGACTCGGATAGTAACATTCATCGTCTTTTTTTTATCTCGAGCTATGTGCAAGAACCTATAGGCAATTTTTTATGCCTACAAAGGTGTGGTGAAAATTAAGTTGAACGGGTCAGTATGGAAGCTGAAGGATGTCAGACATATTCCCGACCTGAGAAAGAACTTAATATCCGTAGACCAGTTGGCTGACGAAGGATATACTACGACATTTCATGGAGATGATTGGAAGATCTCAAAAGGCGCAATGACGATTGCTCGAGGCAAGAAGACTGGTACCCTGTATATGATAGCAGGTGCATGTTGTTTGATCTCAGTTGCAGTAGGCAATGAGACTTCAAAGCTGTGGCACCAGAGACTCGGTCATATGAGTGAGAAGGGGATGAAAATCATGCACACAAAGGGAAAACTCCCAGGTCTAGAATCAGTTGATTTAGATATGTGTGAAGAATGCATACTTAGAAAGCAGAAGAGAGTTAACTTTCAGACAAGTGGCAGAACCCTGAGGAAAGAGAAGCTAGAGCTCGTTCACTCAGATGTGTGGGGACCAACAACCACCGCGTCCATTGGTAGAAGGAAAGAGAAGCTAGAGCTCGTTCACTCAGATGTGTGGGGACCAACAACCACCGCGTCCATTGGTAGAAAACACTACTTCATGACTTTTATCGATGATCACTCTCGGAAAGTGTGGGTCTACTTTCTGAAGCATAAGTCAGAAGTGTTTGAAGCTTTCAGGAGATGAAAAGCTATGGTCGAGAATGAGACCGGTCTGAGAATAAGGAAACTCAGGACCGACAATGGCGGTGAGTATGAAGACACCGGATTCAAGAAGTTCTGCTATGAGCATGGGATCAGAATGGAGAGAACCGTGCCCGGCACGCCTCAGTAAAATGGTGTAGTTGAGCGGATGAACCGAATGTTGATAGAGAGATCCAAAAGCATTCGGGTACAGTCAGGCCTACCGAAGCAGTTCTGGGTAGAAGCAGTTAACACAGCAGCTTACTTGATCAACCAAGGTCCATCGGTTCCATTGGAGCATAGAATACCAGAGGAGGTATGGTGCGGAAAGGAGGTAAAACTCTCACATCTTAAAGTTTTCGGTTGTGTAGCTTACGTGCATATTAGTGATCAAGGCAGGAATAAGCTTGATCCCAAGTCAAAAAAATGCACTTTCATCGGCTATGGTGAAGATGAGTTCGGCTACCGCATTTGGGACAACGAAAACAAGAAAGTGATCAGGAGCAGAGATGTGATATTCAACGAGAAGGTGATGTACAAGGACATGAACAAGACAGATGACTCAAAGAGCGAGTCAATATTTGTAGATGCAGATGATGTCCCGAGTAACCTCTCGGAAGAACCCAATGTAGAAGGTCCTCATCCAGAAGAACCGGTTGGACAAGATGGTGCGCAAGTGCCCGACGCACCAGCTCCGATTTTGAGGAGATCTTCACGTCCTCCTGTACCCAACAGGAGATACATGAACTATCTATTGCTGACAGATGGAGGGGAGCCTGAAAGCTTTGATGAAGCTTGTCAGAGTGGAGATGCGAGCAAGTGGGAACTTGCCATAAAAGATGAGATGAAGTCTCTCATTTCAAACCAGACGTGGGAACTAGCTGAGTTACCTACGGGTGAGAAGGCACTCCGCAACAAATGGGTGTACCAGGTGAAAGAGGAGCAGGATGGTTCCAAAAGATATAAGGCTCGACTAGTTATCAAATGATTCCCGCAGAAGGAAGGAATTGACTACACTGATATTTTCGCTCCCGTGGTAAAGCTAAATACTATCAGGACAGTGATGAGTATTATAGCAATTGAAGATCTTCATCTCGAGCAGTTAAATGTGAAGACGGTGTTTCTTCATAGAGATCTAGAAGAGAAGATATACATGCACCAGCCAGAAGGTTTTTCAGAAGAAAAGAAGAAGAACCTGGAGTGCAGACTCAAGAAAAGCTTGTATGGCCTGAAACAAGCCCCAAGGCAGTGGTTGACGGCTTCATGCATAAGGAAGGCTTCCAAAAGTACAATGCCGACCACTGTTGCTACTTTAAAAGATATCAGTCCAGTTATATCATCCTATTACTGTATGTTGATGATATGTTGGTTGCAGGTGCAGATATGGAGGATACCAGGAGTTTGAAGCAGCAGCTGTCAAAGGAGTTTGACATGAAGGACTTGGGTCTAGCGAAGAAGATTCTTGGAATGCAAATCATGAGAGACAAGAAGAAAGGGTTCTTGCAGTTGTCTCAGATGGAGTACATCAACCGTGTTTTGCAGAGATTCAACATGGGCGACGCCAAGCCAGTGAGCACACCATTGGCCAGCCATTTTTATCTATCGAAGGATCAGTCTCCTCAGTCAGAAAAAGAAAAAGAGAGTATGGCTAAGGTTCCTTACGTCTTAGCCATCGGAAGTTTAATGTACGCAATGGTCTGTACAAGACCAGACATTGGCCATGCAGTGGGAGTGGTCAGCCGGTTTATGTCGAATCCAGGAAAAGCTCATTGGGAAGCAGTCAAGTGGATTCTGAGATATCTACGAGGCACCACGCATAAGTGTTTGCACTTTGGTAAGGGAGAGGTAGAAGTGCAAGGGTACGTAGATGCAGACTTTGGAGGTGAAAGAGGTAGAAGTGCAAGGGTACGTAGATGCAGACTTTGGAGGTGAAGTCGATCACCGAAGAAGCACCACGGGCTATGTATTCACTGTCGGAACTACAGTTGTTAGTTGGATGTCACAGATACAGAAGATTATCACTCTGTCCACTACAGAAGCTGAGTATGTTGCAGTGACTGAAGCCAGTAAAGAGATGATATGGCTTTAGGGTTTATTAACAGAGCTGGGATTCAAATGGGAGAAGAATGTTTTGCATAGCGATAGTCAGAGTGTGATTCACTTGGCTAAGAATTCCGTATTTCATTCTAGAACGAAGCATATTGTGTTTTGGTACCACTTCATCAGATCCCTGTTGGAAGATGACGTGTTAAAACTAAAAAAGATTCTGGGAAGTAAGAATCCAGCAGATATGTTAACAAAGACGGTGACCGTTCAGAAACTGGAGTTGTACGTAATTTTAGTTGGCCTTCATGCATAGATGAAGAAGGCAGAGCCACACAGGAGGATGAGCTTGATGAGATAGCCTGCTGACGGCGGTTTGGTCTCCAAGTGGGAGATTGTTAGTTTGGGTGTAGACCAAACTCACCTCCGCAAGCGAGCTTTGGGAAACGATGCAGGCGAGCTCGCGATCGTCAGGTGAGCTCGAGGTCCAAAGCGTAGAGTCAGGCGAGCTCAAATTGAAATAGGCGAGCTCGGGGTCCAGTGATTCATGGCTCGCCCGCAGGCGAGGTTGGGCACCGCTTGGCTGTCGCCAGCTTTTCATTGAGTTCCCCTATAAAAGGGAACCCAAAACCCTAGCCCTTTTGGTTGTTGTGCTGAGCTTTTCCCTTTCTCTCTCTTTAATTCCAGGCGGCGGCGGTGACTGCTCCCAGCTCCTTCTCGCGTTCGTCTTCAAGCAGCGGCATTTTTGTTCTTCGTTTTCTTTTCTCCAGCGCTCATGATTTTGGGATCATGAAGGGGGGTTTAAGAAGTTGAGAAGAAAATTAAGAGGGGTATTAAAGAAGAGGGGAATCTTAAATGTAGCTACAGTGAAGATTGTATTTATTGAGGAATCTTAAGTTTGAGATTTGCTCTTGAATTGTAATTTCTTGTTAGATTAATAAGAAATTTATTGTGTGGCTCCCGAGGACGTATGCAGTTGTCGAACCTCGTTAAATCTTGGTGTATTTTCTCTATACTGCGTTTCTACTGTCTTAGGGGTTTTGCGTAGCCCCGGCGGGTAAATTCCCAACAGAAGGTATCTATGTCATATATATTTTCTTCTTTTATAAATCGTTATTTCTTCTTTATTCAATGGGTGCCGTGAATAACTAAGAAGGATTTTCTTGTGTTAAGAGTATTCGGTGTTTAATTGGGTCATTTTTCCTGCTGCCATTCTAATGAGAAGTCTGTATAATTATTTTTTTGAACAGTGTGAAGATTGCTCGACAGGAGGATGAAGAGCAGCTTCAACTCATTGAGGAAGAAGAGAGAAGAGGAAGGATGAGGAAGAAACAGAAGCTAAGGCGGTAGTGGCATAAAGGGGTGTCTGGTCATCTCTCTTAATTTCTGCGGTGGAGATGCTGTCACGCCCCGAAACTGCAGCAGAAATTCATAAAATACGGGATGCGCGACAACAGCGACCCATGCACAAGACAAGTCCTGTGCACGAGTCAAGCCTGACACTTATACTCCATAGTTTATCTGAAAGTATTTTTAAACCTACTGATGATAGCAGCTCAAAACAAACTATATATATACTTATAAATGTTACTTACATTCCACAACCCTTACCGTTATAAATATTTACAGCACAAAAATTCTTTTGCTGAACATATCACCACTGGAAATTAAGCACTTCTCAACCATGCTCACGATCAAAATTTGGATTATCACTTTTCTAACTCAGATCTAAAAAAAATTGGAAAACAACGGAGTGAGCTAAAAAGCTCAGTGAGAACATTTCCCACTAGAGTTCCTAAATAACTAACAAAATAATAGTAAGAATAATTCTGAGAATAACGAATTATAAGTTTTGCTCTAGAAATTTAAAAATAGCCAAATACGATCCAAATATCATAATATTGTCATCTACACGAAAGAATACAACGGTTATATTTTCTTTCTTATGTGTAACTGAATATACTGTAACATTTTATTAAAATCAGGCCCTTTAGAATCAAGGTAAATATTAACAAGAAAAGAAGTTACTAAATTGGGTACAAAACCAGAAGACTATTATTTTCTTAATTTCACAGTCAATTGTCAGAATCTTATATCTCGATGAATCGTATTCTTCAAATTCACGCTCAAATCTCAAAATAACAAATCTATTACTATCAGGCGATGTGGACTCTAGAGGTGGTTCCTACAAGCTCTACAGGTGGCTCCCACCGCATCCATATGGTGTAGTACTTAGCCTCGTATAGCACTTAGCTCCACATTTCTGGCTAGTAATATATGAAACACAAGAATCACCTCATATGTCACACTAAGGCTACGGATTATAGCCCAGTAGCATGGGATGCGTAAAACACATCAAATAACAAATAATTCCTAGGAATCGAATGCACCTAACACTACCATAGGTTACTGGCCAAATGCAGAGGGGCCAAATAAGGTGCATTCACCATATGATAGGCAAAATTACTCAATAGTGGACTTTTAGAGGGTTTGAAAACATTGAGAATTACTTGTCAAAATGAGTAATACTTTACATATCAGAATTTACAGATATTTTCAAATGAAGTGGACAATGTAAAACTTCTTATCCCATTTAAAATAGTTTACGAATTTTCATTTTTCTTTATTTTTATCAGATACTATGTCACAGAAAATCTTTGAATCTGTAAAACTGTTGAAATACGTTCAAAATATTTTATCAAAAACTTCTAGATAAAGCAATGCCCAAAATTAATTGAAACTACATGAGAGCCAAATTCGCTTTTCATAGTTCGTATAAAATCAAATTGATTTTTCATATCTTGTACGAAACAACATCATATTTATGGTTTACGCCACAACAGAAGTAGATCAAATCTTTTATATACATGAAAATGATATATTATTTATTTATCGATCATAAGATAAATCAAACATAACACTCATGCAATTTCATATTATAAAAATACTAGTGAGAAATGAACTCACCTCTAGTGATCGCGACTTTCTCAAAATGTTACTCCCCTTGATATTAACCAGATCCTTTGGATTGTCTTGAATTTTGATGAAATTCCTCTCTTTTCCTTTTTCCCTAATCGTCTTCTTCTTTTCTTTTCTTTCATTTTGCTCTTTTTTTAGCCCTAAATTTTCTCCTTTCCTCCCCTTTTATATTGTCGGGAGGCGGTGAAAGAAAAGTTACCGCCATAGGTGAGGTGGTGGGAATAGTATGAATTTTTTTCTTTTCTTTTTTTTACTTATTTTTATTATATATATATATATATATATATATATATATATTTTTTTGGGTTGTTACACTCTCCCCACCTAATAAAAAGTTTCGTCCTCGAAACTTAACATATCTTAATCTCCAAGAAGCTCTGGATATTTCTCTCGCATAGAATCTTTAGTTTCCCAAGTAGCTTCTCTTTCTGAATGGTTCTTCCATTGTACTTCCACATATCTTATGGTACGATGCTTAAGTACTTGTTTCTCCTCAAAGTTAAGTCAGGTTTGAGCTCCACTAAAGATAATTTGATTATCTCATTTGGATCTCGAATGAACTTCCTCAACATCAATACGTGAAATATGTCATGTATTCCAGATAGAGATAGCGGTAACGTTAATTTATATGCCACTGAACCAACCATTTCAAGAATCTCAAAAGGACCAATGAATCTCGGGCTTAACTTTTCTTGTGTTCCAAAACTTTTTACTTCTTGGGTAGACCAAACCTTCAAGAAAATATGATCACCCACCTGAAATTCCAATTCTCTTCTTCTTTGGTCAGTATAACTCTTCTGATGACTTTGTATCGTGCGAAGACGTATACGAACTAATTAAATTTTATCAATTGCTTGTCGCACTAATTCTGGTCCGAGAAATTTTCTTTCTCCAACATCGTCCCAATAGGTAGGGGACATGTACTTTCTTTCATAAAGAAGTTCATATGGTGTCATCCGAATACTAGCCTGATAGCTGTTATTATATGCAAATTCAACCAAGGACAAATAATCTTCCTGTGATCCTTTCATATCTAGTATACAACATCTCTGTATATCTTCTAGTGTTTAAATTGTCCTTTTTGATTGGTTGTTCGTGTATGGATGATAAGCTGAGCTAAAATTTAGTTTAGTCTGTAGAGCTCTATGCACATTTTTCCAGTATTCTGATGTGAAACTAGGATCTTGGTCAGAAACTATTAATATTGGTAAACCATGCAATCTCACTATCTCATTAATGTATAATTTAGTCAACTTTTTAAATAAAAATTTCATATTA
The DNA here is from genome assembly GCF_001876935.1 of Asparagus officinalis. NCBI lineage: Eukaryota > Viridiplantae > Streptophyta > Magnoliopsida > Asparagales > Asparagaceae > Asparagus > Asparagus officinalis. The sequence continues at coordinate 56,821,202 of NC_033802.1, forward strand.
ATAGGTAAAAAAAATGTGCTGACTTAGTCAGTCGATCAACAATCACCCATATCACATCATTCTTCTTTAAAGTCTTGGGAAGACCAGTGATGAATTCTATAGTGATCTTTTTCTATTTCCATATCTGTATATCCAAATTTTGGACTATCGGTTGGTCTTTTGGTGTTCATCCTTTACTTGTTGGCAAGTAAGACATTTCGCAACATAAGTAATAATCTCTTTCTTCATGTTATTCCACCAATAGATTTCCTCAAGGTATTTATACATCTTTGTTGATCCAGGATGCATAGTATATAATGGTGTGCTTGTTTTAGAATCTTCTTCTTTATCTCTGTTATATCAGGCACATAAATTTTATTTCTAAACCTCAATGACCCATCTTCATGTATTTTAAATGCTCTTCGAGTGCATTCTTCCACATCTTTCTTTATCTTCACTAGTTGAGGATCCTTCTGTTGGTTTGCTTTAATTTCATCTATCAAGGAAGATTGTATCACCATATTTGCTAGTTTAACCCCAATTTGGTGAATTCTAATTACAATTCCAGTACGATCTAACTCCTCCAATAACTATCTTTGAGAAGTAGTTAAATATGCTAGATTACATGTACTCTTGCGGCTCAAAGCGTCAGTAACAACATCTTCCTTACTGAGGGGATAATTGATGGTAATGTCATAATCTTTTAAAAGCTCCAACCATTTCTTTGCCACAAATTTAACTCCTTTTGAGTGAATATATATATTTCAAACTCTTATAGTCAGTGTATATTTCACAATGTACACCATATAAATAATGTCTTCAAATCTTGAGAGAAAACACTATTGTCACTAATTCCAGGTCATTAGTGGGATAGTTTTGCTCATAAGGCTTTAACTACCTTGAAGCATATGCTATGACTTTTCTATTTTGCATAAGTACACATCCCAATCCTTTTCTAGAGGCATCACTATAAATAGTAAAGTCTGTGTCTCTAGTAGTTAATGCAAATATTAGAGCAGACACTAGTCGACTTTTTAGCTCTTGGAAACTTTTCTCACATTCATCCGACTAGATGAATTTAACCCTTTTCTGGGTAAACGAGTCAAAGGGGAGGCAATACAGTACAATGCTAAAACATGAGATACCTAATTTCATAATTGAACAACATTCTTTCTTTCACTTGTACTAATGAATAGATATTCACATATTCCGTCAGTAAATTCTTATTAAGCAGACATATAAGTACCAGATTGGTGACTACTGTTATCGTATAAACTTTGGTAAGGATAAATATGATTCTCATCTACCTCTCAACTTTCAACAGTAAGCATAAAGAATATGTTCCCACAATTTATATAATCATCTCCAACTATTCTTCTGTTTGCAAGTACAAAAGCTTAAATTCAATTTTTTCTGAAGCGTTGTTCAAGTTTTTCCCACATTTGGAATGAAACCTAAATTCTATGTTAGATATTATAGCCACTAGTATTCAATACAACTCACACATCTTTAATACATATGATCAGTACTATTCTGACTCCTAAAGCCAGTTAGAAAAATGCATGGCTGTTTACTCTCTGTTTGCGGTGAAAGTTGATGTCTACATTGCTGAATCCATTACATGTTTATTGATAATAGATTCAAAGTAAAATTAGTCTTTTTATAAGACTTTCTTACACAATAAAAATAAGAAAAATACAACTCTCTTCAAATAAACGCAACGGGTGTTTATTGCCCGCTGCTTGTGTGGGATCTTAGCCTGTGACGAAAATGTTGATATCCGTGGACCACCTAACGATTAGATCAGATCCGAAACTTCATCAATTTGCGAAGGAATCAAGAAGCTGAAGCGCTTATCTCGGCAACAACGAGATAATTGCTCTTCTTAATATCACCGCAACGGGGTAATCTTAAGGGACGAATCGGGCTACAGATCTGATGAACTCCTCTTCTTTATGCCGAAGAATTCGCTAAAGTCTCCTCCTCCTCTCTGAAATTCATGGCTCTTCAATCCTCAATCAGGCAGGGCTTTGCCAACGTTCGAGAATTCTAAATCTGAAAAAATAAAGACCCCGGGGCTATATTTATAGGCTTCAGAAGCCCTGTGTTCGGATAAGAATGGCTGATTCCCTCTTATCTTTAATTAAAACCACTTAATGATATTATCAGATCAGTTGGAACAAATACAGGTGGTTAGAGATCGAAAAAAAAAACAGCCAAAAACAACCAAAATTAGCATTTTCGTATTGCAGACACTTGTGAGTGTATCGACATGGCCGAGACACTTTGAAGTGTCTTGGCTTGGCCGAGAGTCTCGGCACTTTGTGTCTCGGCCAAGCCGAGACACTTGTAAGTGTCTTGGCCAAGCCAAGACACCCCGGGGTGTCTCGGTTTGGTTTTTTTTGTTTTTGGTGTGTCGAGTTTGTTTCTACTGTATATTCGTCGTTTGGAATCAGAATTACGTGGTTCAAGATGCGTCGGAAAGCCGATAAGGAGATCTACAAGCTCTTATAATTAAATCATATGTGGAGTAAATAGGACATAAGGGGTGCTCTGCCTTTCGTAAAAGCACGAGGCTCCCGATCAGCTCTTGTTTCCGTAATTCCGAAGTTCTATTGCTTCGTATGATCCGTCGACTCACTTCATGCGTATGTCATTGTCAAATAAGCTTCTGTAACTCTAATAGTGACGTTCATCATCTTCTCCCTGTCTCGAGCCATATGCGAGGACCTATGGGTAATTTTTGACGCCTACAGATACCCACTCCAAAGTGTTTCAGTCTCGTTTCTTTTATAGATTAGCCTGAAATACTTTGGATATGATCAGTCCAACCTTCAGTCGGTATAAAAAAACTTGTAATTAGCTTTGATTCTTGACTCCTTCGATTTTTGATTTATTCGATATTTTGACGAATAGCTGAAGTTCTCCCAGCGCTACGTTTATCGTCTGGCCATCATCGAAGTCTTGAATCAAAACTGGTGAGTTGAGTTTAGCTCGTATCGTTGAGTTGACTTTGAACTGACCATCTCCATCACAATATATTAACTTGCATTGACTTTCATCTCAACACGTTGAATGGTGTTGACCTAGAGTTACGTGTTGATCGGTATTGACCTAGGGTTTCGAATCGCCCGACGTTAACCTAGTTTATACTCGTACGTTTGCTGGAGTATACACAGTTTAAGCTCTTAAGGTATTGGAGCATGGTAGTCCTAACAGTTGGGGTTGCAGGACCAACTGTCAAAGCTGATTCGTCTACAGATATGGATCTTATCCCAAAGTTGTTAGATGCTCGAGTCACGAGACCAGTTAATAAAGCTGGTGCGTCAATAAATTTCACACTTATAGGATTTTTTGCAAACCCTCAGCCATCAACGGATTTGATGAACCTTTACCGACTACCGTTTGAGTCGGGCTAGCATGCAGATTGTTTAAATCCGTTCTGCATGTAACGTTGTGCTAAAAGAGTTAACTCCTTTAGTGCTACGATATTAAATACGTAGACTTCGTCTTTCTTACGAAAATAGACTACCCGGCGACGTGTGTTAGACGTAGACTTAGGATTTTTGGTCAATCCTCAGCCATCAATGGATTTGACATGCTTTTACCGATTACCATTTGAGTCGGGCTTGCATGCGGATTGTTTAAGTTCGTTCCGCATGTGACGTTGTGCTAAGAGAGTTAACTCTCCTAGTGCTACCATATTGAATACGTAGACTTCGTCTTTCTTATGGGAAT
>NC_033802.1:56825918-56891555 GCF_001876935.1 Asparagus officinalis
CAGGAGGGGATTCCGATTGACACTTCGGTGTCATCAATGCGAAGAAATTGCTGAGAACAAACAATTTCCATGTCATCCCAACAATTGATGCTCCCTGGCTTGAGCCGTCAGCAGTACAATCGAAGCAAACCCGCCCAAGCGGGGCCCGCGAAAGGGTGCCAACGAAACCGGTTACCATTAAAGCCTCATTTCCGGGATCAACTCAAATGAGACTTGAAATAAATCAGTGCTGAATAGACGAGTTCTTCCGTCAACATGTGTGAAGTTAATCATTTGAATTTTGCCGCGGTACGGTATTGAATTTCCATTCTCTTGGATGAGCAGACATGGACATACCGCTTTTTCACTTCTTGAGCCGTCATCAAAGCGTTGATATTTATTTTCAACTCTTTCATTTTTCCCGGTCATCGTCTATGTCTCATTCGAATGACGCTTGAGAGAATGGAGTTAGACCACCCCTGTAGAGTGCTATTGAAACTACTCCAAATCGTTATTGGGAAGGATCGTTAAAACCACCCCCAGCGTCTTATTGACTATTGCGAGGATGATTCGGCCATAATGACTTCATCCACTTCTGAATCACTTCATCTGTTTGTGGGGGGGTGCATTCCTGAGCGCGGGTAGCTGGATTCAGCTCGTGGCTGGACTCTGAAGGTTGAGGCTGTTGGTTAACAGTTCTCTCATTTGCTTGGATAGCCAACTTCATTTTCTGGTCTTCACTTTCAGCCTCTAATATTCTTCACGGCTTGTTTGGCTAGCAGCTTCCTGAAGTATTTTGAGTGAATGATCAGCAGTGATCGTGAATACTCTTTCTGATTTGCCTCTGCTAATATATGTATCAATCGCGAGGACGATTGCAGAACAAGTGTCCGAGAGTTCATCCTCTGATGACATCTCTTCATGCCATTCTCCTGATAGCTCCTTGGCCGGAGTCGAAGACTTCCGTCGGGCAATTCTTGGTGACATTTCCTCTCGCGATAAAAGTCGGGATTTGAGTCGACTGAACTGCCGTTATGAATCTTTCTTTTATCCGCCACGTTGGATTGGCGTGACTTCAAGAAGAATTCATTCATCTTTGGACAGCTGAATTTCTTTTGCGGAATGTTCTCAAGTTTAGGCTTCGATTAATACAGAGACTATTTCGTGGGGAGACTTCATGGCTTTGAACAGTCACATTCTGATAATGTTGTTTTTAACGGTCCCCGCGACAGAACAACGAGAGTTTATCTCTCAACAACTCTCCTTTCGAAACATTATTCACACACACAACCCCAACTTGATAATACGATTCATCGGTATGATTGCCAAAAAATCGTATCGTCTATTGGCATGATCTCCCAGGTATAACGATATCATTTGGTGAATGCGTCTTCTTCTGGGGGTATAAAACCTTGTTGGCATTCTCAGGACAATTTATTTTTGTCTTTGAGCGATCCAAGGTTATGTTGGGAGTCGCACGTCTAAAACCACTCATTTGCGGGTATGGGGTCTTAATGGGCTCCGAATGCTGATTTTGCATAAGTCCAGACTTTGGAATCCAAACTTGGCAGAGTTTCGGTGGTTCTTTGGTCACCATTTCCTTCCTCCTTTCTCGTCTTTGTTGTGAGAGAGCATGGGCATTAGCAGCTTTTGCACGACGTTTTTGTATACGTTCTTTGAGGGTCGAACGAGTCTTTTTGACAATAGTCCATTCATCCGTCGTTGTTTTAGCAGAGATACGAGTGATTGGTTGTTGAGACAACTGAACCACTCGATGTCTCCTCGACTCTAGGTCCGCGTGGTAACGAACCCCGTCGGTTTGTTCCAAGGCTTTAGCCATTTGGCGAGCACGGCGTTGACGTTGTCTCTGACGAGCTCTTTTCGTCAATGCCGGCGGGCTTTGATTCGATGACTCTTTAACTAGATAAGAGCCATTGTGAGCAGAAGTATTGCGAGTGAAATTCTCAGCAACAATCAAGCGAGAGTCTTCATTTTGTGCCTTCTTTGGCATGCAACTCTTCCTCAATTGTGAGATCCTCTTGTACTTGCGAGATAATGAAGATCTTGAAGAGGATGATGAGAGATATTCCTCAAACTTGATCTGGTCGAATTCGTATTCGACCATAGATTCAACTGGAATCTTGATCGGCTGCGACACGACGGTCTCGGCAGCGAGACCGTTGGCTCCCACTGTGGTCACCAGCTTGTTTGCGTCAAAAGTTGGTTTCGTTGTGGAATTCATTATATCTTCGGTCGATTACAATAAATTCAAAGAAAACAGCCTTTTTATAAGACTCTTTTACACAACAAAAAGAAAATTACAACTCTTGAGAAAATAAACGCAGGATCGTTGTTTGGATCACTGCTTTCGTGGGATCTTTGCCTGTGCCGGGAGCGCTTTGACTCGTGGACCACCAAATCACAGATTCTGATTGAACCGTGAGGGGTTTATGATTCTGACTTCGTTTATCGAAGTGAGAAATTGAAACGATATCTTATCGATGTAAGATAGTCGTTCTTCTTGAAATCAAGTCAAAGCCTGATTATCAAGGATTGGCCGTAAGATCAGCACCTCTGCTCTCTCTCTGCCCTGGATTGCTCTGGATTGCTCTGAAGTACTCACAATGATCAGCCCCCTGGAAAAATGGCCTTAGGAGGGTATTTATAACCTCCAAGAACAGTTGGCAGAAAACAGGTTCGCGAGACAGCTTTTGCTGTCTCGACGGGCGAGACAGTGTTTGCTGTCTCGGCCCGCGAGACAGCGAGACAGTAAAGACTGTCTCGCACGGCGAGACAGTAAAGACTGTCTCGCACGGCGAGACAGTAAAGACTGTCTCGCACGGCGAGACAGTAAAGACTGTCTCGCACGGCGAGACAGTCAAGTCTGTCTCATGTGCGAGACAGTAAAGACTTGTGTTCTTATGTCTTTTTGGATGATTTCCTCTTGAGCTGTATTTGGATATCTTTCAGCATTTTTTGACGCCTACAAGCGTATCAGTCTACTGATGTGTCGACCGATACAGTCAGTCGATTGATGTGTCGACTGATCTGGAAAAATTCAGTTTTTTGTGCATGTTTTGCTTATTTGCAAAACCATCGCACAAAACTCTACACCCATAATCTCATATTATCTCAAATAACTTGTTATCATGTACATCAATGACCTCAAGCTATTTACCATAAAATAATTATTTATTTACTAAAAATTCATATATATTCATATAAAAATTTACGGGGTTCTACAGTGTAGCTATGAAGTTTTCGGTTAGCTAGAAAACCGAGTGTGAGTGTTTGTGAACGTTGATCGGTGAGCGTTGAAAACCGATATTGTGAGGTGTAAATGTTATTCGGATGAGCGTAGAAAACCTGGTTGTGATAGTGGATTTCTCCCCGGGAGTGGGGAGCGGAGACGTAGGACGGAAGGTCCGAACTCCGTGATCATATCGTGTGTTTGAGTTTGCATTGGCACACTTACTCTTATGTTTATGTTTCTTGTCGCCATTGTCCATTGCTCATTATTTATATCATCCACTATCTTATTTATTTTGTTTACCCTTGTGTATAGCACTTATCCTAGCTCACATATCTTGTTGTATTTTATACTTGCTAGGATAACTTATTAATTAATTTTAATTGGCATAAAATCGGATTAGATTAGCATAAGACCCTAATCACCCCCCTCTAGGGTCTAACAGTGTACATAAAACAATTATGAGAAGCAGTTCACGTGATCTGATTGTCTAATTGCGGCCTGCTGATCTGATGTGGAGTTTGTTTGGTGTTTGGTGTTGTGGATGCACATCAGATAGTCGAGATAGTTTTTCTGATAGATTGGTGAATTAGAGATTGATTTTAGTGATCCGGGAGTCGATTTCTAAGTTTTAGAGTGCTCTGAACGTGATGAGAGGGTTTAATTTTTTAGATTTTGCTCAGATTGGTCAGAAAGTGCTGAAAAGTTCTGATGGTGATGACGAGACAGATCTGATGGTAGATAGGGCAAACTAGTATGCCACATATGAGATTAACGTAGAGAATCAGATATGATTCTAGCAGTAGAGTTGTCAGCATATAATTATTCAGAGTCATCATGGGAGCAGTAGTTGGTTGGTGTGTAGACTCAAGGAGGACAGTGCCACATTAGAAGGAGCTTGCAAGCAGGCACTACTGAGTGGCCACATGCTGATGGAGATTGTGGCATGGAGATTGTGGCATTTGACTTGAAGACGATGAGCGCTCATATTCGGTCCAAGCTAAGTGATGGAGGAGATGGAGTCATCCGGCTCATAATGTGGAGTAGAAGAGGTGCACTCATATGATTTGAGACGAGCGATGCAGGTGGAGTAAGAGGACAGCAAGTGAGGGAAGGCTACTGTCAAATTTAGTTTGTGAGGAGAAGCATAGTTGATTTGCTTCTTATGTCAGATGTAGCGAAGATCTCTTGGTGTGCACAAGAGAGGTGGAGGGGCCACAACAAGGCAGATGAAAGTGAGAGTCATATGGTCATCTAGTTGGAGTGCAAATGCTTCGATTTGAAGACAAAAGAAATAGAAGACCCTAGCAGGAGAGACAAAGTTTTAAAACGACAATGATATATCTTCAAGTGAGTTTGGGAATCAAATTCAAGGTGAAGATTGTTAGGATTATGTCTTTAATTCTTTGTATAACTTCATGAGAATTAGATAGGGTTAGAGATTTATCCTGATTAGGAGATTGAGTCTCATAATGATTAGGAGTTTGAATCCTATTCTAATTAGGAAGTTAGGTTAGAGATAGGATTTTGGTTTTTATATATATATTTTTCTATTGTTGGAGGAAAAACTAAGAAGATGAGAGAGAGTCAATATTCTTGTAATTTAGGGTTAGCAGAGGACATAACCTGATTTAAGAATATTTTGTGAGAGGCGAGGGTTTCGTAGTCTTTGTCCGTACAAAAAATTACATCATTGGGAGAGGGTTTCACAGTTTTTGTCCATTCAAAAGATTGTAAGGAGAGAGCTTTGGAGATAATATAAGAGTTGATTATGTATGTGAGGTTGAGAGATGAGAGTTGAGTGGTTCCTCTTGTAGTTCTCCCTGATACATAGTGAATTTCTTGTATTGTTGTCCGTGGACATAGGTCAAAGTTGGTCGACTGAACCACGTAAATCTCGGTGTTCTTTCTTCTTGATTGTGGTTTTATATCTTGTTGATTGTGGGTTGGCTTCCAAGTTAAGGAGATAGTAGTACGTGAGGGGAGTAAAATTCCCTAACACAAACACGTCACGACTACTAGTGGAGTAGGTTAGAAGGCACTCAAAGTGTTGAGGGATCACAATTTACTTCCAAGAAAAAACCCCAATTTCGTATGTCTTCTTGAGGTTGATCACGTATTTTTGATAGCAAGTTTTACATTTTAGTCCATTTTATTTTGAAATTTATAATTTATTACTCCCTCATGTTTTTTTATTTTTCAAGGTTGGGCCAAGGCCCCATTGGCCCTCACATCCCTCCACCCCTATCTAAAGTAACTGACACATAAATACCTTAAAGTTTTAAAACTTACACTTATATATCCTACTTAAGGGTATTTAAGTGTAAACTTTAAAAACTGTAGGGCGTTTTAAGTGCAAGTTTTCAAAACTTTAGGATATAAAAGTGCTATCTAAACAAAACGAGGGTATATAGCTGCACATTTTAAAACCATAGTGTATAAGAGCTTGTGCTAGCAAAAACTGTTGGATTTAAATCTAATTAAATCTATTTGTGGGCACATATGATTAATCTGTGTGTATTGCTATCCTTCAGGATAACCCACTAAAGTGATTAATCAATTTAGGTTAATGAGTATTTAAATATAATCATGGGGTTATATGTGTAGATACCAGGTTATAATTGTAATTTGATGAGGGGCCAAATTATAAATGTACAACACCTATAAATAAGGGGTTATAGTCCCTAATCTAGGATTACATTCTCTAATTCTCTTCACCCCCATCTAGAGAGAAATTTGGCTAGAGAAACGTCCCTAATCTAGGATTACATTCTCTAATTCTCTTCACCCCCATCTAGAGAGAAATTTGGCTAGAGAAACCCTAAGGTTAGAAGACACCCCCATCTAGAGAGAAATTTGGCTAGAGAAACCCTAAGGTTAGAAGATCATCAAAACCCTAAAAAAGTTTTCCTCAATGGATTCAGGTATATGCTTCCGCACCTTTTGATTCGTGTTAATCTCTTTGAATTAATCATGGCTTTATGATTTAGATCTGAAATATTAGATCTTAACAAGTGGTATCAGAGCCACCCGTGATTAATTTTTAGGGGTTTAATTTCTTAAAAATTAGGTTTTTTGATCTTAAAATATCTGGATTGGATTCAGAACTGTTCTCGGATGAACAGTAACGTTCGGATGAACAGTTACGTTTTTTTATTTTTCGGATAAACAGTAAAAAATTCGCTATGAACAGTAAATTTTTTTAATTTTTTGGATTTTTTTCTTCGATTTTTTGGGATCTAGATCAAGAAATCATTCTTTTGTTTTTCCGATTCTGGATCTGGATTTGAAAATAAAATTGAGGATTTTTGGATTCTTTTTGGGTTTGGTCTTCGGTCCCGTGCTCCTCGTCGGCGAAGTTTCGCTAGCAGCCTCGCTCTCGACTCCGACGACGACGGCTGCATCAGGAAACCCTAGGGTTTCGACCTTTGGGTGCAGGAGCAATGGCGGCGGCGGTTTTAGATTAAAACCCTTAGGGTTCGTGCGTGAAAACGTGGCAAAAATTAAGGAGGTGGTTACCTCAAATTTTGGCGAGGCTTGAAAGCTTCAAACGAACTTCGCGTTCGTTCTCAGGTGAGCCTCGCGCTCAATTTCAAACGAACTTCGCATTCATTCTCAGGTGAGCTTCGCGCTCAATTCAAACGAACTTAGCGTTCGTTCTCAGGTGAGCCTCGCGTTCAATTCAAGTTAAGCCTCGCGCTCAGTTCTCAAGTGAGCCTCGCGTTCAATTCAAGTTGAGCCTCGCGCTCAATTCAGGTTGAACCTTGCGTTCGTTTTCAAGTTGAACATTGCGTTCATTCTCAGGTCGAACTCCAAGTTCATCCTCAGGCGAGCCCTATGCTCAATCCAAACGAACCTCGCGTTCGTTCTCAAGTTGAACATCACGTTCATTTTTCAAGCGAATCTCGCGTTCGTTCTTAGGCGAGTCTTGTACTCAATACAGTCGAACCTTGCGTTCGAAGTCAAGCGAACTTCGTGTTCACTATGCTTAAGCCTCGGGTTTTTATGGGTCCACTTTGGTATACTTAATTTATTCAATTAAGTTATGGGCCCTAACTAAGCAATGAGGCCCTATTTAAGCTATGAAAATTTAAATTAATTTAATTTAAATTCAATTTGGTTTTTTAATCAATTATTTAATTCAAATATTATGACACTAAGGTATTAAGGTTGTCTCTCACTCCAATTAATTAATTGAAACAAGAAGTTGCCAAAGTAACCTCTCTTGTGTAGATTGTTCATGAGGAATGTGAGATGCTTGTGTGTATGCTTTCGCGTAAATATTTAATCGGCCCAAAGGAAGGTTAATATTTATTTAGACTGTATACACATCTGCGATGATAAGCATGTGACAATTATAAGGTTTACATGTGAATAATGAATCGATCCGAAGATAGTTTTATTATTTGACATGAGTTATTGTTAATGTTTGATCGTTGCAACAAGGTATCACTTACAAGTTAATATTACTATCCAAAGACTTGATATTAATGTTGTGCCAGATATCTTGGATGGGATTTATCATTATTTGAATTTTATTGATTATTAATTATGGTTATTAATGTGAGCATTTTTGTTTTATTTTAGCTAATGTATCTGCTGCAACAATTTCTGCTAACATCAACTCAATTCCCATACTAAATGTGACAAACTTCAAGGTTTGGAAAGAGAACATATTAATTGTTCTTGGCTACATGGATCTAGACCTTGCATTAAGAATTGAACAACCCTAACCTCTTAATGCGGATAGCACTCCTGATGCAAAGAAGGAGTATGAGAAGTGGGAGCGTTCAAATCGCATGAGTCTTATGATCATTAAGCGTGGCGTTTTGGAAGCCTTCAGGGGCATAGAATCCGAAGGGATTACTAAGACTAAAGATTTCCTTGCCGAAATTGAGAAGCGTTTTGCGAAAAATGATAAGGTAGAAACAAGCACGCTCTTAGCTCGCTTGATTTCAATGAAGTATAAGGGCAAAGGAAATATCAGGGAGTACATTATGGAAATGTCTCATATTGCTTCAAAGCTTAAGGCACTTAAACTCGATCTTTGTGATGAGTTATTGGTGCATCTGGTTCTGTTGTCTCTTCCTACACAATTCAATCAGTTTAAGGTCAGTTATAACTGCCAAAAAGAAAAATAGACTCTAAATGAGCTTATTTCACACTGTGTGCAAGAAAAAGACAAGTTGAAGCAAGATAAGACAAAAAGTGCTCATTTGGCCTATGCCTCTAAGGATAAGGGCAAGAAAAGAAAGAATGATAATGAAGCTGCTAAGGGTCCAGTTCAGAAGAAACAACATAATGATAATCAAGGTTGTTTCTTCTGTAACAAGCCTGGACACGTAAAGAAGGATTGTACCAAATATCACGCCTGACGTGCTAATAAGGGTACGTTCCTTACTTTGGTCTGTTCTGAGGTTAATTTAGCTTCAGTACCTAGAAACACTTGGTGGTTAGACTCTGGTGCTACTACTCACATAAGTGTTTCTATGCAGGGTTGCCTGAGCTACAGAAAGCCAAGTGATGTTGAAAGACACATCTTTGTGGGCGACGAACAATCGGTAGATGTTGAAGCAATTGGGCACTTTAGGTTGCTATTAGGAACTGGTTCCTATTTGGATTTGAAAGATACTTTTGTAATACCGTCTTTTAGACGGAATTTGATTTCAGTTTCTGTATTGGACAAATCAGGTTATTCTTGTTCATTTGGAAACAATCAATTCAGTTTATCTTTTAATTCAAATATTATGGGAACTGGTTACTTGAGTACTTATGACAACCTATATTTGCTCGATACAATTGCTTCTTATAATGAATCATTGCATGTGGAATCACGTGGTACTAAGCGTAAATTAAATAAGGAAAATTCGGCGACATTATGGCATAAGCACTTGGGTCATATCTCAAAAGGTAGAGTTGAATGTCTTGTGTCTGATGGCATTTTGGATTCCCTTGATTTTTCGGACTTCGACATATGTGTTGAATGTATCAAGGGAAAACATACCAAATTTAAGAGATTAAGTGCCAAAAGATCTACAGACGTCTTAGAATTGAGACATACGGATATTTGTGGGCCATTCCCTACGACATCTTGGAATGGTTAATAATATTTTATATCATTCATAGACGATTACTCACGTTATGGGTACCTATATCTCATTCATGAGAAATCTGAGTCTCTGGACATGTTCAAAGCCTATAAAGCTGAAGTTGAGAATCAACTCAACAGAAGAATTAAAACCGTTAGATCTGATCGTGGTGGTGAGTACTATGGCAGATATGATGGTTCAGGTGAACAACATCCAGGACCATTTGCTAGATACTTAGAGGAATGTGGTATCGTCCCACAGTACACCATGCCGGGTTCACCTAGCATGAATGGTGTAGCTGAAAGACGAAACATGACTCTTAAGGATATGGTAAGAAGTATGATTGCTCATTCTTCTTTACTAGAGTCACTCTGGGGAGAAGCACTTAAGACAGCAGCTTACATTCTGAATAGAGTACCAAGTAAAGCAGTTGTTAAAACACCTTATGAGCTTTGGACTGGTCGAAAGCCCAGTTTAAAGCACTTACATATTTGGGGATGTCCATCTGAGGCAAGGCCTTACAGGCTAAATGAAAAGAAATTGGACTCCAAAACAGTTAGCAGCTACTTTATTGGGTATTCTGAACGCTCTAGGGGCTATAAGTTTTATGATCCCACACTAAGGAATATTTTTGAGACGGGAACAACAACATTCTTTGACGATGTTGAGTTTAGGGGGAGAAATAAGGTTAGAGACATTGCTTTTGAGGAGGAATTGGCATCAGATCCAATCCATACAGTTACTTTTAACAATATTCAGATTCCTATACCTGTTGTTGCTCAAGAAGTAAATCCGAAACCTCAAGATGACAATGTTGAACAACTCCCTATTCCAGAAGAATAAACTCAACAATCTCAAGAACCAGTGCCATTAAGGAGATCCACGAGAGAAAGGAGAAATGCTATTTTGGATGATTATATTGTATTTCTCTAAGAATATGAGGAAAGTAATGGACTGTTGGAAGATGATCCAATCAACTTCCTTCAGGCCATGAAAAGTTCTAACTCTCAATAGTGGATTGATGTCATGAATGAAGAGTACAAGTCTATGCAAGACAATAAGGTTTGGGAACTTGTCCCATTACCAGAAGGTACAAAACCAATTGGTTGTAAATGGATTTTTAAAACCAAGCGGGATGCAAATGGTAATGTGGAGAGGTATAAGGCACGTCTTGTGGCTAAAGGCTATACTCAAAAGGAAGGCATTGATTATACAGAGACTTTCTCTCCGGTTTCATCGAAAGACTCTTTCAGAACAATCATGGCACTTGTTGCTCATTATGATCTTGAGTTACATCAGATGGATGTTAAGACTGCATTTCTCAATGGCGACATTGATGAGATGATTTATATGGTGCAACCAGAAAACTTTGTGTTAGGAGACCCAAAGAATATGGTTTGCAAATTAAGGAAATCCATCTATGGACTCAAGCAAGCTCCTCGCCAATGGTATCATAAGTTTCAACAAATAATTATCTCGTTCGGTTTTGAGATGAACATTGTTGATGACTGTGTATATCACAAGTTCAGTGGGAGTAATTATATTTTTTTGGTTCTGTATGTCAATGATATATTTCTTGCCACTAATGATATAAGCATGTTGCACGAAACCAAGAGATTTCTATCAAAGAATTTTGAGATGAAAGATCTTGGGGATGCCTCTTTTATATTAGGAATCCAGATACATCGAGATCACTCTCGAGGTATACTTCGATTATCACAAAAGAGCTATATCGATAAAGTACTTAAAAGGTTTGGCATGCAAGATTACAGACCAGGAGATACCCCTGTTGCTAAAGGAGACAAGTTTAGTCTCAATCAGTGCCCTAAAGGTAACCTTAAAATTCAGGAAATACAGAAGATTCCTTATGCTTCGGCTGTAGGAAGTCTAATGTATGCTCAGGTATGTACGCGTTCGGATATTGCGTACATTATTGGGATGTTAGACAGATACTTAAGCAACCCTGACATGGATCATTGGATAGCAATCAAAAGGGTTATGAGGTATCTTCAGAAAACAAAATATTATATGCTCACATACAGAAAATCAGAACAGCTGGAGGTCATTGGGTACTCTGATTCTGATTTTGCTGGATGCCAAGATAGCAGAAAGTCTACATCAGGCTACATTTATATGTTAGCAGGAGGAGCTATATCATGAAAAAGTATTAAACAGACACTCGTAGCTTCCTCCACTATGGCAGTAGAATTTTTAGCTTGTTATGAGGCATCCAATCAGGGAATATGGCTGCGAAATTTTGTCACGGGACTGCGCATTTTGGAAAATATGGAAAGACCACTAATATTATATTATGATAATAAATCTGCAGTAATGTATTCTAATAACAACAGGAGCTCAACTAAGTCAAAACATATTGACATTAAGTTCCTGGTTGTGAAAGAAAGGGTACAGAGTGGACATATATCCATAGAGCACATTGGGTCAAACTCTATGATAGCAGATCCTCTTACTAAGGGATTGCCACCCAAGGTCTTTCATGAGCACACCGCTCATATGGGTGTGGTGATACTCGAGGATATCATGATTTAGTGGGAGTTTGTAATTATGGTGCTTTATGTTAGGTTGTATTGTCTGATCAGAATAAAGTTTTTTAGTTCAAACACTCTGTTACATTATGTTTGGTTTTGACCTCACTAAAGTAGGACCAGTTGAAAATAGACATGTACTGATCACATTGCATATAATTTTTATGTTGTATATCCATGATTGATCTATGTCGTTTGATTGTATTGGTATATATGATCATTGATGGGTCGAGTCACGATAAATGTGACGAATGCCGCTTTGATCCTATATTGATATAGTCAATGGACGAGATTGTTTGGAAATACCTTTTCAGTGATAGCAATTTTGAGCTCATAAGGTTATACACAATTTAAGGAATCATATGGTGCCCAAGTGGGAGATTGTTGGATTTAAATCTAATTTAATCTATTTGTGGGCACATATGATTAATCTGTGTGTATTGCTATCCTTCAGGATAACCCACTAAAGTGATCAATCAATTTGGGTTAATGGGTATTTAAATATAATCATGAGGTTATATATGCAGATACCAGGTTATAATTGTAATTTGATGAGGGGCCAAATTATAAATGTACAACACCTATAAATAAGGGGTTATGGTCCCTAATCTAGTGTTACATTCTCTAATTCTCTTCACCCCCATCTAGAGAGAAATTTGGCTAGAGAAACCCTAAGGTTAGAAGATCATCAAAACCCTAAAAATGTTTTCCTCAATGGATTCAGGTATATGCTTCCGCACCTTTTGATTCTTGTTAATCTCTTTGAATTAATCATGGCTTTATGATTTAGATCTGAAATATTAGATCTTAACAAAAACAACTGAGGGTATATAAGTGCAAAGTAGAGGAAACTATAGGGTATTTATGTGCAATTAAACATTTTCTAAATAACTGAAAGATCAAAGCGTTACCCTCTTAATCTTTTTTAAATGCCTCCCTTATGAAAAAACATATCAATACTTTGATGTTTTTCTAATTTTGGAGTTTGGTTGTATTTCTTGTTACGTTCATACTAACTTTTTATATGTATTATTTTTTTTAACTTTTCAATTTTAATGTATTCATGGTAGCATTATTGTGGTACATAATTTTTAAATTTTTGCTGTAATATCTTGAGTACAAATTAATATTAAAAAAAAGACCCACTCACTCAAGTCTTTTCTTATCAGATCTCAGGTCTTTTCAAGATCTCGTCTAACAGCAGACGGTTATCATGTCTATCAAGGGATGGACCTTCTTAGGACTTCACCTTGTAACTCCTCCAAAATAGAGTCTATTACGTGGCCGTTTCGTAAGTCATAACTGCAAAGGCAGCAAAGTATTGCGTGCAATGTTCGTCGTAGAAAATCAAACCTCAAAGTTGTCTTTCGAATATATGATTATGAATATTAAGCATATTTTGAAATTCAAGTTCAATGTTTGATTTGCGAACATTGTGTGGATTGGCATATTTTGTTACAAAGTGTATTTACCTTTTTCCAAAGTTACCTGTTTGTTTTGCTACAAATGCAAATTGATTTACCACTGAATTGATAATGCGAATAAATTATTATTTCTTTTAATTAAAACAAAAAAACTTGCAATTGGAACTTTCTTCTACAAAATATAAATCTAACCACGTTTCCCAACTAACTTGTCATTTACCAAAGGCTAAATGGCACTTAAATACCCTATTGTTTCACAACATTCGCACATAAACATCCTAAGTCATAAAAAGTTGTACTTTAAAACCCTAAGTTGTAAAAAAGTAGTACTTTAATATCCTAAGTTATTAAAAATTGGCATGTCAGTACTTTTTTGTTAGTTGCACAGAACATGATATTTTTATAGTTGTATTGACCCTATTTATTGTCATATTTATCACTATATATACCAACCCTCCATCTTTTTATTAATTTCTATATAAACGGGTATATTTGTCATAACGGATTTTTTAACGGTGTTTACCATATTCCAACAGTGGACAACTTATATAGGATATTTATGTGCTACTGTAGGCTGTCTAAAAAATTACTATAGATAGCTGAATCCCATAAAACACTGATGATAGAAGTTACAACCTGACGACTTTCACATCACCAATCTAACGATGAAAGTTACAATCAGACGACTTTCACGTTAACAAATGAATGCTACAAATGGAAGATTTTCACGTAGATTGAGAAATGTTATAATCTGACAACCTTTATGACGACCGATGAAAGCTCTGATCAACAGCCTTCACAAACAACAACGGAAGTTATAATCTGACGACTCCCCACATTTTAAGGAGCTGAGACGAAGATTACAAGATGACGATCTTCGCAACGCTCTAACAAAAGAGACTACAAGTCAAAAGTCTCTTCACCTTAAGACGTAAAGCTCACCTTTGCGTCTCAAAAACGAGACACACAGCTTAAAGAGGCGTCTAGAAAGCACGGCGCATGGTTCATCGCTGTGTTTCATCCCCCAAACGAGGAACCCAACTCTGCGTCCCAGACACAGAGTTCATGCCCTGAACGTCAGTTAGCGTTTGACTTGTCAAACACGCCTTAACGGTTCCAGAACCGTTTTTACATGATTTGAGGGGATCATTCCCCCACCTAGGAGCGAATTAAGGGGGCGGTTACACCCTTTAATCCCCTATAAATAACAAAAAACTCAATAGAGTTCAGGCTGGAATTTTTAGTTCAGAAAATTTCTTAAAGAGGTCGGCACTTGGAGAGCTTTTGAGCATTTCTAAGCATCATTTGGAGCTGTTCTTGGAGCTATCTTCATTCTTGGATATAAACCAATTTTCGGTTAGATTAAATAAACTCTTTTACAAAGTTTTAACTTGCTCCGAGTTATTAACTCACTAAGAGTTTCATACTTACCACGTAAGTTTTCCTCAACGATAATTCAAGAGGAAGATACCATGTTCCACGAGGTGAAGCATTCGAATCATCAACGAGATATAAGCATCTGAACTCCCATCGACACCGAAAAGAACCCTGATTAAACAAAGGGAAGGGTCTCCGTCGATCCCTTCTCTCTTTGGTAATTCAGGAAATCGATTGAGAGGAATTGTAATTTCTTTTTTTAAGTTTGTTAGAGAGGGATTGCATTGAGATAATTATAATTCATTCTTTTCTAAGTCTGTTAGAGAGAATAATACAAATTTTAATTCATAATTTTCTTCTTCAATTTTCCCACAAACAAAATATGGCGATTCCGCTGGGGACTAGCTTCACTGACGAAGAAGTAGTGGCGCAATCCGAGGTCAATATCGTTAGAACAACGGTTAAAACTCTCGTAGTAGAGTTTGATCAAGCCAAGTATGAGGAAGCCATTTCCTCCGGATCCCTTAGTCCCTAGGTTATGCGCTAGGTCCACAAGGTCTCCATGGAGACCAAAACTCCAATTGTTACTGAATCACTAAAGGGATGCATTTTCTTTGGCCTAGATGACTCAAACAACCCTCTTCTGAAGGAGTGGGCTCAGGTTCGAAGAGACTCGTCAATCGAGTCGAAGATTCTTCACCCACGCCAAATCAACGGGTAACGGGACACAAGAGGCCCATTGTAGTGGTAAGCTCGATCAACATAGCTGACATCACTGCAAAAGCCTTGAAACAGGCCAAGAAAAATACCGCTCGACAAAGAAGAAGATCTTTGTGATGAGCTTATCTCCGAGATAACCGATCTCTCAATTAACGTGAGCTCTGCATTTGTGAGTCTCAGCAAGAGCTCTGTGTTTCTGCTTCAGAATGCAATCCTTACGTTGATAAGCTCAAATACCAGCCTTGCGTGATCCAATTAAAATGCAACCCTCAAGGGAGCGTTCCAAAATCAAAATGCAGCCCTCAGCGGCACTTTCCAACATCAGAATGTCATCCTCAAGGACGCGTTTCAACTCCAAAATGAGACCCTCAAAGAACCGTTCCACAAACAGAACACAACTCTCAGGAGTGCGTTCTAGAACCAAAATGCAGACCTCAATCTTGCGCTACTCAAACTAAACACGACCCTTGTGTTCCTTCTTTAGAACACGATGTGATTCATCATGTCAGAAAAGACCGATATAGATTTAAATCCATGTTCACCAAGAACCAGTCTCATCTACTGATGGACAGGAGGTTCCAGCTTCAACCTCACGTTCAGTGAGAGATTCTGGTCAAGTCTCCGATTTAAGGGAGCTTTTATTAAGAGAAAGATCGGTGCAACAAGCCACCCACTCATATCAATATGAGTGACTTATTTCTGCGGTCCTCTTGGAATGCTAATGTTATGCTTCTGTGCCTAGACGGTTAGTGTTCGATCGGTTAACGAACATTACCCGACTAAGCAAGCGATGACGTCATTATAAGAAGAAGTCTTCAGAGGTCAATGAAGGCAATAAAAATTTCTTTTATCCCTGCACAACAACTTGGAACAAGCAAAAGAGCTCAACGGTCCATCTGAGTGAAGTCAGACCCACCTAAACGAAGTCAGACCCACTTGAAAGTCAAGTTCGCCTAAATGATTGACTTCACAAAATAGACAAAAACGATGATATCTCTCAAACCGGAGGGAATTTGGAGAAACAAATAATGGCAAAGCAAGCTTTGGTTGGTTTGATCGGTTCTGTCTCATCGAGATAGTCGATTTTCATACATAATTCATCTAATTTTGACTTAGGGCTTGAAAGTTATGGCCTGTTCTTCTTAGCATGTTCTGAAGCTTGCCTGCAAAGGAGTTTAGCTCGCCTGAAGGCTTGAAGCTTTAAGCTCGCCTGAATGAGGCTGGCTCTCCTACACAACCTCAGTTACCAAGCTCACCTAAAGGCCAAGCTCGCTAACAGCTAGAAGCTCACTTGCATAAGCCAAGCTCACCTTATAGCTTGAAGCTCGCCTGTATGAGCCAAACTCACCTGAAGGCCAAGCTCACCTGACATCTTGGAGCTCGCCTGCATGATCCAGGCTCGTCTAAAGGCCAAGCTCACCTGACAGCTTGAAGCTCTCCTGCATGAGCCAAGCTTGCCTGCATGCTTGAAGCTTACCTGCATACTTAAAGCCTGCCTGCACAAGGCAAGCTCGCTAGTAAGCTTGCTAAGCCTACTCACTTGAGGCATGGGAGAGGTCACTTCCCATAATTTAAGGGAATGACTATGATTCTCCTCATGGCCATACCCAGTATAGGAATGGTCACTTCCCATAATTTAAGGGATTGATTATCCTCATGACCATACCTAGCATGGGAATAGTCCCGCAATTTAAGGGAGTGGGTACACCCATTCTTCATGATTGAAGGGAGTGGCCATGTCTCTCCTTGGCTATTTATACCACTTTTTGGCTACATGAAAGAGGTCCTGGACCAGTAGCCGGCCTTCTTCTTTTGAGAAGAGCTTGACATCTTCCATCTCTTGTGGCTGGCTCTCTCTTGGCCTGGCTATTAAAGGCTCTTCTTTGGTCCTGCATGAAGAAGAGACAACATTAGGGGCAGCCTGACTTTGGCTTTCAAGAGAACCGAGCCCAAGTATTACTTGGGTAGTCGGTCCTTGATCTTCTCTTGCTCTTGGCATCTTCCTCCTCAGGGGCTTGCTGGCCAACATGAGAAGGCTGGACATTTTTCACCTCTCCATCTTGGCCTTCTTGGAGCTCTTGAGGGAGATTCAAGAGAACCGAACCCAAGCACTTATTTTGTAGTCGGTCATTGATTCTTGGTTTGGGTACTCAACTCCGATCAAGCTTCTACCACACGACGAAGCTCATCGGTGGTCTCGTTCGACTCCTCAGGAGAAGAAGACCGAACCTCGAGATCTTGGTATTTTTGACCTACAAGCACAAGCCCTTGTTTGGCATCGGTTGATCGAACTCAACCAAGAGCTTCTACCACACGAGGAAGCTTGTCCCACTGAGCTTTTACTGTGCACTGAAGCTCAACCACAATTTCATTCGGATCGTCCAAGGGAAGCAAACTCGATACAAGCATTCGAGGGAGACATCCTATCGCTACCGAAGAACTCAGATTAAACAAGAAGAGCATTCTCTTTACTTCTATAGTAATTTGATTCTTGATTTGTAATAAGCCATTCTTATCATTACAAATCCTCGAAGAACCATTTTACACCCTACAGAAGATGGCGACTCCGTTGGGGAAAACCATTCATTCAGATGTATTAGTGATGGTGTAGCTCGACGAAGTTGCTGTAGGACTATCGTTGAGTCCCTCCTCATCGAGTTCTATCAAGCGAAGTATGAAGAATGCTTGTCTTCTTTCTTCTTGTGGTGAAACGTCACACAAGTGCCGCAAAGTCTTACGAATGACTCAGCCATAATCCAAACTGTATGAGAGCTTTACCCGAGTAATCGCTGAGGGTTCCATACCCCCAAGGTGATTGATGCCGATCAAAAGGCCAAGAACGAACGACAAGTTCCCAATTCTAGTGAACCGTGTCAATCATGCAAGCCCACCTACTCAGGCGGACTTCACTCCATTGGAAAAGTTCCCAAAATTAGTGAACTTAGTGTTTCAGGCGAGCCTAGCAATTCAGGCGAGCCACGTTCTATGAGCAAGGTTTCTAATTCTAGCAAACCGCTCAAATCAGGTGAGCTCACCAAATCAGACGGGCTTCGCTTTACAGGCCACGTTCCCCATTCTGGTGAGCGGAGCAAATCAGACGAGCCCCCCAATGTAGACGGGCTCCGCTTTATGGGTCACATTCCTAATTCTGGCAAACTACGCCAATCAGGCGAGCCCACCTACTCAGGCGGGCTTTACTCCATTGGCAATGTTCCCAAATTTGGTGAGCTGCCCAAATCAGACAGGTTGCCAAAATCAGGTAGGTTGGCGGGTTTCCAAAATCAGGTGAACCCTGTAATTCAGGCGTGCTTCGCCCTCAAGCTTCAAATACTGGTGAACTTTACCTTTCAGGCAAAGACCATCAGACATGCGAACCTCACCTAAAAGGGCCATAGCTAGAACCCCGCCTGCAAGTAGTAGTAGTTTGCTAAACGGGCGAACCTCGCCTAAAAGAACTAGAGGTTGAACCTCACCAGCAGGCTCAACCTTGCCAACAAGTTAAGTTCACCCAAGCAGACAAACTTCGCATGACAATGAAGTTTGCCAAACAAATGAACTTCGCCAATTACGCCAGGTTCGCCATACAGCTGAACCTCGCTAACACATGCAAGTTCGCCAAGCAGCCGAACTTAGCCAACCTGCCCAAGCTCACCTGTCACACCAACAAGCTTGATTTTGCCAAGCAGCTGAACTTCACCAATAGGCCCAAGCTCACCTGTCGAGCCAAGCATGCCTGTCAAAACGAACTCACCAGATTTCAACACTTGGTAATTTTTCCAAGTGTTCTTCCAAGTGCACTCTTGAGCCTTCTTCTCGCAAGCACTCAATCAGTACTTCAAACGCTGGGGGTTGTCATTATCAACCTACGGTGTATCTCAGAGAGCGTTTGACTCACAGATGCACTATTCACAAGGCAATTCCTCAGTGTTATTGCACGAGGCTTATTGCGGCGATACTCGCTGACTGCCGGTGTGCTAAATGGTCGAAACCATTAGTGCTCAAGAGGCTCTCTCAGCAACCAGTTGAGATAAGGCCTATTCCCCAAAGGTGCAATCGTCAGAAGAGATGAGCTCTGGATGACTTGGATATCCCAATGGAAACTGTCAACACGACAGGCAAGTCCAAGGCAAAAGATTTAGACTCTTTTGATCCTAAATTCTCACTGGGACTGAAAAGCCTCCCTATCGAGCATGAAGATGTTTACGAGCACACCCACACCAAAAAGGGGGTTGTCATGCCACATGACTACAGGCGTTTAGCCTTCATTTCGGATAACGATTGCTCAGCAGTAGCAACGTATCAGACCTCAAGCTCAATACAAAGCAGGCGTGCAAATGTGCACATGGCTAGAATCCCGGATGATATATCCAGGAAGTTTGATGAATACCAAGCTACAATCAACGCCATGAAGGAGATGCTTGAGAAACTTTTGTGCAAGAAGAAGAAGAAGAGAGCATCGAGGACTCCCTCGAAGTCCTCAAGCAAGGGAAAAGTGCGGGAACTTAATCCTGGGTCACCCTCCAACTTGTCATCAGAGTCTTCAGAAGGAACATCATATTATAGCAGCAGTCCATGAGACAAAAGGCTTGACGAGTTCTAGAGTCAACTCGACGCCTTAAAACTCCATAATCATGTGAGCACGTTAGGGGTGGTCAGACCGTATCTGACCGAATAGGACACGGTCTCCTACCCGGTAAAGTTTAAACCATTGAACCTCATGCAGTTCGATGGTAAGGGTTCTCCTACCCAGCACATCTACTACTTCTAGGCGCAAACTGAACACATAATGGGAAACAATCCCATTATGAGTTGACTGTTCATTGGTACCCATTATGAGTCGACTGTTCATTGGTACCCTCAAGGGGGTCGCTTTTGAATTGTTCTACTGATTGGAACCTGTGTCCATCACTTGCTGGAAGGACATAGAAAGGTTCTTCATGACCAGATTCTTCGATGATGACACAGAAGTATCTATGGTCACCCTGCTAGCCGAAAAACAGAAGAAGATAGAGTCTGTAAGTAGCTTTGTCAAGAGATTCAGGAACCGATCACTTCATACATGTGATCAAGTTTCCGAGGCCACCCTCATCGGGATGTGTTATAAAAATATCTCCATCAATATACTCTCCAATATAGGCATTGTTGAAGCTCGCTCATGGAAAGACTTAATCCGCCAATGAGAACAAGTCGAAAGTATGCTCAAGCGAATGGATGCTGAAGAGCCATGTAAATTTCAAGGAGGTGATGACCAAGGAAATTTCACCTTGGTAGTAGAAACCACTTCCTCATTCAAACCCTCTTCAAAACGAAGGGGAAATGCTTTAAAGCCCATGCTGACATCTGCAAGGCCCACTAGCTCGAACCTAAACTACGAGACCGACTGTGAAGGCTTGGCTATCATTAACCAAGAATGATCAGTGACGTCATTGCCTATGCCAAACAATGTCGCATCGATGATCGGAGGACTTACATCTAACAGTAACTTCATACCCATTCCTAGTGGATACGGTTTACCCGGATGGAGCCCATCGCCTTGTCAATCAAAACAACGACAAGAGCGAAGGCCTAACAATGGAAAACTTTTGAAGAAGTACTTATCCATAGGCTTCTAAAGGAAACTGTGTGAAAGACCATCAATCAATGTGTTGGCACAAAAGAGGAGTTCAACCTCCACCTCCCACGAGGGCAACCAAGGTAGAGATTTCATTCCTTCCTGCATTCCAAACCCTCTTGGTCAAACCTTCCTATAGTTCTGGCCAATGCTAAAATCCCTTCTCAATTTCTTCCACGAACGAGAGGTCCACTTTCAAATTGGACGATCAAATCTTTGAACAGTTAGGATCATTCCAAACCCTTTTTGATCAAACCTTCCTACATTAGGGCCAAAGCTAAGACCCCCTATCGATTTCTTTCACGAATAAGAGGTCCACTTTTAAATTGGACGATCAAAACTTTGAATAGTTAGGATCATTCCAAACCCTTTTTGGTCAAACTTTCCTACATTAGGGCCAAAGCCAAAATCCCCTCTCGATTTCTTTCACGAATGAGAGGTCTACTTTTAAATTGGACGATCAAACCTTTGAACAGTTAGGATCATTCCAAACCCTTTTTTTTCAAACCTTCCTATAGTTAGGGCCAAAACCAAAATCCCGTCTCGATTCCTCCCATGAACGAGAGGTCCACTTTCAAATTGGACGGTCAAACCTTTGAATAGTTAGGATCATTCCAAACCCTTTTTGGTTAAACCTTCCTACAGTTAGGGCTAAAGCTAAAATCCCCTCTCGATTCCTCCCACGAACGAGAGGTCCATTTTTAAATTAGATGATCAAACCATTGAACAGTTAGGATTGTTCCAAACCCTTTTTGATCAAATCTTCCTATAATTAAGACAAAAGTCAAAGTCCCCTCTCGATTCCATCCATGAACGAGAGGTCCACTTTCAATTTGTATGATCAAATCTTTGAACAGTTATGATTATTCTAGACTCCCTCTCGGTCAAACCTTCCTATAGTTAGGATCGAAACCGGAATTCCCCTTCGATAAATAAGAGGTCTCCCCCTAAAATCTATCACGTTAATGATTACCTCTGATGGTACATCTCTCCCGTTGATTCTTTTCAATAGGACGACGAGCCCAAATCCCGTCATGTTAACATCACACCTATGATAAATCAACTTACCAATCCTCTCTAATAGGATGGCAGGTCCTCAAAGTCGCTCCGATTGTGAGAATCCTGTCATATTAACATTACATCTCTGATAAATCAACTTACAAATCCTCTCTAATAGGATGGTAAGTCCTCAAAGTCGCTCTAATCGTGACAATCCCGTCATGTTAACAACACCTCTGATAAATCAACTTACCAATCCTCTTCAATAGGATGGTAGGTCCTCAAAGTTGCTCCAATCACGATAATACAATCAGCTTATCAATCCTCTTTAATAGGATGTTAAGTCCTCAAAGTCGCCCCGATCGCAATAATCCTATCATGTTAACACTATACCTCTGACAATCAACTTATCAATCCTCTTTAATAGGATGATAAGTCCTCAAAGTTGCTCCGATCGCGACAATCCCATCACGTTAACATTAAACCTCTGACAAAACCCCCTACCAATCCTCTCTAATAGGATGGTGGGTCCATAAAGCTATCACGTGATTATCTCTGATAGTTAACTTCATCATTCCCGCAAATGACATTATCCGATCAGTCGTCACACTCCTACATCCTTAAACGATTTGATCTGAGTGTTCTAATATCCTTAGAGCAATCGATGCTAGTAGCCAACCATGCGAGGTGCTACTATTCTAATTAGTCATCACACTCATACGTCCCTGAACGATCTGATTACCACAACACCGTCATTCCCGCAAATGTTGTTGTTCGTCAATAATGACCTACTAAGTGATGTGCCCTATCGACTGCCTATTCCTGAGTAATGACCTACTAAGCGATGAGTTGTTATTTGGACCCTCGAGCGATCACTTATACAAGCGGTCACTTATTTTTAGGCCAAGTTGTTATATTTAACGACATGGCCTAACCTAATTATAGCTTAACGGTTGTAATTAACTTAACATAACGTCTCAAACGGCTAAGGGTAGAGAAGAAATTTTAGTGCCAAGTCTAAAAGAAACTTCTCGACAATTCATCATACTGAGGAGAATAGTATGACTAGCCCGATTTAAACGGTAATTGTAGGCGTCTAAAAATGCCTATAGGTATCCACACGCAGCTTGAGACAGAGAGAAGGTGATGAACGTCATTATCTAAGTTAAAGAGGATTATCCGACGCCGACTAGCGAATCAACAAACTATTGATGACGTGGCCCGCACGCTCACCGGCCACCACCAAGTGACCCGCACGCCCATCAGCCAGCTAAACAGTGAACCAAGAGGCCTACACGCCTGTCGGCCACCGTCAAGCTATCCATGCGTTTGTGAAACGAAACGGGAAAGCATACAAGTCAACGAAACAACGAAATACACGTAACGACGGAACGAGTCAAACCCGAGAAAACCAAGAAAGCCTCTAGCGACCGGATAACGTCAAAACGATCCGGCCGGGCCAGTGGCTCGGCCCAAGGTCGAGCCACCGGGTGACGGTTCAGCCAGATTTGCTGATTTTTCGGTTTTGACGGTTTTTCTTGGGATTTGTTTGTTCCTGAGCATCCCAACTAATCTGATACTGTGGTTATTCAGTTCTCAATTGAAGATAAGGAGGAATCCCTCGTTCTTATCCAAATACCCGCTTCTAAAGCTTATAAATACAAGCTCGGGTGCTCATTTCTCAAGGTAGGACATCAAGAGGGCGAAACGCTGCCGAATTGGAGAGTGGAACCACGAATTTACAGCAAGGGTTAGCAGATCTTGGTGATCTCCTGTGCATAAAGAGTGGAGTTCGAGAGATCCGAGACCCGTTCCCTATTCCTCCAGATTTAAGCTTTGTCTTAAATCCCAAGAAGAGCCGTGATCTCGCTTGGTCGAGATCATCGCTACAACGATACTTCCTTTGTGAAGTAAGAGCTTTGATCACCAATCTGTCAACCGGATCTGATCCGCGGTGGTCCACAGATATTAACGTCCCCGGCACAGGCAAAGTTCCCATGCAAGCAGCAGGCGATAAACGTTCGTTGCGCTGTTTGACAAGAGTCGTATCTTTTGTATTTTCATTGTATAAAGAGATCTTATAAAAAGATCAACTTTTTATTTGAGTTTATTATAAACGATTAAAGTTGTAATAGATTCAATCACAATAAAAACAGCGATTTTTGACCCAAACAAGCTGGCGACCACAGTAGGAGCCAACAGCTTTGCTGTCGAAGCTGTCGTGCCGCAACCAAGGATCCAGATCCCGGTTGAAGAAGTGGTTGAGTACGAATTTGTCTAACTGAAGTTCGAGGAGTATCTGTCGTCATCCTCCTCCAGATCCTCCGCCCCTCGCAAGCACAGGAAGATCAAGGCCCACGTTGCCGTTGAAATCTCGCCTTGCAAATCCCCTCCGGCCTCCAACGAGTCCAGATCTATAGATCTGGACTCTTCCTCCGTCAAGGAGTCAATCGCAGAAGGCACGCCAACCTTATCAAAGAGGGCACGCCAAAGACAGCGCCAATGACTTGCGCACCGACTTGCTAAGGCTTTGGTGCCTGTTGACGGGATTGGCTATGAGGCGGATCTAAAATGCAGAAGGCACCGAGTGCCCCAACAGCAAATAAATGGTCTCTCCTCCAAACCAACAGCGAATGAGTGGATCCAAGTCAAACGGACCCGCTCAACCCTCGAGGAGCGCATTCAGAAGCATCGCGCCTTGATTGCGCACGTGCGAATTCTCGTGCGAGAAGCACAGAAGCTGAAGCAAAAAGAGGTGATCAAGAAGCTACAGAAACCACGCCAAGTCTGGAAACCAATGTCCGAAACGGCGTCGATAAAAAGTCAAACAGCGCCCGGAACTGCCAAAATATGCGAACCACCAAATGGTGGCTCGGCCAAGGCTGAGCCACCAAATGGTGGCTCGGCCCAAGCCAAGCCACCAATTGGTGGTTTACGCCAGTTCGCGTCCGGTTCGATTCGCATCCCGTTCGGTTCGGTTCGATTCGCACCCGGTTCACCTCCCACAGTCTCGTTGAAGCCTCTGGCGACCCCTGTTTCTGTCTCGATGAATCACATACATCTGGCAGGGCCCCGTAGCAACATGGACTTGTCCCAATTCAAGACGAGGATGACGGATCGCCAGGATCCTTTACATGAGGATCGAGGCAAAGTTCCAATTAAAGAACGTTTGGGTCCAGTGACTGCACCCCAAGCGACTCGTCGAGCTGGGTGTCGCGCACGCCCTCGCAACAATTTCAAGCCTTCTCATAAAGGGAAAACTCTGGTTTTCACCTGCCTGGGGGTGTGTACCCAAAACCAGGAGCCTATTAAGATCCTGCGCTCCCAAAAGCGTAGTTCTAAACACGTGACTCTTGAGAATGCTAATAAAGCGGCAAATCCCCTGAAAGAAACGTGTTCATCTGACGATGACAACGTTATACCAGGGGAGTCGTGTCAACACACGATAGGTTGCTCCGGTCATCTGACCGATGAGTTGTACTATCGGACTGGGGGTATGAACAAGTCTCGGAAGAGATATACCCGAGAAATAAAATCTCACTACCCATGCGCCAAACTTATCAGAACAGTATTATTAACGTGTAGCTACCCCAAGACCGCTCCACAGAGGGTCTCGGTATTTGAGAGAATCTCTAACAGAATGGCAAAGTCGAAACCAAGGCGTTTCCGTAAGAAACAATCGGCCGTTCAAGGTGACAAACTTCCAGAAGTCACAATAAATATGGTTAATAAGGGAAAGTCGATTCGACCTTCTACTTCTAACCCCCTCATATCGCATCGTCTGACTCGGCTACATGCAGGGACTACTAGACGTAGGGACTATCAGAGAATGCAGAGAGGATTATCCTCGAATGACGAAGCGTCAGATGCCAACTCTGCAGTCGCTTCTGACAATACGGTATCTAGCCCAGGGTAATCCCGCGAAGTGTTTATGATTAACACTGAGGAAGCAACTAAAATGATTGAGGATGCTCTAGCCAAGCAGAAGCAAGCATTTAAATTCGAAATGGAAATGGCTATGTTGCGGATGAGGGAAGAGCATGACCAACAGATCCGAGCTTTGTTGAATCAGTTAGGTGAATCCAGTCATCGCAACAATGTTAGCCAAGCAGCTAGCGATTCAGACGTGGATGAATACATCAATGCTGATGACCCTCCCGTTGACCAGAACGCTAGGGGTGGTCCAACTAAAAACAACGATGCTAGGGGTGGTCCCACCGAAAATGACAACACTGGGGGTGGCCTCATTGTTCCTCTTAAGAATCATCTAAAGCCTGATATGAGTGAGGATGAGAAAATAAAAGATCTCGAGAGTAAAATCAACGCTCTGATGTCTGCTCAAGAGGTAAAAAGGACAAGAATTCCATATCCCTATCCAAGAGAGTGGGATTCAATAGCATACCCGGCAAAGTTCAACTTGATTAACTTCACGCCGTTTAACGGGAAGGGTTCACCCACTTAACACCTGATCTACTTCAAATCCCACTTGGGTATGATCTCTGGCAACGAAGCCCTGATGGTTTGGTCATTCGTTGGCACCCTTCGTGGGCCCACCTTAGATTGGTACCGCCGTCTCAAGTAAGCAAGCATCAACAGCTGGGACGATCTGGAGAATCTGTTCCTCGCTCACTTCTTTGATGATGACGCTGAGGTGTCAATCAGAACACTCTTCGATGAGAAACAAGAAGACGACGAGACGATCGATGACTTTGTCAAGTGCTTCCGGAATAAGGTGATGAATTGCCGAGATCCGATCACGGAGGATTTCATCCTACAAACCTGTCACAACAACCTTTTCTTGGACGTGTTGGAAGTTATGGGAGTAGCATCGTCCGATACCTGGAAAGAGTTGAAGATGCGCGGAGAGCGAGCCGAACGCTTCCTCAGAAGGAAGAAGGCCGAGAGGAGCCAACGACGGCTAATCCTCCGAACTCGAACTTCGCCTCCCGTGGTAAGGGCAAGGTACCTACAGTAGTTGTCGACGTTAATTAGACGTCGTAATAACAACCCCGAAGATAGCAAAAGACTTCGGATCTGAGACTCCAAAAAGAGTACTCCTTCAAGGACGAAGACGTTTCGACCATCTTCGAATCCCTCCTTGAAAACAACAAGATCAAGCTACCACCTATCACAAATCAGGAGGAAGCTAACAACACTGCGGATCCAAAGTACTGTGCGTACCACAGGAGGATCCTTCATCCTACCAAGGATTGCTTTGCTCTCAAGAATAGCATGCAAACCTTGGTTGAAGCTGGCGTATTAACGCTGGGATAAGCCCAATGAGAGTGGCGACACTCCGACAAGTATAAGAGTATAAACTGCTCCTTCCGATACTCCAAAGAGTATACGAGTACAAACTGCTTCTCGGTCATCCAACTAAGTACAATATTAGACCCGGTTTCGCAAGGGAAGCTGGGGGTGGATAATTTATGTAATAGAAAGTTCCTAGAGAATCTTATATTCTTAAGGATAACCCAAACATGCGACTGAGGACAACGTACTCCTCGTTACAGCCAGTTTTGTAAAGAAAGCTGGGGGTGGATAATTCACGTAACGGGAAGTTCCCGGAAGAATGTTAAATGAAATATTCTTAGGGATAACCCGATCATTACGAACAAAGTGATAAATACTAAACTCCTACTGTGATTTTCGAACACTCTTTTGTTGACGACTCACAGTCTTCCACCACAAAATCCCCCACTGATCAGACTAATTGACGGTGGGACCACCAAAATTCCTTTCGGTTAAATCCACTCAAACTTTTGATGTATCTGTGCACTCAACATCCTTATTGTTAGAGTCCGGACATAGTATTCGGAATTTTAATTTCCTGATCATTGACATTTGTCAAACCCCTCCTTGTTAAGTACTTGTCACTTAACACTAGGAACCCCCTGTGAGTGATCTGTACGAATTAATATTCCCACTGTAATTTATACTCCCGCTCTCACTACTCACTTGGTCAAACCTTCCTACAGTTAGGGCCACAGTCAAAATCCCCTCTCAATTCTTTCAATGAACGAGAGATCCACAAATCGAGTGATCAAACCTATAAAAGTTAGGGTCATCTCACACTCCCACTCTCACTTGGTCAAACCTTCCTACAGTTAGGATCACAATCAAAATTCCCTCTCGATTCCTTTAATGAACGAGAGGTCCAATTTCAAATCGAGTGATCAAACCTTCCTACAGTTAGGGTCACCTCAAACTCCCGCTTGGTCAAACCTTCCTACAATTAGGGTCAAAACCATAATTCACTCTCGATAAACGAGAAATTCACCTTTACTTCGGTAATCAAACATTCCGACAGTTAGGATTATCCGAATCTTTTCAATTCTCAGAGTGGAGATCCCACTCCTAGTTTCACTCTTTAGATTTTCAAAGTGGAGATCCCACTTTGAGTTTCTTCTGCAACTGGAGATAGAATATAAAATTCTTCCTCTTCAGCTTTGGGAGATAGAATATAAAATTCTTCCTCTCCCGTATTGCGTTCGTCTTTGCCCCAAGAGAAGACACCACTTTTTCAACTCCCAAAATCCGTGCCTCACACGCACGGGGAATTTTATCCCAAATTCTAAGCAGGGATAAGTCAACGCCTAACACGTGTTGCCGGTTTAGTCTTTCACCATTTAAAAAAAATACCAGAATACTAATCTGGGGCGTTTTATCCCGAAGCCCAAGTAGGGATAAGTCAGCGCTTAACCTGCGTTGCTGGGTGGTTCGTTCCCGTAAAAACGACCGAGTCTACGTATTCGGCATCGTAGCAACAAAATCCATGCCTTTTATGCATGGGGAATTTTATCCCGAATCCTAAGTAGGGATAAATCAATGCCTAACACGCATTGCCGGTTTAGTCTTTCACCGATTAAAAAAGACACCAGAATCCAAGTCTGGGGAATTTTGTCCCGAAGCCTAAAAGGGACAAGTCAGCGCTTAACATACGTCACCGGTTAGTCTTTTGCCGTAAAAAGGACAAAAGCCCACATATTCAATATTATGACAGGTTGTTATTCATAACGCCAAAATCCGCGCCTTACACGTGCGTGGAATTTTATCCCGAATCCTAAGTAGGGATAAATCAACGCCTAACACGCATTGCTGGTTTTGTCTTTTACCGAATGAAGAAGACACCAGAATCCGAGTCTGGGGACTTTTATCCTGAATCCTAAGTAAAGATAAGTCAGCGTCTAACACGCGTTGCCGGGTAGTCTATTCCCGTAAGAAAGACGAAGTCTACGTATTCAATATCATAGCACTAAGAGAGTTAACTCTCTTAACACAACATCACATGCAGAACGGACTTAAATAATCCGCATGCAAGCCTGATTCAAACGGTAATCGGTAAAGGTACGTCAAACCCGTTGAAGGCTGAAGGTTTGCCAAAAACTTTAAAGTCTACGCCTAACACGCGTCGCCGTTTAGTCTTTTCACGTGAAAAAGATGAAGTCTGCGTATTCAATATCGTAGCACTAAAAGAGTTAACTCTTTTAGCATAACGTTACATGCGGAACAGATTTAAACAATCCGCATGCTAGCCCGACTCAAACGGTAGTCGGTAAAGGCTCATTAAACCCTTTGATGGCTGAGGGTTTGCCAAAAATCCTATATGCACGAAAGTCACTGACACACCAGCCCCATTAGTTAGTCTCGCGACTTGGACATGCAATAAATTCGGGATAAGATCCACACATGCAGATGAATCAGCTTTAATAGTTGGTCCCACAACCCCAACATTCGGGACCATCACGCTCCAACGCCTTAAGAGCTTAAACTGTGTAGACTCTAGCAAACGTACGAGTATAAACTGTGTTAACGCCGGTCAACGCATTGTGGCGAAGATAATCAATTCAAAATCAACTCAATGACATGAACCAAAACTAACTCACCAATTTCGATTCAAGATTTTGACAACGGTCAAATTATAAATGCAGCGCCGGAAGAACTTCATCTATTCGACAAAACACTGAATAGACTGAAGGCTGAAGAAGTTAAGAATTGAAGCAGTTCACAGGTTCTTCGACACCGACTAAAGGTGGGGGGCCTATCATATCCAAAGCATCCCAGACTCCTCTATAAAAGAATGAGTCTGAAATACTTTGGAGGGGGTATCTGTAGGTGTTTAAAAATGCCTATAGGTATCCACACGCAGCTCGAGATAGAGAGAAGGTGATGAACGCCATTATCTAAGTCAAAGAGGATTATCCGACGCCGACCAGCGAATCAACAAACTATTGATGACGTGGCCCGCACGCTCACCGGCCACCACCAAGTGGCCCGCACGCCCATCAGCCAGCTAAACAATGAACCAAGAGGCCTACATGCCTATCGGCCACCATCAAGCTATCCATGCATTTGCGAAATGAAACGGGAAAGTGTACAAGTCAACGAAACGACGAAATACGCATAACGACGGAACGAGTCAAACCCGAGAAAACCAAGAAAGCCTCTAGCGGCCGGATCGCATCAAAATGATCCGGTCGGGCCAGTGGCTCGGCCCTGGGCCGAGCCACCATTTGGTGGCTCGGCTTGGTGGCCCGACCAGGCCGAGCCACCGGGTGACGGTTCGGCCAGATTTGCTGATTTTTCGGTTTTAACGATTTTTCTTAGGATTTGTTTGTTCCTGAGCATCCCAACTGATCTGATACTATGGTTATTCATTTCTCAACTAAAGATAAGGAGGAATCCCTCATTCTTATCCAAATACCCGCTTTCGAAGCTTATAAATACGAGCTCGGGTGCTCATTTCTCAAGGCAGGACATCAAGAGGGCGAAACGCTGCCGAATTGGAGAGTGGAACTACGAATTTACAGCAAGGGTTAGCAGATCTTGGTGATCTCCTATACATAAAGAGTGGAGTTTAAGAGATCCGAGACTCGTCCCCTATTCCTCCGGATTTAAGCTTGGTCTTAAATCCTGAGAAGAGCCGTGATCTCGCTTGGTTGAGATCATCACTGCAGCGATTACTTCCTTCGTGAAGTAAGAGCTTTGATCACCAATCTGTCAACCAGATCTGATCTGCGGTGGTCCACGGATATTAACGTCCCCGACACAGGCAAAGTTCCCACGCAAGCAGCGGGCGATAAACGTCCGTTGCGCTGTTTAACAAGAGTCGTATCTTTTGTATTTTCATTGTATAAAGAGATCTTATAAAAAGATCAACTTTTTATTTGAGTTTATTGTAAACGATTAAAGTTGTAATAGATTCAATCACAATGAAAATAGTGATTTTTGACCCAAACAGTAATCTGTAAAGGCAAATCAAACCCGTTGATAGCTGAGAATTTGTTAAAAATCCTAGTTGGCGATCATTAGTTGTGACTGAAGAGTTTAATTTTACCGAGCTCGTTGCAAGGCTCCTCACTCCATATGAACTGGGATCATTCTACAGGTCTTAAGATCCAAAGTATTCCAGACCCCATGCAACCCAATTTAGGTCTGAAAACTTTGAAGGGGGTTTTGAAGGCAATAAAAATTACCTTTATCCTTACACAACAACTTAGAACAAGAAAAGAGTTCAACAGTCCATCTGAATAAAGTCAGGCCCACCTAAGCAAAGTCAGACCCACCTGAAAGTCAAGTTCACCTGAATGCTTGACTTCACAAAATAGACAAAAACGATGATATCTCTCAAATCGATGGGAATTTAGCAAAACGATGGTAGCAAACCAAACTTTGGTTGGTTTGATCGGCTCCGTCTCATTAAGATAGTCAATTTTTATATATAATTCGTCTAATTCTGACTTATAGTTTGAAAGTTATGCCTTGCATGTTCTTCGTAGCATGTTCTAAAGATCGCCTAAAGAGCAAGCTCGCGTGCAAAGGAGTTTAGCTCGCCTGAAGAGCAAGCTCGCCTGAAGGTTTGAAGCTTTAAGCTCGCCTGAATGAGGCTAGCTCACCTACACAGCCTCACCTACCAAGCTCGCCTGAAGACCAAGCTTGCCTAACAGCTGGAAGCTCGCCTGCATAAGCCAAGCTTGCCTGACAGCTTGAAGCTCGCCTGCATGAGCCAAGCTCATCTAAAGGCCAAGCTCGCCTGACAGCTTGGAGCTCGCTTTCATGGTCCAGGCTCGCCTAAAGGCCAAGCTTGCCTGACAGCTTGAAGCTCGCCTGCATGAGCCAAACTCACCTAACAGCTGGAAGCTCGCCTGCACGCTTGAAGCTCGCCTACATGCTTGAAGCCTGCCTGCACAAGGCAAGCTCGCCAAGCCCACCCACTTGAGGAATGGGAGAGGTAACTTTCCACGATTTATGGTAATGACTATGATTTTCCTCATGGCCATACCTAGTATGGGAACGGTCACTTCCTATGATTTAAGGGATTAGTTATCATGACCATACCCAACATGAGAATAGTCACTTCCCATAATTTAAGAGAGTGGGTACACCCACTCCCCATGGTTGAAGGGAGTGACCATGGCTCTCCTTGGGTATTTATAAGCCACTTTTGACTACATAAAAGAGGTCCTTGGACCAGAAGCCGACCTTCTTCTTTTGAGAAGAGCTTGGCATCTTCAAACTCTTGTGGCTGGCTCTCTCTTGTCTTGGCTACTAGAGGCTCTTCTTTGGTCTTGCACGAAGAAGAGACAACACCAAGGGGTGGCCTGACTTTGGCTTTCAAGAGAACCAAGCCCAAGCATTGCTTGTGCAGTTAGTCCTTGATCTTCTCTTGCTCTTGGCATCTTCTACCTTGGGGGCTTGCTGGCCGACAGGAGAAGACTGGACATTTTCCACCTCTCCATCTTGGCATTCTTGGAACTCTTGAGGGAGATTTAAGAGAACCGAACCCATCTCGCGTGGGCAGTCGGTCATCGATTCTTGGCTCAGGTACTCAACTCCAATCAAGCTTTTACCACGTGATGAAGTTCATCAACCGTCTCGTTCGACTCCTTAGGAGAAGAAGACCGAACCTTAGGATCTTAGCATTTTTGGTCTACAAGCATAAGCCCTTGTTTGGCTTTGGTTGATCGAACTCAACCAAGAGCTTCTACCACGTGAGGAAGATCATCCCACTGAGCTTCTACTGTGCACTAAAGCTCAACCGCAACTTTGTTCGGATCGTCTAATTGATGCAAACTCGACACAAGCATTCGAGTGAGACATCCTATCGCTACCGAAGAACCCAGATTAAATAAGAAGAGCATTCTCTTCGCTTTTGTTGTAATTTGATTCTTGATTTATAATAAGCCATTCATATCACTATAAATCCTTGGAGAACTATTTTACACCCTACAGTCGAGTATCCTAAAGTCACTATCAATATGGTCGATAGAGGAAAGTCGTCAGTCCCTAGTTCTGATGAGTTAGAGACGGATCGTTCTCTGAGCATCAGAGAAATCGCTAACTAGTTTGAAGGAATCTACCAACGCACTCAGACGCGAACATGAGCCATTCCCCCTGTCAACTATCAGAGGTTAGCTAAAGGAACCAATTCTAATGATGAACATATAGCCAGTGCAGAGTCTTAATCATTAAGTTCTTTCGTTGGACATGTGAGCTTCGGCCACATGGCAGAAAATTCTAAAGATCTTTCAAAAAAGATTGATGAGCAGTAAGCCATGCTCCAAGCATAGTAGGAAACCATTAACCAACTTTGGGATATGATGGTTCAAATCATTACAGATAGAGCCATTTTCTAGAAAGTTGAGTTACAACCTCAATAGGAATCCTCCCGAAAAGGAGAATCGTCCATATTGAAGGGGAAACAAAGAGTGAATGAGACTGTTGAGAAAGAAACTCATCATGTAGAATCATCCTCCGAAGAAGAGAAAGAAGCCGAGAATGAGTAGAATCCTCAGTCGGCAAAGATGGATGAATAGGAAGCCCATCTCAATGCAATTTCCAATAGGAGTGAGCTCCACGAGTACGGAGTTGTGAGGCTTTATCCCGCAAAATGGGACACAACTCCCTATCCACCGATATTCAAGGCCCTGACTCTACAAGCTTTTAACGGTATAGGATCATCAAATCAACATATCTATTACTTCAAGTCACAAACTGGAGATGTAATATCAAACGGTGCTATATTGACTCACTTGTTCATTAGCACCCTCAAGGGGGTGGCCTTCGAATGGTTCATGAAGCTTCCGACTAGATCAATTCACAAGTGGGTGGATCTAGAAAGGCACTTCTTGGCCGGATTCTTCAAGGATGATACAAAAGTCTCTGTCCCCGTTCTCTTGGATACTAAACATAGGAAGGGAGAGTCCATCAAAGCCATTGTTGAAAGATTCCAAAGCATGACCCTACGATGTCCGTCGGGTATGACACAATCTACCTTGGTGGAAACATGCCGACACAACTTGCAAACCCATCTCTTAGCTCAGATAGGGATAGCCGAATATCACTTTTGGAAATAGCTGGTCTCCCAAGGAGAGCAAGCAGAGGAGATTATTGCCCAAGTTCGAGCTAAAGAAGTTAACAAACTAAAGCAGCTGGTGCAACACAATCAAGGCAATGCTCCCCAATTGAAAGTGAAAGACGCATTGGCTACTGATACAAATACTCGAGCGCCACCTACTAAGGAGGTTATCAAATCAACAGAGAGTGGCCAAACAATACTCTTTCAAAGAGGAACAAGTGGACACCCTATTCTAGCTACTTCGGAAGAATAACAAGCTGAAACTTCTTAAAGTGAAGAAACCTGAAAAAGTAGGAAAAGTAGATGACCCCAACTATTGTTGGTATCATAGAATGCTAGGACATCTAACAAGGAGATGCTATATCTTTAAGGATATTCTGCAACATCTGGTCGATGCTAATGTACTCAAACTAAAACCAGAACAAAAGACCAATCTACCAATGTAATATCGGTCTAGTTTGGAGACTTCCCACCCGTGACAGCACCCGACACCGTCATTCCCATCCCTAAAGGGGAGTTGCATCTAAAGAATACTGACCTTCATGGTTAAAAAGAAAAAGGGTTAGTACTCCTTGCCACTCCGAAAGGAGAGATAATGTGGGTCCATCCTGACCTGATTGATGATCGGCAGTGGACAAATGCATCAACGAAGAAGAAGAGAGGCAAAGTTAAATCATCCAATGTGATTAGCCCCTCTATGAACAAATATGATGATCATCTCATCCCTCTTACGGATTTAGAAGAGGAGAGAACTGTCCTTGCAGCTAATCAAGATGCTAACTCGCGCACTAGATCGGGGAAGACGTACTTAAAAAGGTACGATCAAAATGCTCAAGAAGCAGAAGAACAAGCCCAATAGGGTAGGGTTTCTGCTCCTAAGAAGACAATCGACAAGGGGAAATAAAAGGAAATTCGCTTCAACAAGAATCTTCTCCAACAAAAGGCTAGAGGATCAAGCACTCCTTTCTGTTCAAATGTCATGGCACAATTGGCTAATATCCCTGCAAGGATCAACCTGTACGAGCTCCTTTGGTTGTCCAAGACAACGAGGGAGGCTCTAGTTGAAGCTTTAACAGACACAAAGAGCTTTATAGCACAAGTTCCTACAGTCTCAGAAGCCACAAAAGGACAATCTTGTATACATTGCCTGCAAGCGGTTCGAAACCTGCCGTGCATATCATTCACTCAGGAAGATATGCAAATCAAGCACAAGCATGATAGACCACTGTACTACACAGGGTATATTGGTTCTTCGGAGATCAGCCATGTACAGGTCAATCCGGGCTCAGCACTCAGTATTATGCCCTATAGGGTCATGTAAGTCCTTGGGATTCCCCTGCATTGATTGAGTTCCACTCAGACAACCATCTTCGACTTCAACACCAATAGCACATGACCCCTGGGTAAAATCAAACTCAGATGTCAAATTGGAGATCTCAAGTCAGAGGTCACTTGCTACATCATAGATGCAGATACATCCTACAATCTAATGTTGGGATGGCCTTGGATTCATGCGAATCTTGTCCCATCTACCGTTCATCAGATCATGAAATATGCCAATGAGGAGGGAGAAGTCAGAACCTTGATTGCAGAAAAGCATCCATTCAGGGGGGTGGAAAACTTCTACACTGACTCAGTATTCAATATGGACTCTAAAGAATCGGAGCAGCCAAGGGAAGCCGCCGATAGTGGTAATGAAGTCGACATCGAGCTCGAGCCCGAAGAAGAGTATCCCTGGTAGTTAAATTTGGAAGTAGTGGGTCAGAATGAGAACAATAATGATGTACTGAGTGAGGGCAAGTGGTACGTTAATGAAGATTTTAATTTAGCTTACTTTTCTGATGTGTCCTCCGAATGTGAGAAAACAGAGATATGTACAGGTGCATGTACAGATCCATGGCACACATTGTATGTCGTGGCATCATTTAATCTACCGCTCAAATCATCATTGCTACATTCGGAAAGATTGAAGACATACAGAAGGCCTTTTTCATGGTCCCGTCTAAAAACAAAGGGCAAAAGCCAATCTATTTTGGGAAAGCCAACTCCGAGTTACCTGGTTGGGAAAGTTTAGAGGATGTTCCCGGAATTCTACAATTCAATTATCATGAACCCAATTCTATCCATATGATGAGAAGAATGTGTTATGACTTTGGTAAACAGGAAGGTTTAAACTTTAGGAAAGGAAGACGAGCACCAATTCGATCTTTCACTCCAGAAGGAAAACCTCCTGATTATTACCAT
Organism: Asparagus officinalis; assembly: GCF_001876935.1. Lineage (NCBI taxonomy): Eukaryota > Viridiplantae > Streptophyta > Magnoliopsida > Asparagales > Asparagaceae > Asparagus > Asparagus officinalis. The sequence continues at coordinate 56,862,516 of NC_033802.1, forward strand.
AAAACTAGAAGAGGGTTAGGTTATGTTTCAACTCCTCCCCTTTTAGAAAATGAGACTGGCAACTATTTGTGTCAAGACCATTCATCTGAAACATCCTCATGGGAATCTGATGTGAGCATCGAAACATTCTTTAAAAACATATCTGTGAATATGAATTCGTCTAGTCATCCGGATGAAGATGCAGTGGATGATGAAGAGTTGATTGAATCAACTAACGATCCTTAGATCAAATGCCTTAATATCATATGGGACATGTGCTTCGAACAACGTGAGCTGCCCGCTGAAGATAAGGTGATTCAGGTCAATATGGGAGATGAAACCAATTCCAAGCCAATCTTCATAAGTGATAGCTTATCACCATCTAAGAAAGAAGACCTTATATCTCTCATCTGAGAATATATAGATGTCTTTGCTTGTTACTATGAAGACATACCTAGCCTTGATCCAAAAGTAGCCATGCACTGTCTCAACATTGATCCAGATGCGAAACCCGTCAAACAACAATAACGCCGATTCCGTCCAGAGATCATGGAAGTAATGGAGTCAGAAGTTAAAAATCTTATCAACCCAGGCTTTATCAGAGAGGAACAATACCCTGATTGGGTGGATAACATAGTTCTTGTGCCTAATGTTAGGTGTAAAAAATTGACTTCCCGCTCGAGGGGTCATTTGTATTTATAAGAGTGACTTATTACAAACTAATGATCATTGTTTTACAACAGAGGAGAAGGGAATGACCCTCCTTATTTAACGTGGGTTTATTGGTAGCGGTAGGATGCCTCCCTCAGTGCTCGCATGGAGTTTACTTCCCTTGGAGGATCCGATCGAAGTTTCAATTAGAGCTTTAGTGCGCAATAGAGGCTCCGGAGCGATTGAGTTCGACTGTACCTGAGCTTGAAAAGTATCAAAGCCACGAGCTTGGAGAGAGCTACGATGTAAGAGTTTGCAAAGAGCCGATGAGCCTCAAATTTGAGAGTTCAGATTGAGTCTATTTCAATAATCCAAGCAAGGAGCTAGGAATGTTCTACCAAGCAAGTGAGCCTAAAACAAGTCTATGGTTGAAGAGACTTGCCAATAGCAATGCCAAGCCCTAGCCAATCAACCACCAACCTCCTTTCACATCCTCCACTTCTCTCCTTCTCCTCCTTTTTCATGTTGGCTGAAGGAGGCCATAAATAGGCAAGGGATAACATAGGTCATCCCTTGATTTATGGATTTGACCACTAGTGGGTGAGGAGCACTATACCCTCCCCTAGCTGTGGGATGTGACCATTATAGGGAGGTGAGAGCCATGCCTCATCATCACCCAAGACGTAGGAAGTGGGTAGGCCCACTCCCACAAGCAAGTAGCCCGATTACATTGCTCAGGCAAGGCTAGCAAAGCTACGGGCGAGCTTGAGGGCTGTCTGAATGCGCAGTCGAGCTTGCAGGTGAGCTTCGCGAATACTGGTGGGCCCCTCCAACGTGTGAGCTGGCATTCATTGGCAAGTGGAGTTCATGCGGGTGAACTCCCCGTAGGCATGCCTGAATTGTGCGGGTGAGCGAAGCATTCAGGCAAGGTTGAACTCGTGCTGGTGAGCTTAATGATTTGACGAGCTTGATTCATACGGGAGAGTCAAGCTAATAGGCGATGCTCGAGCTCTACGGGTGAGCTCAATAAACAGGTAAGATCAAGCTCTGCGGGCGAGCTCAATAATACAAGGATAGGTTAAGTTCTGCGGGCGACCTCAACAACTGGGAGTGGTTGATCTCTACAGGAAAACTCAATAAATAGGAGAGATTGAGCTCTACGGGAGAGCTCGATGAAAAGACGAGGTTGAGCTCTATGGGCGAGCTTAATAAGGAAGCAAGTTGAGCTCTCCGGGCGAGATCAACAAGGAAAGGTGACTGAACTCTGCAGGCAAGCTCCATAGACAGGCGAGGTTAAGCTCTGTGGGCGAGCTAAGCAAAGAGACGAGGTTGAGATCTACGAGCAAGCTCAACAAACAAGCAGGGTTGAGCTCTACAGGCGAGCTCAATAAAGAGGCGAGGCTGAGATCTACGGGCAAGCTCAACAAGCGGGCAAAGTTGAGCTCGACAGGCGAGCTCAATGAATATGGGCGATTGATCTCTGCAGGCGAGCTCTGCTGGGTTTTGTTTGAATGCAAACGAGCGTAACCTCTTGCCAGGCGGGCTCTGGCACTTAGGTAATTTTTACTACCTACAAGACCCCCTTCAAAGTTTTCAGACCTAAATCCGGTTGAATGTGGTCTGAAATACTTTGAATGAAAAAGACTCATTGCTTCTCTCGCTCAGGTGAGTTCGGACACCTTTGTTGAGTTGAGCTCTTTTGGGTGAGCTTAATGAATTCAGGTGAGCTTCGAGCGTTAAGCGAGATTTGTGTTTGCAAGCGAACTCGATCTGTCATCAGATGAGCTTCGTGCTGGAAGGAGAGCTCAAGCCTGTAGTCAATGCTTAAAAATTGATGGGCAGGCTACGTGTCCGCGAGCAGGCTCCTATGCTTACTAGCTAAGTCGATGCCTCGTTTTCACGTGCTTGATCTGAGCCACAGATTTGATAGCGCCCTTGATCCCAACCATCGATTTGACGAGAGATCATGCTTGAATCACCAGATCTTAGCTGTTCACACGGAATTCCAAACGTCCCGCCTCACTCGCGGCCGTTCGATTCAAACTGTCGAATCGAACGATCTGCAGGCGATCTAAACCGTTCACTTCACGGAGCTAACGAAACTCAACCGTAGAGACTTTGCCTATACAGTGTGCTCTTCTCTTTCATCAGGAGGTTACTGTGCTATCAAAATCTTTTCTTAAGTTTTTGAAGAAACTCAGAGCTCTCGTCCTCATTCTTCCTTGAACTCAATATGATCCCCAAGAGGATTGCTTCCAAGGGGAGGAGGACAGCCTCTTCTTCTGTCACTGCTGCTATAGCCACCTTCGGCGTGAGTCAGCCTCGTCATGGTAAGTTAAGGACCGTGGAACGAAGATGGAGGAGATGAATATACTCTTGTTCATTTTCTGGTAAGCTTCGTCTACTTAGGCAAGGTTCGGCCATTCTAATGAGCTTATCTATCAGGCAAACTCCTGCCTTGTCAGGCGAGCTCAGCTTGTCAGACGAGCTTTGTTAACCCGCCTGTTTGAACCTTACTTGGACATTGCAGGCTGCCTGTTTCAACAACTTAGAGAATTTTTTAATTCTTGAGTCAAAGTTTCTAATTTCCTCTCGTCATGTTTCGCAGCTCAAGAGGAAGCCCCAGCTAGGCCCTACAACCTAAGATCCTTTGGGAAGAGACCTCTCTCCAGAGAGGAAGCAGACCGATACGAGGAGATTACCCGCAAGAGGAGGCTAGCGAGATTGGAGTCTGAGCCCATTCTAATATCTGATGATGAGGAGCTGCCCACTGCGACATTCGTTCAGACATATTCCTCACAGCCCAAGTGTAAGCTCGACCTCCCTAACTCAGATGACATAGGGGGTTCTGGATGGAGGCCACCCATTGATGACGATAGGTCTCTTCCCCGGGTGCCACCTATTACCGTGATGGCCCCAGGTCAAGAATCTGCTTCTTCGGACCGCGGCTCCGTGCAGGGCCTCATCCAAAGGTTGGAGAATGCAATTAAACAAGCACCTTCCATCATCTATCTTGGGTGGGGAAAATTTTATGATTTGTTCCCCTTCGTAGCGGATAGTCTTAAGGACATTTAGGGTGTAGGCGGCCTCCAGCTGGCTAGGCGATGTGAGCAAAGACTCATTCACCTAGAGGAAGCTATGTACCACTTGGAAGAGCTGGTATGCTCCGACACGAGGTGACGAGGTAACACCGCTCATAATCAAAGCCTGGATTCAGAGGATGCACGAGCGCAAAGCCCGAGAGAGATGCATATCAGAGCAAGAAGTTTTCGTTATGGATTTGCATGAGTGGCAACGTCATCTGTAGTCTAAGATGGACGCTCATAACAGCATTGCTGATCACACGGGGGTTAGAACTACCCAGGATGAGGCGACTCTGAAGGACTTCCAAGGTGAGAGTGCTAGAGTTCATCGCGCTGTCACAAAGGAACTACAAACTCTCCAGACTCTGCGTCGAGAAGAAGTGGCNTCACCGTTCTTGCTGAGGCCAAGCTTCAGAAGGAAGAGGAGGAGAAGATCCAAACGGAATAGCAAAGGAGCTGGCCATCGTCAAGACTAAACTTGCCTCCTTCAGATTGCTGGATCTGATTTGAGACGCCTTTTTGTATTGTAATGATTTTGCTTTGTGATGTTGTCTCAAAACCTATTGTTTATGAATTAAAATATGCCTTTGTTCTCTAGTGTTGTTATTTAATGACTTGTGCGTATGCTTTCATTCTTTCTAAATAGCTTAAGACATGCTTGCTGTTCCTTGGCCCAAGCGAGCTTGGATGTCTTGGACGAGTTGAGCCTTTCAAGCGAGCTCAACGAGGTGTAGGCGAGCTCAAGTCATTCGGCGAGCTCGAGTTGTTGGTAGGCGAGCTCAAGCCCTAGGTGAGCTCAAACATTGGGCGAGCTCAAGCATCAGGTGAGCTCAAGAGGGTGGTGGTGAGCTCGAGTCTTTAGGCAAGCTTAAGTCGTTGGCAGGCGAGCTTAAGCATCAGGCGAGCTCGAGCTGTTTGGCAGGCAAGTTCAAGTATCGGGCGAGCTCGAGCTGTTTAGTATGTGAGCTCAAGCATCAGGCGAGCTCACGAGGGTGTTGGGTGAGCCACGTGTCTGCTCACCAATTGAGGTGACGTGGGCACGTCAGATCATACTAAATGTGAGGTAGGGCGCCTTGTGCTTTATACGCTTGATCTGAACCGTTAGTTCAACGACGCTTCTCGATCTCCATTGCTACTTTGATGGGAGGATCATGCCTGAACCGCTAAGATCGCTGGTCATGTGGAATTCTGAACATCTCGCCTCTCTCATGGTCGTTCGATTCGAACTACCGAATCTAACTGTCCATAGGCAATCTGAACCACTCACCTTGGTGGAGCTAGCAAATCTCGTCTGTTGAGATCTCATATATATAGCACTCATCTCCTTTGTAGGGAGACTACTATGCTCACGAACGCTCTTGCTCAAGTTTTTGAAGAAACTCAGAGCTCCCCAAGTTTGAGATGGCCCCAAGAGTGAAAGCATGTGCTTCAAAGGGGAAGAAGGAGGCTTCCTCTTCCTCTGCCACTGCTGAGGCTGCCACAGCCACTCCACACTTTTAACCTACCATGGTAGGTTTAAAAGCTATGGGACTGAACCAAGTTTATGAACCCTTGAGACTGGGAAGATGAACAACTTTTGTTCATTTTCCATGATGAACTTTATCGACTCCGGCAATGTTCTGCTGCTCAGGCAAACTCCACTTAAGCGAGTGTCATTTTTCGGGTGAGCTCTACTTGGTGGGCAAGCTCCTATCTCCGACAGGCGAGCCTTGTCTGACTAGCAAGCTCTGCTCATTATGCGAGCTTTCGGCTTTTGTCAGGTGAGCTCGGTTGTCAGATGAGCTTCTGCCTTTGTCAGGTGAGCTTTGTTCACTCGTTCACATGGTAGATCTCGCATGCGCTTCGTAGGCTACTTGTCTTCAGAACTTAGAAACTTTTTGAGCCAAAATTTTTGACTTCATTCTGTTTATTTTGCAGCTTGAGAAGGGATTTCGGTTGTAGGATCTGAGCCTGTTTGACCCGAACCCGTCCTCCTCTCTGATGACGAGGGGAAAGAATACACTCCCACCTCTATCCCACAATCCTCCTCGTAGTTTCCTCTTGATGACGAAGGAGCTATCCCCCTAATCTAGTCTATTGCCATGATTCTTGCTGGTCAAGAATCTGCCTCCCCGGACTCTAGATCTGTGCAGGATATCCTCAGTAATTGGAGAATGCTATGAAACAAGCAATCTTCAATGTCAGCCTTGGTTGGGGAACTTATGTAGACTTCAAGCCCTTCCTCATGAATTGTGTAGCCAATCTCAGGCGTTTGGGTGAGGTCTAACAAGCCTCACATTGCCTGGTAAGCCTTCTCGGCTTCGAGCTACATTTGATGCGCTTGGAAGGTCTGTTGCGTGTGAACTCGAAACTGAGGTGGAGCGGCTCATGGCTCAGGCTCGGATTAGAGGGGGGTGGGAGCAGGAGGTTCGAGAGAGGGATCTGTTAGACAAAGAAACCCTCATCACACATCTGCTTATTAGACAACACCTATTGTAGGTCGAGATTGATGCCTCAGCCTCCACCATCGCTTGAATGAAGCTCAAGCTCATCGAGGAAGAGTCGACTCTGAAAGGCTTACAATTTAAAAGTGTGAATGTTCATGACATTGTTGAAAGGGAGATGCAGGCCCTCCAGGCGCTGCGTCAAGAAGACTCTGGCACTGCCGCGTCCTTTGAGGCCAAGATCCGAAAGGAGGCGGAGGACCAGGTCTGAGTGGACCGAGCAAAGGAGATAGCCGCTATTAAAGCTGAGCTTGCCTCCTTTAGTGTTTTGGACTAGGTTCGGCGGAGTGGATTGACCTTGAGACACTTCTTTGTTATTTTTTCTTGCGTACATTGTTATGACTTCATTCGAATGTATTGTCATAACTTTGTTCAAATGTATTGTCTCCAAAACTAGCTTGTGAATGAAGTTTATGCTTTTTTTGTCTAATGTCATGCACATATACTCCTTTTCTCTTGTTTCTCTTAAGATTTTAAGCAAATTCTTAGCTGTCAACGGGTTTGATTTGCCTTTACCGATTACCGTTGTTGGCATCAAAAATTACCTATGGGTTCCCACATGTAGCTCAAGACAAAGAGAAGATGATGAATGATATCATCCAAGTCAAAGAAGTTTTTTCTAACGACGATGAAATGCATGAAGAAAATCGGTAAAAGCGCACAACTCAACAAATTGTGAAACACGCGTAAAGGAGAGAGCAAGCGAACCGAAGGAATTGCAAACAGCCAAAAAAGTCAAAAAAACATAACAATTGGCCAGGTGACTCGCATAGTACCGAGTAACTAAATGGTGACTCGCATAGTGCCGGGTCACCAAATGGTGACTCGCATAGCGCCGAGTCCCCAAATGGTGACTCGCACAGCTCCGAGTCACCACGACTATCTGGGCCTCCCAAACCTTCTAAAATGCAGATTTCGATGTTTTATTAGAATTCTTTCATCCCAGGACCTCCCCATTTGTTTTGAAGCTATCCTTAAATGTCCATGGGCATTTATCAATTGCAGATGACGTCAAAACACTTGACCTTATCAGAAAACGTGACGACAAAAGCCTATAAATAGAAGCCCAGGGTCTTCAGTTGAAAGGATCTGAAATCTGAGGGCGAGGTGCTGTTCAATTAAACAGTAGACCATGAATTTCAGAGGAGAATCAGTGAATCTTGGCGAAATTTTTCATAAAGAAAAAGCCTTCGAAAGATTTGAGATTCTCTCCCCCTCCTTCCTCCAGATTAAACCTTGTTTTAATCTCGAGAAGAGCCACAATCCTGCTTGGTAGTGATTGTCGCTGCTGTAATTGTTTCCTTCGTGAAACAAGAGCATTAATCAAACTTGTCAACCGGATCTGATCCGCGACGGTCCACGAACTAACGCGTCCCCGGCATAGGCAAAGATCCCACGCAAAGCAGCGGGTGATAAACGTCCTCTGTGTTTTGTTTGATAAAGTTATAATTTTATTTTTCTTTATAAGAAGATCTTATAAAAAGATTAACTTTTCTTTGTTTTCTTCGAACTTGTAATCGATAAACGGTGTAACAGGTTTGATGACAATAAAAGTAACTTTTGACAGAAATAAACTGGCAATCATAGTGGGAGGCAACGGCCTTTCTGCAAAGGCTGTAGTGTCATAACCAAGGATTTTCATCCCGGTTGATGAAGAGGTCGAATACGAGTTCGACCAATAGAAGTATGAGGAGTATATGTCTTCTTCCTCTAGATCATCTTCCCACCAGAAGAGCAAGAAGACCTCTTCCACAAGAAAAGTTCGTTGGTCTTTAGATCTGAAGACCCAAGATGATGAGCTCTGTACCTTTACTGCTGTAGTTTCATCCCCTAACGCTCCTACGATGTCTGAAGAAGCCGGGCCTTCAGGACTGAACCTTTCCTTGGTCAAGGAGCCTATTGCTGAAAACGCGCCAACTCTGTCAAAGAGAGCACGGCAAATACGACACTAACACCTTGCACGCCAATTTGCCAAGGCTTTAGAGCCAGTTGACGGGATCCGTTATGAGGCGGACTTGAGGTCTAGGAGGCGCCAAATACCACAACAGCGAGCGAGTACCTTCTCCTCCAAACCAGTAGCAGATGAGTGGATCCGTATCAAAAGGACCCGTTCAACCCTTGAGGAACGCATGTAGAAACGCCGCGCATTGCTTGCGCATACAAGAATCCTTATGCAGGAAGCCAAGAAACTACAGAAAGAAGAGGTGGCCCAAGAACTACCAAAACTACGCAAAGTATGGAGAAAAAAGGGTAGAAAGACGCCCGAAGTCGTCGAAAAAGAAAAACTGTCACGTACTGACTCGGCTAAGCCCGAGTCACCAAATGGAGACTCGGCCAAGCCCGAGTCACCAAATGGAGACTCGGTTAAGCTCGAGTCACCAAATGGAGACTCGGCCAAGGCCGAGTCACCAAATGGAGACTCACGCCGTTTCCAAGCCACCAAGCCCTGTTTCGCTCCTATTTCACCTCTTGCAGTCTTTTTTGAGTCTCCAAAGGCCCTGGTTCCCATCACAACAAGTTCCACGCCCCCCTTTAAGCTTCATGATAGTATGGACTTATCAAAATTCAAAATGAAGATTACAGATCATCTCGGTCATTCGCATGAAGATCAAAGTAAAACTCCGATTAAAGAATGTTTGGTTTCAGCAAATGAAAGCCAAACAACTCATCAGACTGGGGGTCGTACGCGTCATCCCAACAAATATAGAATCTCTCGTGCTGAGAAAGTACCTGTAACCGCTCACTTCGGATTGCGAGTTGAAGTCCAAGAGCCCATTGAGGACTATCATTTATAAACATGTAGTTCCAAACGAGTGACTCTTGAGAACACCAGGGAAGTGTGTTCATCAGATGATGATGATGTTAGACTTGGAAGATCCTACCCACATATGATAGGTTACTCTGATAATCATGCCGATGAGTTATACTGATGTTAGACTTGGAAGATCCTACCCACATATGATAGGTTACTCTGATAATCATGCCGATGAGTTATACTATCAGACTGGGGGTACGACCAAATCTCGATATGATAGGTTACTCTGATAATCATGCCGATGAGTTATACTATCAGACTGGGGGTACGACCAAATCTCGAAAGAGAAATACCAGAGAAATGGACTCTTACTGTCCGTGCGTGAAAATCCTCAAAGTAGTGTTGTCAGAATGCAGCTGCCACGAGACCGCTCCCGGAGTGTCTCTGTATTCGAACGGATCTCTACTAAAATATCCAAACCAAAGACAAGGCGTTTCCGCAATAGAAGGCCGACCAACTTAAGTGACGAGTTTCCTCGGGTAACTATTAACATGGCGGACAAAGGCAAGTCCTTACGACGCTTCAATCCTAAATCTTTTGCAGAAGTGTCTCAGCGCATGACTTGGTTGCGGTCTAGAACTGTTAGACCTAGACCCAAGAAGTTACAGTCCTCAGACGATGAAACATCAGATGCTTGTTCTGCATTGGCTTTCGATGATATGGCATCTAGCGCAGGACAATCCTACGAGTCGTTTATGATTAGCACTGAACAGATGGCTAAGATTCTCGATGATGCTAATCATAAACGACTCGTAGGATTGTCCTACGCTAGATGCCGTATCATAAACGACTTGTAGGATTCTCAATGATGCTTTAACCAAGCAGAAAGAGAATTTTAAATTTAAAATGGAGATGGCTATGCAGCAGATGAGGGAAATGCATGACCAACAAATCGTGATGCTGACAAATCAGCAGGGAGAGTCTAGCCGTCGTATAATCCTAACCAACTCAATAGTGATCGGGAAGTAGACGAGAATATCATCATTGATGCTCCTCCTGTTGGCAACAATGCTGGGGGTGGTCCCTCGGGTAATAACAATGTAAAAGAGGACTATGTCATTTCCCCCCAAGATCATTCTAAGAAAGATACAAGTGAGGGACTCAAGATGAAAGATCTTAAAAGCAAGATCGATGCCTTGATGTCTGCTCAAGAGGTAAAGAAGACCGGTATTCCGCGACCTTATCCAAGGGAATGGGAATTAATTCCATACCTAGCAAAGTTCAACCTGATTAACTTCACGCTATTCGACGGAAGAGGTTCACCCACTCAACACCTGATTTACTTCAAGTCTCACCTAGGGGTCATTTCAGGCAATGAACCTCTGATGGTACGATCATTTATGGGAACTCTTCGCGCGGCTGCTTTTGATTGGTACTGCCGTCTCAAGTCAGGAAGCATCAATAGTTGGGATGATATGGAAACTATATTTCTCACCAACTTCTTCGATGATGATACTGAAGTGTCTATTGGAACACTCTTTGACGAGAAGTAGAAAGATGGGGAGATGGTTGAGAACTTCGTCAAATGTTTCCGGAACAAGACAATGAACTGTAGAGACCTGGTCACTGAAGAATTTATTCTCCAAACGTGTCACAACAATCTTTCTTTGGATGTGTTAGAAGTTATGGGTATGACACCATCCAAAACATGGAAAGAGTTGAAGGTGCCAGGGGAACAGGCTGAACGCTTCCTCAAGAGGAGGAAAACTGAAAGGGGTCAGCCATCCAATAATGCCTCAAAATAGAACTTCACCCCTCGTGGTAAAGGTAAGACGCAGGCAAATACAGCGGATGCAAATCAGACATTCCAATTGCAACCCCAACAGCAGCCGCAATAACAAACGCCAAAGCAGCAAACACCCCAATGGCAACAACGGCCTCCAAGGTAACAGAAGACTACTGAGCCAAAATTCCCAAAAGAATATTCTTTCAAGGAAGATGAGGTTCTTGGTATTTTCAAATACTTGCTGGAGAACGATAAAATTAAGCTACCCCCAATTACTGATCACGAGGGAGCTAACAAAACTACGGACCCACGATACTGTGCCTTCCACAGAACAGTCCACCATCCCACAAAGACATGCTACGCTCTCAAAGACAAAATTCAAGCCCTAATTGATGTGGGTATCATCACTCCAAAATAGCCTAAGGAAAAGAAAGTGGGTGCAAATACGGTTTCTATCAGCTTTGGATCAGTCCCTATATCATGGTTCTAACTAGAGCCTGTACCAAAAGTGAAGGTAAAAACTATTAACGATGATCTCCATGGACAACGACAGAAGGGACTGGTGCAGCACACAACTTCTAACGGTGAAATTCTTTGGCTCCATCCAGATTTGCTTAATGATGAGCAATGGACAGGTTCCTCATCTAAGAAGAAGTCCAAAATAAGGGCAAATCCTGCTGTCCCGCCACGGTAAAAAACTATTAACGATGATCTCCATGGACAACGACAGAAGGGACTGGTGCAGCACACAACTTCTAACGGTGAAATTCTTTGGCTCCATCCAGATTTGCTTAATGATGAGCAATGGACAGGTTCCTCATCTAAGAAGAAGTCCAAAATAAGGGCAAATCCTGCTGTCCCGCCACAGCAATTCTTGAAAAAGATAATGAAGATATCCTTACGTTATCACTTTCCGAGGACGAACAAGAAGTGTTCACTACCAGGGGTGGAAATGAGTACCATTACAAGTATCCTGAAGCCTCTGACCTAAATGCTAAGACATTGGCTGAGCTGGGGGTGGCTACAACTCCCCCTGCACCTGTAGCAAAATCTCAACAACAACCAGCTAGTAAACAAAAAGGAAAAGAACCCCAACACCAGGAGGTCTAAAACCCGAAGCAGTCTCGATTCAGTCACCCGATTGGGAGAGATAAACCGGGGGATTTAAGCGCACCATACCGCTGTAATGTTATGACTCAGTTAGCCAACATCCCACCAAAAATAACTTTGTACGAATTATTGCGTCTCTCTAAAGACACGAGGGAAGCCTTGCAAGAAGCCCTGACTGACGCCGACGTATTTCTTACTCGCATCAAACCAGCTCCTAAAGACCCGGAACTCTCAATTCAACATTGTGATTTGACGGATAAGCAATTCCCTTGCATAACATTCACCAAAGATGATATGTAAGTTAGAAACTCAAAGCATGATAGGCCCTTATACTTTACCGGATACATCGGCTCCAGTGTCGTCAATCAGATCTAAGTCACTCCGGGTTCCGCTGTTAGCATCATGCCGCTCCGACTGATGTACAATCTTAGGATCCTCGCAAGTAGATTATCCTCGACAGGCACCGTCATCTACGGATTCAATACCAGTGGGTCTAGGCCATTTGGTAAAATCCGGGTAAAATGCCAACTTGGGGATTTAAAGTCTGAAGTCACGTGCTACATGATTGACGCGGAAACCTCCTACAATATACTATTGGGACGATCCTGGATCCATGGTAATCTTATCGTCCCCTCTACTCTCCATCAATGTCTAAAATACATAGACGCTAATAATGAGATAAGGACGGTGGTCGCAGATAAGCAACCGTTTAAGGGGTTGGAAAATTATTTTACTGACTCCCTTTTTTATGAAGCTTAATCCGACATGGAATCATAGGCCTAAGGCACGAATAGCGAAGAGGAAACCGATACTGAAGCTAGGTTTGATCACAATTGCGGTTTTGTACTAAATGACATTGTACCATTTGTAATCAGTCCTGACGGCGGTGAATCGTCAGACGATAGCTGTAATTGGCAACTTGCCAAAGAAGTAATAAACGATGACTTAGAGTATTCTCCGTGTCTGGATGATGTAATGCAGGGATTATACGAGAACCCTGACATACACATACCACTTCGGTCATCCTGCTTAACATCGAAGCATGTTCAAGGCTCATTTGGAACAACCCTCATCATTCCTGCCAAGGCAGAGGGTGGAAAAGAGTTAGTTTTCGGCAGAGGGGAAACGTTCCCACCACCAAATCTATTTTTAAAGGAAAATAACGATGAAGAAAAACCCGGACCTCATCTCTCTAAGTATAGTCAACAATCGCGTGATTTAATGAAGAAATGGGGATATAATTTCGTACTTGTGGAGGGTCTCTATTTTGGTCGAGGCCCACGAGTCCCACCTCGTCCGGCCTATGTACCGAAATGAAAACCTGACAATTACTATGGCTATAAAAGAGGCCTTGGCTACGCTTCTTCATCCGATGAAGAATGTTGCTGGCAAGTCCTCGATCAATTAGTAAATAAAGATGGATATTCATCCGATTCTTCCAATTAGGATTCCGATGTTAGTATTGGGGAAATATTCAAGAGCTTGATGTCAAATATAGCCACGGTCGAGCCTGTCACAATGGAAAAAGACGATCAACTGCCCACTTGGGAAGACCCGTGGATTCACCATCTGAATATTCAGTACGGGGATCGTTTTGAGCAAAGGGAACCACCCACCGAAGACAAAGCATTCCAGGTAAACATGGGAGATGAAGAGAATCCGAAACCCATATTCGTCAGTGATAATCTTCCACCAGACGAGAAAGAGGAGTTGATTGCCCTCATTAGGGAATATATAGACGTCTTCGCTTGGAATTACGAGGATATGCCAGGACTTGATCCAAACATAGCAATGCATCGCCTCAACATCAAATCGGATGCCAAACCCGTCAAACAGGCATAGAGACGGTTTCGTCCACAAATTATAGAGGCAATTGAGGTAGAAGTCAAGAAATTGATTGATTCTGGTTTTATCAGAGAAGAGTAACATCCCGATTGGCTGGCGAATATCGTACCAGTCCTAAAAAAGAACGGGAAAAATCAGGATCTGTATCGATTTCAGAGACTTGAACACGGCTTGCCCAAAAGATAATTTTCCTCTTCCAATCACGGATGTTATTATCGATAATACGTGTGGGTTTGAGAGAATGTCTTTTATGGATGGATTTTCGAGTTACAATCAAGTCAAGATGTACCTAGACGACGACAAACATACCGCATTCAGAACTCCTCTCGATGTCTTTTGTTATACAGTTATGCCTTTTGGATTAAAGAATGCAGGCGCGACATATCAACGAGTGATGTCAAAATTTTTCCAAGAGCACCTCCGAAAAACCGTCGAATGCTATGTCGACGACCTAGTCGTGAAAAGTCATAATAAAGACGACCACATCAAAGATTTAAAGACAATGTTCGATCTCATGCGGACTCACCAGTTAAAGATGAACCCTACTAAGTCTTTCCTCGGAATGTCCAGCGGCAAGTTTCTATTACTAATGGCTATTATTTCCTTGGTGAAATAGTACCCCCAACTGTTATTTCCTTCATGAAATAACACCCGTCATACCGTGTAGATCCGACTGGATCAAGATTGCACGGTGGTCCACGGATTAACCCCGGCGCAGGCGAAGAACCCACACAAGCAAGAGACCGCAAAACAGGATCTTGCGATTTGTTCGGAAGAAGGAAAGTTGTAATTTTTAATTTTTTTTCTTTGATTTTGTTATAACCGGATCTTATAAAAAGACCGGATCTTTTGTAACCGAAAAAAACAGTTGCTTAAGGAACAATGACTTCAATGAAAATGACTTTCACCGTGAACACACCTGTTGGCAACAATGCTGGGGGTGGTCACTCGGGTAATAACAATGCGAAAGAGGACGATGTCATTTCCCCCCCCCCCAGGATCATTCTAAGAAAGATACAAGTGAGGGCCTCAAGATGAAAGATCTTGAAAGCAAGATCGATGCTTTGATGTTTGCTTAAGAGGTAAAGAAGACCGGCATTCCGCGACTTTATCCAAGGGAATGGGAATCAATTTCATACCCAGCAAAGTTTAACCTAATTAACTTCACGCCATTCGATGGAAGAGATTCACCCACTCAACACCTGATTTACTTCAAGTCTCACCTAGGGGTTATTTCGGGCAATGAACCTCTGATGGTATGATCATTTGTGGGAACTCTTCTCACGGTTGCTTTTGATTGGTACCGCCGTCTCAAGCCAGACAATATCAATAGCTGGGATAATATGTAAACTATATTTCTCACCAACTTCTTCGATGATGATACTGAAGTGTCTATTGGATCACTCTTTGACGAGAAGCAGAAAGATGGGGAGCTGGTTGAGAACTTCATCAAACATTTCTGGAACAAGGTAATGAACTATCGAGACCTGGTTACTGAAGAATTTATTATCCAAACGTGTCACAACAACCTTTCCTTGGATGTGTTAGAAGTTATGGGAATGACACTATCCAAAACATGGAAAGAGTTGAAAGTGCAAGGGGAGCAGACTGAACGCTTCCTCAAAAGGAAGAAAACTGAAAGGGGTCAGCCATCCAATAATGCCTCAAAACAGAACTTCATCCCCCGTGGTAAAGGTAAGGTGCAGGAAAGTGCAGCGGATACAAATCAGATATTCCAATTGCAACCCCAGCAATAGCCATAACAACAAATGCCAAAGCAGCAAACACCCCAATAGCAACAACTGCCTCCAAGGCAACAGAAGACAATTGAGCCAAAATTCCCAAAAGAATATTCTTTCAAGGAAGATGAGGTTCCCGGTATTTTCAAATACTTGTTGGAGAATGATAAAATTAAGCTAACCCCAATCACTGATCATGAGGGAACTAACAAAACTACGGACCCGCGATACTGTGCGTTCCACAGAACAGTCCACCATCCCACAAAGACGTGCTACGATCTCAAAGACAAAATTATGCCCTAATCGATATGGGTATTATCACTCCAAAACAGCCTAAGGAAAAGAAAGTAGGCATAAATACGGTTTCTATCAGCTTTGGATAGATCCCTATGTTATGGTTCCAACCAGAGCCTATACCAAAAGTGAAGGTGAAATCTATTAACGATGATCTCTATGGACAACGGCAGAAGGGACTTATGCAGCACACAACTTCTAACGGTGAGATTCTTTAGGTCCATCCAGATTTGCTCAATGATGAGCAATGGGAAGGTTCCTCATCTAAGAAGAAGTCCAAAAATAAAGGCAAATCCTGCTGTCTCGCCACAGTAATTCCTGAAAAATATGATAAAGCTATCCTTACGTTATCACTTTCTGAGGATGAGCAAGAAGTATTCGCTACTAGGGGTCGAAATGAGTACCACTACAAGTATCCTGAAGCCTCTGACCCAAATGCTAAGACATTGGCTGAGCTGGGGGTGGTTACAACTCCCCGTACACCTGCGGCAAAATCTCAACAACAACTAGCTAGTAAACAAAAAAGAAAAGAACCCCAACACCAGGAGGTCTAGAACTCGAAGCAGTCTCGATTCAGTCGTCCAATTGGGAGAGATAAATTGTGGAATTTAAGCGCACCATACCGCTTTGACGTTATAACTCAGTTAGCCAACATCCCAGCAAGAATAACTTTGTACAATGATGTGTCTCTCTAAAGACATGAGGGAAGCCTTGCAAGAAGCCCTGGCCGACGCCGACGTGTTTCTCACTCACAGCAAATCAGCTCCTAAAGATCCAGAACTCTCAATTCAACATTGTGATTTGACGGCTAAGCAATTCTCTTGCATAACATTCACCAAAGATGATATGAAAGTTAGAAACTCAAAGCATGATAGGCCCTTATACTTCACCGGATACATCGGCTCCAGCATCATCAACCGGATCCAAGTCGATCCAGGCTCCGCTGTTAGCATTATACTGCTCCGACTGATGTACAATATTGGGATCCCTGCAAGTAGATTATCCTCGACAGGCACCATCATCTATGGATTCAATACTAGTAGGTCTGAAATCACGTGCTACGTGATTGACGCGGAAACCTCCTACAATCTACTATTGGGACGACCCTGGATCCATGGTAATCTTGTCGTCCCCTCCACTCTCCATCAATGTCTAAAATACATAGATGCTAGTAATGAGATAAGAACGGTGGTCGCAAATAAGCAACCGTTTAAGGGGTTGGAAAATTACTTTACTGACTTCCTTCTATATGGTGCTGAATCCGACACTGAATCATTGGCTCAAGGTACGGACATCGGAGAGGAGGCAAATACCAAAGCTAGGCTTGATTACAATGGTAGTTTTGTACTAAATGATATTGTACCCTTCGTAATCAATCCTAACGATGGTGAATCGTCAGACAGTAGTTGTAATTGGCAACTCGCCAAAGAAGTAATAAATGATGATTTAGAGTACTCACCGTTTCTGGATGATGTAATGCAGGAATTATATAAAAACCCTATCATACACCTGCCGCTTTAATCCTCCTGCTTAACATCAAAGCATGTCTAAGGCTCATTTGGAACAACCCTCGTCATTCCTGCCAAGGCAGAGGGTGGAAAAGAGTTAGTTTTCAGCAGAAGGGAAACGTTCCCACAGCCAAATCTGTTTTTAAAGGAAAATAATGATGAAGAAAAACCCGGACCTCATCTCTCCAAGTATAGTCAATAATCATGCTTGAGGAGGGTCTCTGTTTTGGTCGAAGCCCACGAGTCCCACCTTGTCCGGCCTATATACCGAAAGGAAAACCTGACAATTACTATGGCTATAAAAGAGGCCTTGGCTACGCTTCTTCATCCGATGAAGAATGTTGCTGGCAAGTCCTCGATCAATTAGTAAATAAAGATGGATATTCATCCGATTCTTCCAATTAGGATTCCGATGTTAGTATTGGGGAAATATTCAAGAGCTTGATGTCAAATATAGCCACGGTCGAGCCTGTCACAATGGAAAAAGACGATCAACTGCCCACTTGGGAAGACCCGTGGATTCACCATCTGAATATTCAGTACGGGGATCGTTTTGAGCAAAGGGAACCACCCACCGAAGACAAAGCATTCCAGGTAAACATGGGAGATGAAGAGAATCCGAAACCCATATTCGTCAGTGATAATCTTCCACCAGACGAGAAAGAGGAGTTGATTGCCCTCATTAGGGAATATATAGACGTCTTCGCTTGGAATTACGAGGATATGCCAGGACTTGATCCAAACATAGCAATGCACCGCCTCAACATTAAATCAGATGCCAAACCCGTCAAACAAGCACAAAGATGGTTTCGTCTGCAAATTATGAAGGCACTTGAGGCAGAAGTCAAGAAATTGATTGACTCTGGTTTTATCAGAGAAGAGCAACATCCCAACATCCCGATTGGCTGGCGAATATCGTACCAGTCCTAAAAAAGAACGGGAAAAATCAGGATCTGTATCGATTTCAGAGACTTGAACACGGCTTGCCCAAAAGATAATTTTCCTCTTCCAATCACGGATGTTATTATCGATAATACGTGTGGGTTTGAGAGAATGTCTTTTATGGATGGATTTTCGGGTTATAATCAAGTCAAGATGTACCCAGACGACGAAAAACATACAGCATTCAAAACTCCCATGAGTATACGAGTATAAACTAGTCCTCCTAACTCCAACGCCTTAAGAGTTTAAACTATGTAGACTCCAGTTAGCGTACGAGTATAAACTATGTTAACATAGGTCAACGCACTGATGGCTTCGTCAAAACAAAACTACGGATATGAACTCCGATGAAGATGATCAGTTCAAAGTCAACTCGATGGCATGAGCTATGTTCAGAAACTTACACACCAGTCTCAGTTCAAGACTTCATCAGCGGTCAGATGATAAACGCAGTACCGAAAGAACTTCATCTATTCGACAAAATACTGAGTAGATTAAAGACTGAAGAAGCTGAGAGCGGAAACCAATTACAGGTCTTATCACACCGATTGAAGGTTGGGCCTATCATGTCCAAAGTATTTCAGGCTCTTCTATAAAAGAAACGAGACTGAAACACTTTGGAGGGGGTATCTGTTGGTATCAAAAATTACCTATGGGTTCCCACACGTAGCTTAAGACAAAGAGAAGATGATGAATGATATCATCCAAGTCAAAGAAGTTTTTCTAACAACGATGAAACGCATGAAGCGAATCGGTAAAAGCGCACAACTCAACAAATTGACGAAACACGCGTAAAGGAGAGAGCAAGCGAACCGAAGGAATTGCAAACAGCCAAAAAAGTCAAAAAAACATGAAACACGCGTAAAGGAGAGAGCAAGCGAACCGAAGGAATTGCAAACAGCCAAAAAAGTCAAAAAAACATAACAATTGGCCAGGTGACTCGCACAGCGAACCGAAGGAATTGCAAACAGCCAAAAAAGTCAAAAAAACATAACAATTGGCCAGGTGACTCGCACAGCGCCGAGTCACCAAATGGTGACTCGCACAGCGCCGAGTTACCACGACTATCCGGGCCTCCCAAACCTCCTAAAATGCAGATTTTGATGTTTTATTAGAATTCTTTCATCCCAGGACCTCCCCATTTGTTTTGAAGCTATCCTTAAGTGCGCCTGGGTGGTTATCAATTGCAGATAATGTCAAAACACTTGATCTTATCAGAAAATGTGGCGACAAAAGCCTATAAATAGAAGCCCAGGGTCTTCAGTTGAAAGGATCTGAAATCTGAGGGCAATATGCTGTCTAATTAAACAGTATACCACGAATTTCAAAGGAGAATCAGCGAATCTTGGTGAACTTTTTCATAAAGAAAAAGCCTTCGAAAGATTTGAGATTCTCTCACCCTCCTTCCTCCAGATTAAACCTTGTTTTAATCTCGAGAAGAGTCACAATCCCGCTTGTTCGTGATTGTCATTGCTATAATTGTTTCCTTTGTGAAACAAGAGCATTAATCAAACTTGTCAACCAGATCTGATCCGCGATGGTCTACGGACTAACGCGTCCCTAGTACAGGCAAAGATCTCACGCAAAGCAGCGGGTGATAAACGTCCTCTGTGTTTTGTTTGATAAAGTTGTAATTTTATTTTTTATTGTAAGAAGATCTTATAAAAAGATCAACTTTTCTTTGTTTTCTTCGAACTTGTAATTGATAAACGGTGTAACATGTTTGATGACAATGAAAGCAACTTTTGATAGAAACAACCGTTTGAATCGGGCTAGCCATACTATTCCCCTCAGTATGATAAGTTGTCAAAAAGTTTCTTTTAGGGTTAATGCTAAAATTTCTTTCCTACCCTTAGCCATTTGAGGTGTCAGGTTGAGTTAATTACAATCGCTAAGTCGTAATTAGGTTAGGCTATGTTGTTAAGTGTAATAACTTAGCCTGAAATGACCGATCATTTATGTGAGCGACCGGGAGAGGATCCGAATAATGACTCACTGCTTGGTAGGTCGCCATCCAGGAATCGGTAAGGCACATCGTTTGGTTAGCCGTTTATCGACGAACAATGTTATTTGCGGGAATGATAGTGTTGGGATAATCAAATTGTTCAGGGACGTTTGAGTATGACGATTGATTAATGTATAAGGTATCGCATGATAGGCTACTACCCATCGATAGTTCTAAGAATATTAGAATGCTTAGAATGGATTAGATCATTCAGGGACGTATGAGTGTGATGACTGATCGGATAATGCCATTTGTGGGAATGATGAAGTTGGCTATTAGAGATAATCATTAACATGATAGGATTGTCACGATCGGAGCGACCTTGAGGACCTAGCATCTTATTAAAGTGGATTGGTAGGGAAATTGGATTATCGCGATTGGAGCGACTTTGAGGACTTACCATCCTATTGAAGAGAATTGGTAAGTTGATTTGTCAAAGGTGGTTGTTAACGTGACAATAGGAGTTTGTTGCGATTTTGAGAAACTTTGTGGGCTTATCATCCTATTGGAGAGGATTGGTAAGTTAATTTATCAGAGGTAATTGTTAACGTGATAGTGGGAGTGGTCCCATTATCCTATTAGAGAGAATCGACAGGGGGAAATTTAGAGGAGACTATCAGATGTAATAGTTAACTTGATAGTTTTACAAGATCCATCGTCTAGTTGAATAAGACTGAAGGAAAAATAAATATCATAGGTGGCAATTAACTTGATAGTTGGCTTTGGTCCTAACTGTAGGAAGGTTTGACCAGGTGGGAGACTCGGGATGATCCTGACTGTGAGACAGTTTGATCATCCAGAAAGTGGACCTCTCGTTCTTAGAAGGAATCGAGAGGGGATTTTAGTTTTGGTCCTAACTGTAGGAAGGTTTGACTGATTAGGAGATGTAGTGAGCATTTTACCCTCATGCACCAGTTGGAGGAAAGAAGGATCAGTTTAGTCTCGTGCACCAGTGGGAGGAAAGAAGGAGCAGTTTAGTCTTGTGCACCAGTGGGAGGATTTTACCCATTTTAGACATGATTAAACAGCCACAGTAGGGGGTTGCTGGGTTATCCTTAAGAATATCATATGTAGTATTCTCTAGGAACTCCCTATCAATGGTAGGGAATAGTTTAGCCTCATATACCGGTTGGAGGTTACCGGGTTATCCTTAAGAATATTCTCTAGGAACTTCCTGTCAAAGGTAGGAAACAGTTTAGCCTCGTATACCAGTTGAAGGTTGCTAGGTTATCCTTAAGAATATTATCCAGGAACTTCCCGTCAAAGGTAGGAAACAGTTTAGTCTCGTATACCAGTTAGAGGTTAGGGGAAACAGTTTATACTCGTATACCCATTAGAGTAGGGAGAAGCAATTTATACTTGTATACTTGTCAGAGTAAGGAGAAGTAGTTTATACTCATATACTTATCGGAGTAAGGAGAAACAGTTTATACTCGTATACTTGTTGGAGTAAGGAGACGTAGTTTATACTCGTATACTTGTCAGAGTAAGGAGAGGCAGTTTATACTCGTATACTTGTCGGAGTAGGGAGAGGTAATTTATACTCGTATACTTGTCAGAGTAGGGAGAAGTAGTTTATACTCGTATACTTATCAGAGTAAGGAGAAATAGTTTATACTCGTATACTTGTCGGAGTAGGGAGAAGTAGTTTATACTCATATACTTATCAGAGTAGGGAGAAATAGTTTATACTCATATACTTATCGGGAGTAGGGAGAAGTAGTTTATACTCGTATACTTATCAGAGTAGGAAGAAGCAGTTTATACTCGTATACTTGTCGGAGTAGAGCGAAACAGTTTATACTCGTATACTTGTCAGAGTAAGGAGAAGTAGTTTATACTCGTATACTTATCAGAGTAAAGAGAAGTAGTTTATACTCGTATACTTGTCAGAGTAAGGAGAAGCAGTTTATACTCGTATACTTGTCAGAGTATAGAGAAACAGTTTATACTCGTATACTTATCAGAGTAGGGAGAAGCAGTTTATACTCGTATACTCGTTAGAGTAAGGAGAGTCGGAAGAAGACTAGAGGTAGTACTTCTTTAGGAATTTGCCATTGATAGGCATCAGAATCTTGTCACCGTTCGGTTTGACGAGGAGATAAGCTCTATTTGAATAGACTGTTTCTATTACAAATGGACCTTCCTATTTGGGTTGGAATTTGCCTTTCTTCTTGGAGTTGAGAATCATGGATTATCGAACTATGAGGACCAGCTCTCCTTTTTTGAAGGATCTGTGTTTGACTTTTGTCGAAAGCCTTGGAGATTCGGGCTTGATAGAACTCAATGTGCTGCTGAGCTTTAAGTCGCTTTTCATCTAACGCCTCCAACTCTGCGAGACGTTGTTGATAACTTTTTTTAGTCATCATCCCTGTTGCGAGTGCAACACGTAGGGATGGAATCTGAATTTTAAGTAGTAGCACGTCTTCGCAACCATATACCAATGAGTAAGGCGTGGCACTAGTCGGTGTATGAACCATGGTCCGATACGCCCATAAGATTTCACCTAGCTTCTCATCCCAGTCGTGCTTGGTCAATATCTTAATGATCGTCTTGTTGAAAGACTCGGCTAATCCGTTCGCTAAGGGATTATAAGCTGTGGATGCTAGGTTCTGTATTCTGAATTTGTCACAGAACCGAGTGAAGGCATGAGTCATGAATTGTGATCCATTGTCATGAATGATGTGCCTCGGGACATCGTATTAGTAGATGACGTAATGTTTGATGAACTTGGTCACATCACTGTTCTTAACTTTTCTCAAGGGTACGGCTTCGGCCTATTTAGAGAAGTAGTCGGTTATCGCAAGGATGAAACGATAACCTTTGGTTAATGGGGGGAGATATCAGTCTAATGACATCCATCCCCCACGTTTCAAATGGCCACGAATTTGTTGTCGGATGTGAATCTTCTGGTGGTTTGTGCATGTAATTAGTGTGGATTTGACACGCATGCAACTCTTGGTGTAAGCGACAGCGTCGTTGACCATTTTGGGCCAATAGTATCTGATTCTTCACAAGTGGTCCTAGAGCTTAGGTCCGGATTGGTGAGCTCCACAAGTACCGTTATAGGCTTTCTATGCTTCTATCGTAGAGAGACATCGAAGTAGCATACCGTCGTACGACTTCCGATACAGCACCTTCGTGGTTATGTCGTAGTAGAACCTCAGGGTGCGTCTGCGAATAGAGTCTCTCTCCTTAACATCTTCAGGTAGGTTACCGTACAAGACATAGTCAATGATCGAAAAGCACTAATCTCTTAGTTCTAGTTGGCCTGCCGCTTGACGAGTTGCATTCACCTCCAGAGCATACTCCGGTTGGTAAAGTCGCCGGCTTGTGACCGTGACTTGTTGGCTTGTCCCTAGTGGTTGGGCTAGGTTAGCTGGCAATGATGCTAATGCATCTCTGTGCGTGTTCTTGGAACGGAGCACATGCTCGATGCGGAAGTTGTCGAATGACTCGGCTAGCTTGGTGACTGCTTGGTGACATAGAATTAAGCCGTTATTTCTGACTTCATATTCCCCCGTCATCTGTTTGACGATGAGCTGAGAGTCACCGTAGGCTTTGAGGTGTGTCACCCCCAACTCCTTAGCAAAATCGAGTCTAATGAACAGCGCATTGTACTCAGCCACGTTGTTGGTACATAGCTCAGTTAGTTAGAAAGCTCGGGGTAATACATGGTTTTACGGAGAAACCAAGACCACCCCCACACCTGTAATGATAGACCCACTTATGCCCAAAAGAGATATGCCATCAAAGTACAGTTACTAGGATTCCTCCTGCGATGTTGTATTGACCTCGTGGGTTTCATCCGACATGTCCTCGAAAAGGTCAGTATTTGACTCAAGCGGGTGACTAGCCATGAGATTGCAGATTGGTTGTCCTTTGATAGACTTCTGCGGTATGAAGTGGATGTCGTATTGAGACAGTAAGAGTGCCCGTCGTACAGGGTGCCAGTTCAAGGACCTGGGCTATGTCATGAAGACTCGGATGAGATTCATTCGGGAAATGACATGAATGGTTTGACCTACCAAGTAGTGTCGCATTTTATGAACAGTGAATACTAGGGCCAGACATTCCTTTTTCAACTATGAGGTATCATCGTTCGGCTTCTTGTAGGGTCCTACTCAGGTAATAGATGCCTTGCTCGTGGCCGGCATCGTCGTTTTGTGCTAAGAGGGCACCGAGAGAATGCTCCATTGCCCACACTTAGATCAGGAAGGGTTTTCCTGAGACCGGGGCCGTCAGGTCTGGTGGATTCGAGAGATAATTTTTGATCTCTTCGAAAGCTTGTTGGCAAGGTTCGTCTCATACGAAGAAAAGACCTTTCTTCATAAGCTTGGAGAAGGGTTGGCATTTGCCCGAAAGATTTGCGATGAACCTTCGGATGTAGGCTAGACGTCCTTGTAGTCCTCTTAATTCCTTGAGCTTCCTGGGAAGTTGGAGCTCTTGGATGGATCATATCTTGTCTGGATCAATGTGG
Source organism: Asparagus officinalis (assembly GCF_001876935.1). Taxonomy (NCBI): domain Eukaryota; kingdom Viridiplantae; phylum Streptophyta; class Magnoliopsida; order Asparagales; family Asparagaceae; genus Asparagus; species Asparagus officinalis. The sequence continues at coordinate 56,887,176 of NC_033802.1, forward strand.
ATCCCCTTCGTCGTGACGACAAATCCGAGGAACTTGCCGCTCGTCATGCCTAAGAATGACTTCGTAGGGTTCATCCTCAGTTGATGGGACCGCATGAGGTCGAACATGGATCTTAGGTCTTGAAGGTGATCATGTTTGTCCCGACTCTTCACGACCAGGTCATCCATGTAGAATTTGATTGTCTTCCATGGATGTTCTCAGAAGATGGTGCTCATGGCATGTTGATAGGTTGCGTCAGTGTTCTTGAGTCTGAAGGGCATGACTGTATAATTGTACACCCCCACCAGAGTTCTAAATGAAGTGTGCTTCTCGTCCTCAGGTTGCTTCTTGATATGATTATACCCTAAGAATCCGTTCATGAAGGACATCCTCTCGAAACCATAAGTGTTATCGATAATGACATCCATGATGGGCAAAGGGAATTCGTCTTTGGGACATGCAACATTAAGGTCTCTAATGTCGATGTAGATATGGATCTTGCCATTCTTTTTCAAGACGGGAACAATATTAGCCACCCAATCGGGGTGTTACTCCTCTCTGATGAATCCTGATTCAATCAGCTTCTTCACTTTGGCTTCAATTGCCTCCATGATTTGTGGACGAAACCGTCTCTGCTGTTGTTTGACGGGTTTGGCATCTGAACCGATGTTAAGGCGATGCATGGTGATCTAAGGATCCAGGCCAGGCATGTCCTCATAATTCCATGCGAAGACGTCGATATATTTCTGTATGAGGGATATGAGCTCTTTCTTCTCCTGGGGAGGTAAGCTATGCTGATAAAATATGGGTTTGAGATTTGTCTCGTCTCCCATATTAATCTAAAGGATTTTGTCCTCAGTGGATGGTTCACGTTGTTTGAAGCGACCATTCCACTGGGCACTAATGTGGTGATCCTTTGCTTCATCATAAAGTAGAATCTGCTCGTTCTCTTGGACTTCAGCGGGATTGACCGTAGCCATGTTGACTGTGAAGTCTTTGAACAGGGCCTCGATGCTGACGTTTGAGTCCCAAGTTGAGGATGTTGATGATTGATCATCTGAGCGAGCATCGTTGGATATTCTGTCAAAATTACAATACAATTCCGAGGAAGAGGAGGAGTAACCCTGCCCTCTTCGAGTTTTGCCATAGTAATTGTCAGGCTTCTCTTTGGGGACATAGACAGGTCGAAGGGGGTCTTCTGGCCTTTGTCGTACTTTAAACCTTCCTTGCGAATGAAGTCATAACCAATCCTCTCCATCATGCATTTTGCGACGGGGCTGTAACATGAGAATTGAGGAGCGGGTTTGTCTTTGTTTGACTCAGCCCACAGAGTGCGTGTGGGTTGGCCTATCCTTCTGAAGATAATCTCTTGCTAAGAAATATTCCGGGTGGGTATGAAAAAGACAGCTTGTGAGGACTTAATCATTTGTCTGTTGGTGACAAACAACAAGTATAGAGGCAAGTGCAGGGAAAAGTCATTGTACATCCTTGAGATTGAGTTGCTGAACTCATCATCAACAGGTTTCAAACCGGACGACAAATAAGCAAATGCGAGATTTTCACTCAAGAGAAACCCATCCGCTTCATCAGCATCGGTTACAACAGGGCCTTCATAGCTAATCACAATGGGTTAAATATCATTAAAGACGAGACCCTTATTGTGCTCGGGCTCACTATCAGCTTCATTGCTGCTGCCAGGCTCATTGATCGGAGTCTCTTCACTTGACTCAGGGTCGTGGTAGAGTAGAGAATCAGTGAAGTAGTTTTCAACTCCCTTGAAGGGATGTTTATCTGCAACCACCATCTTCACTTGGTCACAGTCGTCCACATATTTCAAGCACTGGTGCAATGTGGATGTGACTATCCTATTGCTATGGATCCATGGCTGGCCCAACAGTATGTTATAGGAGGGTTCTGCGTCAATGACGTAGTAGGTTACCTCAGTTTTCATGTCACCTAATTAGCATTTAAGGTGAATCTTCCCAAGCGGCCGGGTTTCGATGGCATTAAAATCGAAGATGGTGGTGTTTGTTGAAGACAACTGCTTTTGAGGCACCTCCAAGTGCTTGATGAGATTCAGGGGGACAATGCTTCATTCATACCCCGAATTGACTTAGATCCTGTCTAATTTTGAGGAGCCAACGTATCCTGTGAAGTACAATGGTCTATCATGAGACATGCTTTTGATGAGCATATCCTCCAGAGTGAAAGTGATGCAGAGGATCTACTGTTTCGATGCCTAGCAGCATTGTGGACATCCCATTTCCACCTCCTCTTCGGGAGTGAGCAAGAAATGTATGACAAAAGCTTCTGAATCAGTCAGCGCCTCTCGTAGGGCTTCACGGGTCGTCCTGGATAATCGCAAGAGCTCATACAGGGTGATCCTGGCTGGAATATTTTTTAGCTACACGAGTAGGTCAAACCGGAAGGGTTGACCACTTCAACTCGACTTGTCAGAACTTAGCTAAACTGTCGGTGACAGTCCCATTGGTAGCCTTGCCGGACTCTCTGCCATCGGAGGGTTGCTACCTCCACTTTGTTATCGTCCGGACTTGCCGAAATCACATTACAAAGTTTAGATTTTCCTTTGGACTTGTTGGAAGTCCATTGCTCATCGTTGAGGAGATCAAGATGAACCCACATCACCTGTCCTGATGGTAAGGTCTGTGGTACCAAGCCTTTTTCTTGTTGATTCTGAGGGTTATCGTTGACAATCTTCAGTTCCGCCTTGGGGATGGGTACAACTCTTGTCGGTGTATGAACCTCAGGGAGACCCGTTATGAATTGAAGGGTGACCATGTTTGTAGTCACCGCTTTCTGCACTTTTTCCTTCTTTAGGACTCCTGCATCATAAAGAGATTGCAGCTTATCCTTAAAGATATAGCATTTGGAGGTGTCGTGAGCAACAAATCTGTGGTACACACAGTAGCCTGGATCATCGGTTTTGTTCACGTCTTTAGGTTTCATGAATTTTGGCAGCTTGATCCTGTTGCTTTTGAGAAGAGTGTTAAAGGTAGCCACCACCTGATCTTCCGTGAAGTCGTATTGCCTTTGTGGGCGTTGCTCAAAAGGTCTAGGCTTTTGCCTCTGTGTAGGTTTGGGGGCAGGAGTGGAATAACCAACCATGATCTCCTTCCCTCTTGACCGAGGGTTCCTGGAGGTGTTTGGTTTTGAAGCTCTGCTCTTGGGCTGAGTTCTTCGGCTTCCAATCTTTTGATCATGTTCTCGACTTGCTCACCTTAGCGAACAAGTTCCTTCCAGTCCGAGTTTCCACCTCACCGATTCTGGACAGAATGTTGATTGAGAGGTTGTTGCGGCACATCTCAACCGGGGTGCTCAAGGAGACTTGGTCCCGACACTGAAGTGACCAATTCCTAAATCTCTTGACAAACTCATTGACTCATTACATCTTTTTTTGTTTGTCGACCAGCAGGGTGGCCATCGATACTTCCATATCGTCATCGAAGAAATGGGCTAAGAAAAGCCTCTCTACATCGGCCCATGAATTAGTGGAGCCTGGCTTTAACTTGCGAAACCATTCAAAGGCTACCCCCTTTAGGGTTCCGATGAATAGTTGGGTGAGAATGACGTCGTTCCCTATGAGAAATCCTATCTGAGATAGGAAATAGTAGATATGCTGTGAGGGAGATCCCTTGCCATCAAATTAGACCATACTCATCGGCTTGAACTTTGCTGGGTAGGAGACCGTGTCCTTTTCGGGTGGATATGGCCTGACCACCCCCAGCTCGCTCATGTTCCTTTGGAGTTTTAAGGCGTCGAGTTGGCTCTGGAATTCGTTGAGCCTCTTGTCTCGAGGAGAGCTCTCAGAGCCGGACATCCTTTCTGAAGATTTGTGGGAATAATCCGAATGTGATCCGTGATTGTCTTTCTCTTTAGACGTGTGAGGAGGAGTAAACTCTCACTCTCTATTCCTCAAGGGTCCTTGCCGGTTCTGCGAAGTTCTCTTCTTCTTCTTCTTGCTCAGAATTTGTGCCATCTACTCTTTTAGAGAGTTGATGGTCGCTTGCTGCTCCTCAAACTTCTTAGCGAGGCCATCGGAGGCCTCCACCATGTGCCTCTTTGTGTGCTTGCCATAGGCTAAGCTTGAGGTTTGAGATGTTGCTGCTGCTAAGCACACCTCATCCTCGTTGTCATAGATGGGCGACAAATGAGCATAATCAAAAGGGATAGCCACTCTTGTTTGAAGGCGAGTGCGTTGGTATACATCCCCTTCTTCACCAGGCGGTCATCTGAACCCCGGGGTATATTTAAGATCTGATGAGTCTGAATGCCAGGCTTTACCCTTTCCTATCATGTTGACTTGGCTGTTGGAAGCTCTAAGTCACCCATGACTCACCACTTCTGACAATGGCGTCTTCAGCGAGGATCTCTTGGCTCGAG
>NC_033802.1:56891565-56909136 GCF_001876935.1 Asparagus officinalis
CCAAAGACTAATGGCTTCGGCGCCTTAGTGCACTGGCAGTTGATAAATACCGCCTGGATGAGCCTCTGGCAATGACACTAAGGGTTTGTCTCGTGATTAGTGCATTTATGAGTTATATGATCCCTGAGATCTCCTGCAGATTAGTGGTGGCAACCCCCAGTGTCGAAAGGACCAGATGTGCAATTGCATGGAAGAGATTCAGAGGAGTCGGAGTGAGAACATTTGGGGAATTTCCTAAGTGTCGACTTCATGCAACCTTGCCTTGTTAGGCGAGGTCCAGAGTTTGGACGAGCTTCAGCTGACTGCTGGCGAGTTCGAGCCGACTGTTCATTCAGGCAACCTTGCCTTGATAGGCACGGTCTAGAGTTTGAGCGAGCTTCAGCCGACTGCTGGCGAGCTCGTGCTGTCCGTTCAATCAGGCGAGGTTCGCTCTCTTAAGTTGTTCCAGCTTTGCCTTTTTGGCAAAGGCTGGTTCTTAAATGGTCTTGTTGGGGTTCTCCTACATACCTGCTTCTATTTGGGGGGTGAAGCTCGCCTGTTGAAAGCATGGCTCGCCTGAATTATGGGGTTCGCCTGATCTAGGCAACTCTCCTGATTTGGACAGATGACTTGAACAGCGAAGCCCGCCTGATTTGGTGTGCTTGCCTGAGTTACTGAGTTCGCCCAAGTGGGGAACTCGGCTGCTAGAGCGAGGCTCGCCTGAAATGTCAGGCTCGCTTGGAACGATAAGTTCGTTAGTTTTGGGAATTTTGCCAATGCAGGGGAACCCTCCTGAATAGGTAGGCTTGCCTGATCGACTTAATCCGCCAAAATTGGGAACTTTGTGTTCCTGTCTGGCTTTCCTTAGGCCTGAATAGTAATTCAGGCCATCGTAGGAGATGGATGCTTAGGCTTCCTGATGGACGAGAGGTTATCGTCACCGCCGTTGGGCTCTTCTAGAGAGGGGGAGACTCATGTTGACGGTGAAGGTGTGGTCCGCGCCGACATGCACCATAGTCTGCTCTTGCATGAGGGACTGTGTGGGTTGCTTGAGAACCTAACGAGAAGTCCTTTGGCTTGGTTAGTTGGTCTTGATTGGCTTGGGGGAGGTAGAACCCCATGCTTTAGCTAGGGTAGAGCTCTCAGGCGCTGCTGACTCTGTAGCGCTTGCATGATGCATGGCTACTAGAGGAGGAAGAAGACAAGTATTCTTCATACTTGGCTTAGTCGAACTCGATCATAAGGGACTCAACAGTTGTCCCTTCCGTAACTTCGTCAAAACTGCGCCACCACCAATTCATTGAGTGAATGGTTTCTCTTACTATGGTCACCATCTTCTATGGGGTGTAAAAAAATTAACTTCCCAGTCGAGAGGTCGTTTGTATTTATAAGAGTGGCTTATTACAAACTAATGATCAATGTTTTACAATAGAGGAGAAGGAAATAGTCCTCCTTGTTCAACGTGGATTCGTTAGTAGCTCTAGCATGCCTCCTTCGGTGCTCGCATCGAGTTTGCTTCCCTTGGACGATCTGATCAAAGTTACGATTGGAGCTTCAGTACGCAATAGAGGCTCCGAAGCGATTGAGTTCGACTGTACCCGATCTTGAAAAGTATCAAAGCTATGAGCTTTGAGAGAGCTATGATGCAAGAGTTTGTAAAGAGCTGATGAGCCTCAAATCTGAGAGTTCAGATTGAGTCTATTTCAACAATCTAAGCAAGGAGCTAGGAATGTTCTAACAAGCAAGTGAGCCCAAAACAAGTCTCTGGTTGAAGAGCCTTGCCAATAGCAATACCAAACCCCAGCCAATCAACCACCAACCTCCTTTCACATCCTCCCCTTCTTTCCTCCTCCTCCTTTTTCATGTTGGCTGAAGGAGGCCTCAAATAGGCAAGAGATGGCATGGGCCATCCCTTAATTCGTGGGATTTGACCACTAGTGGGTGAGGAGCACCATGCCCTCCCCTAGATGTAGGATGTGATCACTATAGGGGAGGTGAGAGCCATGCCTCATCATCACCCAGGATGTGGGAAGTGGGTAGGCCTACTCCCACAAGCAAGCAACCTGTTTGCATTACCTAGGCGAGGCTAGCAAAGCTATGGGCGAGATTGAGGGCTGTCTGAATGCTCAGGCGAGCTTGCAGGTGAGCTTGGTGAACATGCATGGTCAGTTGGAAGGCCCCTCCAACGTGTGAGCTATCGTTCATTAGCAAGCAGAATTCATGTGGGTGAACTCCTCACAGTCATGCCTGGATCGTGCGGGTGAGCAAAGCATTCAGGCAAGGTTGAACTCGTGCTGGTGAGCTCAATGATTTGACGAGCTTGATTCATACGGGTGAGTCAAGCTAACAGGCGATGATTGAGCTCTGCGGGCGAGCTCAATAAACAGGCGAGATCGAGCTCTGCGGGAGAGCTTAATAGTACAAGGAGAGGTTGAGTTTTGCAGGCGACCTCAACAATTGGGAGTGGTTGATCTCTACGGGCTAGCTCAATAAACAGGAGAGATTGAGCTCTGCGGAAGAGCTCGATGAAAAGGCGAGGTTGAGCTCTACGGGCGAGCTCAACAAGGAGGCGAGGTTGAGCTCTTCGGTGCGAGACCAACAAGGAAAGGTGACCGAGCTCTATGAGCGAGCTCCATAGATAGGAGAGGCTGATCTCCGCGAACGAGCTCAACAAAGAGGTGAGGTTGAGCTCTATGGGCGAGCTCAACAAACATGTGGGGTTGAACTCTACTGGGGAGCTCAACAAACAGGCGGGGTTGAACTCTACGGACGATCTCAACGAACAGGTAGGGTTGAGCTCTACGTGCAAGCTCAATAAAGAGGCGAGGCTGAGCTCTACGGGCGAGCTCAACAAGCATGCAAAGTTGAGCTCTACAGGTGAGCTCAATGAATATGGGAGATTGAGCTCTGCAGGCGAGCTCTGCTGGGCTTCGTTTGAATGCAAGTGAACCCAAGCTCTTGCCAAGCGGGCTCTGACACTTGGGCAATTTTCACTGCTTACACCTAAGAAAAATGGAAAGGTCCGAATCTACATTGACTTTCACTCTAAGAAAAATGGAAAGGTCCGAATCTGCATTGACTTTCTCGAACTTAATGCTGCATGTCCGAAAGATGAGTTTCCACTTCCTATCACAGATGTCATGATTGACAATACTTATGGGTACGATAGTATGTCTTTCATAGACAGGTTCTCAGGGTATAACTAAATCAAGATATACCCCAAAGACGAAAAGCACACTGTCTTCAAGACCCCAATGGGAGTATATTGCATACTGTGATGCCCTTTAGATTAAAGAACACCGGTGTAACCTATCAGCGTGCAATGAATACAATCTTCCATGAATATCTGCGTAAGAAGATCAAATGTTACGTGGATGATATTGTAGTGAAGAGCCGAAACAAGGGCGATCATCTTGCAGATCTAAAGATGATGTTTGACATCATGAGAGCACATCAATTGAAGATGGACCCAACTAAATCTTTCCTGGGAGTAGCTAACGGTAAATTCCTAGGATTTATAGTCATCTAGAAAGGGATTTCTCTCGATCCAGAAAAGGTTCGTGCCATCCAAGAAATGCGATCTCCGAGAAACATCAAGGAGTTCAGAGGCTTACAAGGTAGATTAGCTTACATCCGAAGATTCATATCAAATCTCTTAGGATGCTGCCAACCCTTCACCAAGCTGATGAAGAATGGAGCCTCATTCATCTGGGATGAAGATTGTTGAAAGGCATTTGAGGAGATCAAACAATACCTCACTCAACCACTCATCCTTATGGCCCTAATACCAGGAAAACCATTCCTGTTATATGTGAGAGCATGGATTATTCTCTTAGAGCTTTGTTAGCCTAGAATAATGACCAAGGACATGAACAAATAATATACTTCCTAGGTAGAACGATGATCGGAGTTGAACACCGATACAATTCGGTAGAAAAAGAGTGTTTGGCTTTAGTGTTTGCTGTTCAGAAGATGTGAGGCATATTTGAAATTTTTTTTGGTGCTATATAATGAATTCAAAAGAACAAATCAAAACAAAATTTTCATAGTTCAAAAATAAGATTACAAAACATACAAGAATCATGAACTATGAAAAAAATCATCTTTAAAAGTATAAAACCAAATCATCATTGATTTTCAAAAATCAAGAGAGGCAACTATATCTAGCTCTTGAGCTAGTATCAACCCATATAAATATTTTTAGCACTCAGTAAACAAGATTTGGGAATAAACACCCAATAAACTCGGAGGATTATATAAACACAAACCTCTCATCAAAACAAAACCAATAATCATGAAAACAAAAGAATTTGATCAATGAAAAAATTGTTTTCATGTTCAAAAGTTTAAAGTATAATTTTTTAAAACCAAGAAAAAAGAAAAATAAAAAAAAAATTGTTTTCATGTTCAAAAGTTTAAAGTATAATTTTTTAAAACCAAGAAAAAAGAAAAATAAAAATACTAAAATTCTTGGTTTAAAATCAAATTTGCTTTGGTACCCAAGTATTCTTGATACCAAAAGGTTTAGGGACATGACCCCTATCATTTAAGCTCAAAGCCCTAGGGTTATAAACCTGTTTGGACATATGTGGTGCACTAACACGGTCAAAGCAATAATCACTCAAATAACCCTTCCGATTGTAATTTGTGCAATGAAAGAGATCCATTTGTTTTTGTGGACCATTAACTCATGCACGTGAATCATTTGCAAATAAAGATTTTTCTTTTAAATTATTTTGCAAATGAGAAACATTATTAAACAAAGGTGGTTTACTTGGGAAATTTGGCAAGTTTGAATATTTTTTCAAATCATAACAAAACTTCGCCAAATGGCTAAATCTATCACAAACATCACATTTAAAAACATGTGGTCTACTAGAAACCTTTGGCAAAAGAGATTTCTTTTTCAAATCAAAACAATATTTTGTCAAGTGACCAAAACGACCACATATATCACATTTAAACACATGAGCATGCTTATGATGAACTTTATGAGTGTGTGCATGTACATATGTGTGCGATGAAGAAGCCTTATGAGATGCACAAGAAGCATTAATCTTAGAAGATTTGTGTGCATCATAATAAAATTTAGCAATGTGGCCTTTACGACCGCAAATTGAGCATTTGTAAATTTTATTATACAAGTGTGAATAGTGTGTAGGTGATTTTGTAACACTAAGTTTAACACACTTGTCCATAAGTTTCTTATGGTTATCAATGCATGTATTAAGAGTTGAGTCTCAAGATGAAATGCGATTTTTAACAATATTCAACTCATCATTAGACATATGTGCATTAACATTAGAAGTTGAACATAAATATTCATTTATAAAAGAAGCAGTATCATTTTTTATGTTCTTTACTTCTAACATGGTATTATTTTTGTCATGAGCCAAGTTAGCAATATTCAATTTCAAATTATTATTTTCCAAATTTAACATATCATTGTTTTCTTGAAGAGAAATACTTTCTTGAGAAATGATATCAAATTTGGAAGCTAACTTCTCATGATCGGATTTTAAATCTTCATGCTTGCTTTGCAAATCAATAAAATTTTTATGCAATATGTTATAGGCATGCAATAATTTTTTATTAGCACAAGCAAGTTCATCACTAGATAAATCATTAGTGGTTTCGAACTCGCAAACCTTACTAGGGCTATCGCCTAGTGCTCGTGTGCATGATGCTCCAATGGAACTTGAAGAGAAAGCCTTCAAAGCTTGTTGGATCGCCTCCAAGTCCCCTTGATGTGCTTCAATAAGTTTTCATAATGTGTAAGCACTATTAAAATGAACAAACTTGTTATACATAGATGAATCAAAAGCATTTAGCAAATATTCTAACAAAATCTTGTTCATAGTAAATAATCTTTTATCATTTTTACACCACTTGAATTTCTCCAAAGTGGGCACAATATAAGCATCATTTATAATTTTCCATAAATCAAAATGTTTAGATCTAATAATAGCTTAAATCTAACACACCATTGGGCATTGGAGAAATTATCTAAACAAAGAGCAACATTCATGGCATAACCTAAACAAGATGCACCAAGCATATCCATAATGTATATATATGCAAGCAATGGAAAAATCAAAAATTGGATTAGCACAAAAAGATAACTTGGATCTTTAACTCAAGGTGATCAGACCTTAAATCAAAGAGCACCAAGCTCTGATACCAATTGTTAGACTTTAGAGGGGGGGGGGGGGGGGGGGGGGGCTAATCTAATCTGATTTTATGCTAATTAAAACTAATACAAATATATTCTTACAAGATAGATATACAAGAGTTATAAGCAAGAATAAGCAATATGAATAAAGAGATATATCCTAGCAAAGAGGTAATATATGCAAGGATATATAAACTAACACAATGGTGAAATAAATATAAACAAGATAAGAGTGATAGTGTAAATAAACAATGCAAACACACAATATGATCACGGAGTTCGGACCTTCCGTCCTACGTCTCCTCTCCCCACTCCCGAGGAGAAATCCACTATCACAACCGGATTTTCTACGCTCACCCAAATGACGTTTATACCTCACAGTATCGGTTTTCAACGGTCACCGATCAACGTCTACACTCCACACCTAACAATACGATTTTCTAGCTAATCGAAAACTCTACAACACTCTCAAATAACAACAAATGATTTGTTCTCTAATACAAGGCGAGAACTCAATTAAAGCACAAATCAATGTTACAAACTCTCACAACCCTAATTATACTATATATATAAATACTATAAGCTCAATGTGGGTGTGTGTAACAATAAGATTTATTAAATCTAAACTCAATGTAAAAGCTAGCTTTAAAGAAAGATAATCAAACAAATATATAAATGTAAAGCTAGATATGAGTTTAGAAATTCTTCTCTGAAAAACAAGATGGAGAGATGGATTAAGATGAAACGCAAACAATGTAGATGATCTCCTCCACTTGTGAAACGGTCTTCACAAACCTAACTCTTTTAAAATACACAAAACAAACTTTAAAACCCTTGTTAAACTTGTTTAAAACATTCTCATTAGATTCATATGAAGGATGAGAGCAATGGGGTATATATAGCCACCCAAAACCTCAGCCAAAAGCCCAACAGAAAAGACCAAAAAGCCTATAGAAAATAGCTACAGAAAATAGCAGTTGGAAGCCAACGGATACTTCGGCGGTCGACCGTGAAATTCTCACGCTCGACTGCGAGGCATATTCAAACCTGAGAAAACTTCCAGAGAAAGCTACGGTCTACCGTGGCGGTCAACCGTGGAAACTTAAGGACTGACGGTCGATCATGAAAGTTTCTGTTGGCTCCTAAGGGAAAAACATAGGCGCGATCGACCGTGGCGGTCGACTGCGAACTGATACATGAAAATACAGGTTTGAAAACTATTTTCTGATTTTAAAACTCTATTTAAAAATATCAAACAAATTCAGAAAAATGTAAAACTTTGAGAAATGATTATAGACATGATAATACACAAGCTAAAAAAACTGGTTTTCAAAAAGAACCTCCCAAATGTAAAATATCATCATTTTGTAAAATAGTCCAAAATATAAAAACGTAAACATATGAGTTTTGACATTCCGTGGCGGTCAACCGTGGAAACTTAAGGACTGACGGTCGATCGCGAAAGTTTCTGTTGGCTCCTAAGGGAAAAACATAGGCACGATCGACCGTGGCGGTCGACTGCGAACTGATACATGAAAATACAGGTTTGAAAACTATTTTCTAATTTTAAAACTCTATTTAAAAATATCAAACAAATTCAGAAAAATGTAAAACTTTAGGAAATGATTATAGACATGATAATACACAAGCTAAAAAAAACTGGTTTTCAAAAAGAACCTCCCAAATATAAAATATCATCATTTTGCAAAATAGTCCAAAATATAAAAACGTAAACATATGAGTTTTAACATTTTAGCTTAACCATGTTTTGAAACATTACAAAATGATTTTGTAGACTTAAAGAAAGATATAAACTATTTGAAACATTACAAAATGATTTTGTAGACTTAAAGAAAGATATAAACTATTGTTATGAAGTCTATAAATAATGAATACAGTATTTTCAAGATATAAACTATTGTTATGAAGTCTATAAATAATGAATACAGTATTTTCACAAATACAATAGAATATAAAACATATGAGTTTGTATATGAATATATTTTTGTTTCATATGTATGAAATTAAACCAAACCAACTTATCCACATAAAAACAAACATGTATGAATATAAATATTTATTTATATACTTGTAAAAACTTTGTTTGTGGATAAACCAAAATCCAAAATATGTACATATATATATATAACTATATATATACATAGAAACCAATAACATGTGTGTGTATATGATATTAAGCTTAAGGTACTTAACACACATAATGTAACACCTAAACTAAATTACCCAAGCTATGATCTTGATTTTCAATAAGCTCTTCTTGGTAATCTTGTGGATGAAGCTAGAACTTGGATCTTCAACTTGAATTGTATGGCTTCACCCACTATATCCGCCAACCTCCATTTGATATGATCATTATGGCGCAATCCATCCAACCGCTAACATATTGTTTGTCTACAATAAATAAGAAAATACAAATACTAGACAAACAATATTAGTGGTAAATTGTTTGTTAAACATCATTAAAATAAAGAGGCCAACACGCACAACGGTGAGAACCCCAACAAAAGTCACCCCATTTTCTTTGGTATATGTTTGTGAAGCCGTACTACCCATAGAAATTCATATTTCATCCTTAAGAGTTGCCCTTGTGACTAGAATGACAAACGAAGTAAAGCATCGGCTCCGCCTTCAATAACTTGAGGCACTGGATGACATGCAACTTCAGGCTCAACAACAAATCGAGTTGTATCAAGCTCTATTCTCTAAAGCCTACAACAAGAAAGTCAAGGAATGGATCTTTAAGAAAGGTGACTTGGTCTTAGCAGTCAGGCGACTTATGGTGATGATGCACAAGACCAAAGGGAAGTTCAATCCCAAGTGGGAAGGACCCTTTGTGATAGCATCAGTCTATTCAAACGATGCATACCATCTCATCAACCAGAAAGGTGATCGGTTCATGATGCCGATTAACGAGAAGTTTCTCAAGAAATATTACCCGTAGGTCATGAAGCCCCCTTTCCCTAAACTCCAGCCAAGTCTAAGATGAGAAATAAACTTTACTTAGACTAGGGGTTTGTTACTTGGAATTCATTGAATAGAGAGTAACAAATCACTTTAACCTTCCCCAACTTGTATATCGTCAAGTTAACGTTATACCTCTGATGATTAAAATTTTATAAAATTATTCTAGTAATAGTAAAGAGAATTTTTGATTTATGTTAAGTTAACATTACAACTATGGCGTTTATAATATTTCCATTATTCTAAGTTAAAACACAATACAAGAAAAGACAATAAAAAATACTATCATTTTCATTCGATGTTGTCAATTTGATACAAAGAGACGATACTTGGTATGAAAATGATACAAAATTATCCCTAAGAGCAGTGCGGGATTAAGTGTCGGAGTCCAGAAGGCTAATGGACACGAGCTTGGCCTTGACATCTGAAAGTTTCTTCGCATAGGCCACACGAACTTGTTTTACAGCCTCCCTCCTAAGCTCCACTTCAACGGGTGTAGCAGCAATAGCCTCTTTCTGTATTGCATCAAGAGCTTGCATTTCTCCCCGCTGAGTATCATGAATTTTAGCACTCTCACGATGTAGCCCTTACATAGTCAACTCCTCCTCAGTGAGCTGAGCCTTTAACCGGGCAATGATGGCAGCAGAGGCAGTCAGTGCAGCCTATACTTAGTCATGTTGCTCCTGTAAACTCACGATATGTGCCTCTTTCTTAGACAAATTCTGGCGAAGAGCTTCTTTCTCATGTACTTTTGCAGTTTGAAGAAGAGCAAAAACTCGCTCCGTCTCGGATTCCAAGTCAGCATGAGTCAAGTTTTCCAAATGTGTCAAATAGAACTCGAAGTCAAAAGCCTTACCAGGAAACATGACGCCCGTCGGGTCTCGCCCAAATGCCTAATGTTGGTTAAGCAACTCATGAAGAAGGGCTTAAAGTCTACATAGGTATCTTGCCCAATTCTAACTAGCGAGATCACTTGCTTCATGGCATTCTCCAACTTCATAACAAGGTCCCGCAAGGTTACAGAACCTGACAGAATAAATGCAGGAGTAAATCCTTCTGATGCTTGGCCTGGAGAAATCATGGCGATGGGCTGGATCAGGGGAATAGGCTCCGTCCCCCCAGCACTTGGTTCTCCTTCATTTCCTAAGTCTTCTGGAGCAGGGATGTTTGATTAAAACTCAAGCTATTGAGAAGATAACAGGGTAGAAGGTTCCTCCTCTTCATCATCTAAGATCATAACAGGCTCGGACACGATGGGCTCAGACTTCATCGTCTCTTGCATCAGTTTTGATCCTCTGGGAGTTTTGGGATCAATTGGTCTTTTTTACGGGCGCTTTTCTCGTATTGGCATGCCTCTGTAGTGAGGGATCACTTGCGTGACACCCTCCTCGCACGAGACTCGATTGCTGGTGCCTCCTCTGAAACTTCCTCTATTGCCTTTTCTTTGAGGGGCTCAGTAGCTGGCGCCTCTTCTTGGACTCCTCTTGCTTCAGTCGCTGCTTGTTCACAAGACAGATACTCGTCCATCCTTCTCAGATGAGTCTTCGTGGAGTTCATCCTGGACTCATAAAGCTCTCGGATCTCCTCGATGTAAGAAGTGTACATGTTATACTCTGGGACTTGAGAAGCTTCATGGAACTAGTTGCGGAACTCCAAAATGGTGTAACAGTTAGGCATCGGGTCGGGTAATGTAAACTTGACGTAGGAATTTCTAGCTGTGAAGAAGTACCAAGCTCGGGCCCCTTCATATAAATTCTCGATGTGAGCCAGATTTGGATTAGGATTGCCAACATACAGTTGGTCATACCCAAACTACCTAGCAAACCAAGAAGGTATGTAGGGCTTAATTATACACTTCTCACTCAGTCAAAAAAACCAAATAACCGACTCTGATTGTGAGAAGCCATATGAAGATGCCCCCACACAAGAATGTGAAACCATCAGAGACTATATCTTCAAAGCTAGTGCTGTCCCTTTCTGCCCAATCAAAATTGGGATAGCAGCAAAAAAACTTCATAGTTGGCACTTTGTGACAAGAATTGTCTAGCCCGGACTACGTACACATTTGTCCATGCGGTCGACTTGAGCCTCTACACAAATAGAATAGAAGTACACTATATTGAGCAACCCCCGTCATCAGCGAGGGACAATGCAAGATGAACCACACCACCAAATAAGTATAAGGCATTGGCACGCGGGGTTGAGAGTCTTCCAAATTTTCCTCCCAACAATGTCTATTTCTCGGACGTTGAGGAATTCAGAAGTCAACACCCGTAGGCCACTCTGTAAATAACCTACCATTACAGATAGGAGACTCACTAGTCTCCCATAGGCCAAAAGAATGGCTGGGTATACTACCTCAGCCAGGATGAACTCGATTGGCTTCAATGGAACCACACATCATTTTAGCCATATCATCAAGAAGCCGACAAGGAGAGTAGTGTTAGAGATGGGAGTCGCAGCCTGGTAATAGAAATTGTCGAACTCGGTAGAAGACTCGAAACCATCCTCTAGATGCTCATTCTTATAGCTAGCATTAAGAGCCTTAATGCGAGCCTTGATACTCTTCAAGGAGCTTGTAGAGAGACGGGTCACGACCACATCTTTCTTTTCCAAATTCTAGAGTAGATAGTCAGACCTGTTGGCTTGTTTTGATGATGTTTAACAAACAATTTACCACTAATGTTGTTTTTCTAGTATTGGTATATTTTTATTTATTATAGACAAACAACGAGTTGGAGGTTGGATGGAATATGTGCTACAACGATGATATCCAATGGAGGTTGGCGGAATAGTGGAGTGAAGCCTTGCAATTCAAAGTTAAAGATCAAGTTCAAGCTTCATCCGTGAGATTACCAAGAAGAGCTTATTGAAGATCAAGATCTAGCTTGGGTAACTTAGTTTAGGTTTTATATTATGTGTGTTAAATGCCTTAAGCTCAATATCATATACACACACGTATTTGGTTTCTATGTATATATATAGTTATATATATACATGCATGGTTTTGGGGTTTCATGCTTTGGACACACTTACAAAATACATGAGTTTTCACAAATGGAAATTCAATTTGAGAAATTCTTTTTCTAACATATTTTTTTTCATGTTTACAAATATTTTGTAAAGTTTCATCAAGTTTGGAATTGATTTGTTATGCTTAATGGAATTTACAAAATCATGTTTTTGTTCGTGCACATGTTCGTGCATGTTTTACAAAACAGATGAGTTTTCATAAATGGGAAGTGGTATTCAAGAAATTCTTTCTTTGACATGTTTATCTACATGTTTAGAAACTTCCCTCAAAATTTTACCATTTTTGGAGTTGATTTACTGTGCCCAATTGATTTTACAAAATCGTGTATGTCAGCAGTTTTTCAGAAACTGTAAATCTGTGTTCAAACATTTATTTCTCTCAACTGGGAAATGATTTTTCAGAAATTCTTTCTCTAACATGTTATTCTACATATCTAGAATTTTCCTACAAAATGTCATATTTTTTGGAGATGATTTACTATTTTCAATTGATTTTACAAAACTGATACATAGTGCTACAGTATCCACGGTCGACCGCCACGGTCGACCGCCAATCTCTCTGGAAGTTACTCAGCTTTGCATATGGCTCCCCGGCTCACGGTCGACCGAAGGTACTGTAGCAGCCGACTGTTACACAGTAACGGCTAGTTGTTGTTTTTTATTTTTTTTAATGGTTTTTTGGGGTTGGTTTCTTCAAGCCTATATATACCCCTTTGCCATAACTATTTTCAATCATCTAAGAGAGTTTTTAACCAAGTTTAAAAGAGTTTTAACAAGGGTTTTAGTTTGGTTTAAGTGTGTTTAAGAAACTTTTAAGCATTTGAAAGTTTGAGTTTGAGAAATCAATTTCACAAGAGCTTGAGGATATCATCTATTGGTGTTTGGGCATCCAACTATTCTCCTTCTACCTCTTGATCTATTGAGAAGTTTTCTAACTCTTTTCTCTAGCAATTTTATTATTGATTTTCATATTCTTATTATTGCTAGTTTGCTATTTGAGTTAGATTTGATTTTACTCATTGTTACACACACCCACTTGAGCTTATTGTATTTACATTCATAATATATTTTGGGTTGGTGAGAGTTGTAACAATTGAGTGTGAGCTTTCATTGTGTTCTCATCCATAGTAGAGAACAAACATTTATTGTATTGAGCCTAATTGTGAGGATACACTTTGTAATACACTTGTACACCGAGAGGAGTGTGTGGTAAGAGTCGGGGATCGTTCTAAGAGGAGTGGCGTCGGTTGACGAGCCTAGGTAGAGGTTGTAACCGAGCACTTGAGGGAGACACGGCTAGGTCCAACACTTGTGAGGGTGTAGAGTGGGTTTGCAAGAGTGTGCATAGTGATTGTATTGTGAGGTGTAAACGTTATTCGGGTGAACGTAGAAAACCCGGTTGTGATAGTAGATTTCTCCCCGAGAGTGGGGAGCGGAGACGTAGGACGGAAGGTCCGAACTCCGTGATCATATTGTGTGTTTGTATTGTTTATTTTGCACTATCACATTTGTAGTTTAATTATATCACCTTTGTGTTAGTTTATATATCTTTGCACATACATTGCATATATCTCTTTGTTAGGATATATCTTGTTATTCATATTGCTTATCCTAGTTCATATATATTATTATATTTCATACTTGCTAGGATAACTTGTTATTAGTTTTAATTGGCATAAAATTAGATTAGATTAGCATAAGACCCTAATCACCCCCCTCTAGGGTCTAACAATTGGTATCAGAGCTTGGTGCTCTTTGATTTAAGGACTAATCGCCTTGAGTTAAAGATCCAAGTTATCTTATTTATGCTAATCTAGTTATGATTACATTTGTCTTGCTTGCATATATTCACATATATATCATGAATATAATTGTATTTCATTTAGGCTATGAATCAAATGTTGCTCCTAAATTCATTAATTTTCCCTATGCTCAATGGGCTTCTAGATTTAAACTATTTGTTGAATCTAGAAATATTGACTTATGGGAAGTTATTGATTACGCTTATATTGTGCCCACATTAGAAAAATCCAATTGGAGCGATCATGATAATAAAATATTTATAATGAACAAGTTTTTGTTAGAATTTTTACTAAATGCTTTTGACTCATCCTTTTCTAACAAATTTGTTCATTTTGATAGTGCTTACAAACTTTGGAAATTTATTGAAGTACATCAAGGGGACTTGGAGGCAATCCGACATGCTTTGGAGGATTCTTCTTCAAGTTCATGTGGAGCATCATACACACGGCCACAAGAGGATAACTCTTGTGTAGTAAGCGATTCCGATTCTGATAATGATTTATCTATTAATGAACTCGCTTGTGCATATAAAAGATTATCTCATGCCTATACTAAATTGCAAAATAATTTTATTGATCTTAAAAGCAAGCATGTAGATTTGAAATCCGATCATGAGTCGCTAGCTTCTAAACTTGATATTGTTGTTAAAGAGAATGCTATTTTGAAGAAAACAATGAGTTATTAAGTTTGGAAAATAATAACATGTCTTCATCTATTGCTAGCTTAACTCATGCTAATAATGATGTCATGATAGAAGTAGAAACTATTAGAAATGAGTTTAGTTCTTTTAAAAATGATCATATTTCATCTACTTCTATTTCCAATGCTTGTATGCCTAACAATGCATTGGATCATGTTAAAGAACGCATATCATCTTTAGATTCAACCCTTAAAACATGCATTGTAGATAATAAGAAACTTATGGACTTGGGTGCAAAGTCTCGTACTACAACTTCTAAACTAGTACACTTTGCACACATGTATAGCAAAACTTATAAGTGTTCTATTTGCGGTCGTAAAGGCCATTTAGCTAAGTTTTGCTATGATGCACACAAACCTAAGATTGCTAATACTCCATGTGCATCTCATAAGGCTTCTTCATCACATACACATGCACATACTCATCATGTTCATCATAAGCATGCTCTTATGTTTAAATGTGATTTTTGTGGTCGATTTGGTTATTTGGCCAAATTTTGTTTTGATGTAAAGAGAGTTTCACATTTGCAAAATAATTTTAAAGACCATCCATCTTTACAAATGTTTCTAATGTTTCCCGTGCACAACCATTTGGTCAACGCAAATTATTTCAACCTTTTCATTGCACAAATTGCAATCGTAAAGGTCATTTATATAATTTTTGTTTTGACCACTTTCGTGCACCACATGCGCCTAAGAGGGTTCATAACCCTAGGGCTTTGAGCTTGAATGATAGTGGTCATGTCCCTAAACCTTTTGGTACCAAGAATACTTGGGTACCAAAACGAATTTGATTTTAAACCAAGAATTTTAGTGTTTTTATAATTGTTTTTTCTTGGTTTTAAAAAATATATTTTAAACTTTTATGAAAACAATTTCTTTTATTGGTAAAATTCTTTTGTTTTTATGATTATTGGTTTTGTTTTGATGAGAGGTTTGTATTTATATAACCCTTCGGATTTATTGGGTGTTTTTTTCCCAAATCATGTTTACCGGATGCTTAAATGTTTATATGTGTTGTTACTAGCTCAAGAGCTAGATATAGTTGCCTCTCTTGATTTTTTAAAATCAATGATGGTTTAGTTTTATACTCTTAAAAATGATTTTTTTAAATCCATAGTTCATAATTCTTGTATGTTACTTTTGAACTATGAAAATTTTGCTTTGATTTGTTCTTTTGAATTCATTATATAAGCACAAATAGATGATTCAAATTTTAAATATGCTTTATAATGTATTCCATGAGTGGTTTGATCAAGTCCTCAAAGAAAGTATTCTTTTTGATCAAACATCGTTTTTGGATTCAAACTTTGATTTATGATTTCATTTGAGAGATTTGTTTTCTTTTAAAAACTTTTTTTCATGGTTCTCATGTTCCCTCATTCTTTTGCTTTCATAAATTCATTCATACATGGTTTTTATGCTTGAGAAATGAGACACTATGTTCACTTTGATATATTTATATATGTTCTCATTGTCCTTACGTATGTGAGTTGTGTTTAGCATATTTTTCATCTATGCTTGCTCACATATGTTTGCCATGATCTTCATTTCATATTTTCTCTGTGGCATTTTGATAGGGGGAGCAATCCTCATATATATATTTTTTATACTCACCCATGCTTATTGTTAGGGGGAGCTTTCGCTCTCATATTCTTTTTGTCCTCTTTTTGATGTTGTCAAAGGGGGAGAAATATTGTGAGTATAGTCTTTCTTGTTTATATGCATGTGTCAAAGGGGGAGAAATATTGTGAGTATAGTCTTTCTTGTTTATATGCATGATATATTATACTTTGTATTTTCATTTCCTTTCATGCATATGTTTATATGCATGATATATTATACTTTGTATTTTCATTTCCTTTCATGCATATATCCTTTTTGTAAATTGTTTGTCATCATAAAAAATGGGGAGATTGTTGGCTTGTTTTGATGATGTTTAACAAACAATTTACCACTAATACTGTTTGTCTAGTGTTGGTATATTTCTATTTATTATAGACAAACAATGAGTTGGAGGTTGGATGGAATATGCTCTACAACGATGATATCCAATGGAGGTTGGCAGAATAGTGGAGTGAAAGCCTTGCAATTCAAAGTTAAAGATCAAGTTCAAGCTTCATCCGCGAGATTACCAAGAAGAGCTTATTGAAGATCAAGATCTAGCTTGGGTAACTTAGTTTAGGTTTTATATTATGTGTGTTAAATACCTTAAGCTCAATATCATATACACACACGTATTTGGTTTCTACGTATATATATAGTTATATATATACATGCATGGTTTTGGGGTTTCATGCTTTGGACACACTTGCAAAATACATGAGTTTTCACAAATGGAAATTCAATTTGAGAAAATATTTTTCTAACATGTTTGTTTTTATGTTTACAAATATTTCGCAAAATTTCATCAAGTTTGGAATTGATTTGTTATGCTTAATGGAATTTACAAAATCATGTTTTTGTTCGTGCATATGTTCGTGCAAGTTTTACAAAACAGATGAGTTTTCATAAATGGAAAGTGGTATTCAAGAAATTATTTTTTTGAAATGTTTATCTACATATTTAGAAATTTTCCTCAAAATTTTACTATTTTTGGAGTTGATTTACTGTGCCCAATTGATTTTACAAAATCGTGTATGTCAGCAGTTTTTCAGAAACTGTAAATCTGTGTTCAAACATTTATTTCTCCCAACTGGAAACTTATTTTTCAGAAATTCTTTATCTATCATGTTATTCTACATGTCTAGAACCTTCCCACAAAATTTCATATTTTTTGGAGCTGTTTTACTATTTTTAATTGATTTTACAAAACTAATACGCAGTGCTACAGTACCGCGGGCGACCGCCACGGTCGACCGCCAATCTCTCTGGAAGTTACTCAGCTTTGCATATGGCTCCCC
>NC_033802.1:56909146-56923323 GCF_001876935.1 Asparagus officinalis
ATTTTTGTTTTAATGGTTTTTTGGGGTTTTTGGGTTTGGTTTCTTCAAGCCTATATATACCCCTTTGTCATAACTATTTTCTATCATCTAAGAGAGTTTTTAACCAAGTTTAAAAGAGTTTTAACAAGGGTTTTAGTTTGGTTTAAGTGTGTTTAAGAAGCTTTTAAGCATTTGGAAGTTTGAGTTTGAGAAATCAATTTCACAAGAGCTTGAGGAGATCATCTATTGGTGTTTGTGCATCCAACTATTATCCTTCTACCTCTTGATCTATTGAGAAGTTTTCTAACTCTTTTCTCTAGCAATTTTATTATTTATTTTCATATTCTTATTATTGCTAGTTTGCTATTTGAGTTAGATTTGATTTTATCTCATTGTTACACACACCCACTTGAGCTTATTGTATTTACATTCATAATATATTTTGGGTTGGTGAGAGTTGTAACAATTGAGTGTGAGCTTTCATTGTGTTCTCATTCATAGTAGAGAACAAACATTTATTGTATTAAGCCTTATTGTGAGATTCACTTTATAATACACTTGTACACCGAGAGAAGTGTGTGGCGAGAGTCGGGGATCGTCCCAAGAGGAGTGGCGTCGGTTGACGAACCTAGGGAGAGGTTGTAACCGAGCACTTAAGGGAGACACGTCTAGTTCAACACTTGAGAGGGTGTAGAGTGGGATTGCAAGAGTGGTGATTGTAAAGTTTTCGGTTAGCTAGAAAACCGAGTGTGAGGTGTAAACGTTATTCGGGTGAACGTAGAAAACCCGGTTGTGATAGTGGATTTCTCCCCGAGAGTGGGGAGCGGAGACGTAGGACAGAAGGTCCGAACTCCGTGATCATATTGTGTGTTTGCATTGTTTATTTTGCACTATCACATTTGTAGTTTAATTATATCACCTTTGTGTTAGTTTATATATCTTTGCACATACATTGCCTATATCTCTTTGTTAGGATATATCTTGTTGTTCATATTGCTTATCCTAGTTCATATATATTATTGTATTTCATACTTGCTAGGATAACTTGTTATTAGTTTTAATTGGCATAAAATCGGATTAGATTAGCATAAGACCCTAATCACCCCCCCTCTAGGGTCTAACAAGACCAAGAAGTATGCATGACGCCGCCTCCGCGTAGCCCAACCAGCTGGCACAAATCTGGAAGTAGCACATCACCTCCCAGAACGTTGCATAAACTTCTGGATGTGCCGCTCTCAAGATAGAGAGCTCTTCAGTGGCAGGGACAAACTCCTCATAGGGAAATTTTCCAAATGGAAGCCCTGATGCAGCATGCATCTCGTGGAGAGTGGAGCCTAGCTCTCCGATGAGTGTGAAGAATGTACGGCTATCTGGATTGTATCGCTCTAGCATAGCGAAAAGTTAGGATGGCTCTGAATAATCCCATGTCGAGTGGCTAGCACCAGAATTATGAGGCTAGATTGGGTAAGCGGAGGTCTTCGAGAATGAAGTTCATCATGCGAGTCCACTAACACCCTTCTCTGGAGTACACCCAGCTAGGATATCTGAACGCTTGCGTATAGAATTCACCCCGAGCAGCGATGAATCAACGAATGAAAATATTCACAGGAATGGTTATCTCCTTAGCAAGATCTTTTTTCTCAATCCTACCAGGTCTCAAGCCCTTAATATGTCCATCACTCCTCACAAGATGAACATGGTGATCGGTGAAGGTCCAAAGAGATACATCCTCCTTCTCCCTGACAAGATCCAAACCCAAATTCCTGCGGTGGCTGATGCTCAAGAAATATGAGAGTGGATACATTCATCTCATGTTCGGCATGAAGAGAAAGCGGTTGTTAACTCTTCACAGTAATTTGGAGTTCTCCACATATAGAATTTTGTCATCCATTTCCAGGCGATCTCTAAAAAGGAACATCTGTTTTACAAACTGATTATGGCCTGCCGTTGTCTTAATGTCCATGTTAGTGATTAAGGCCATAAGTGTAGATGTCCTAGCATCATGGATCTTGTATGTTCGTCCCAGACCTTGAAGAGTGTATGATTGAGATTCTCCACAAAAACCAAAAGCTGCACTCTCATCCTAACCACCTGTATATCCGATGTGATGCTCGGGAGAAATCGATACATTAGGAAAAAGCACTACAAAATAAAAAGCTAAGAGCAAGTAGCTGAAAAGCAAGAAAATGGTAAAAGTCCATAGGACTAAATCCAAAGAGCAGGGGTCGAGACTTGTGTTCCAATTTCAGAATACAAGGGCTAGCTCTGTGTTCCAATTTCAGAACGTAAGGGCCAACCTTGTGTTCCAATTTCAAAATGAAGAGGTCAAAAACCTGCATGTCAATTTCAGAACACAAAAGTCAAGACTTGCGTTCTAAGTTACGAAACGCAAACGTCATCTTTGCGTTTCACAACCAATGCAGAGTCCTACTTCTGCGTTTTGAGTAGAAGAAGATGAGTCTTCCTCACCGTCATCAACCCAGAACCCATCTAGGGTTTTGAAAAAACTTGTTAAAACAAATTACAATGGTCCTCACTTACTATAGTAGGCAGGTCGTCCCGGCGGTATCGACGGCGGTTATGTGGCCGCGAAAGCTTGAACACCACCGGTATCCTTAACCGACGGCATTTCCAAGGTCATTTCCACGACCTTCCTCAAATGAAAACTGGATTTCTTGGGTGCCATTGTCATTGATGTTCAAGAACAGATGAAGATCGTCAAAAACTTTCAAAATAACGAGAAGAAGTTAAGACGAAGATGAAGAGTTGATAAAACTCTTGAATGTGACCTAAGGGTTCTATTTATAACAGCAGCCAAGCTGTTAATTCAGCACAGGATTCTAGGATAGAATCCCAACCACCTAAAATGCAATCTAAATGTTATATGATAAGGCTGCCAGCCTTCTTAAATGCAAGGCCTACGGTCGTGTTTTAATTTCTCAAACACCAGGCCTAACCCTACGTTTTAAACTCTAAACACGAACTTAGACCCGCGTTTTAAGCCTCAAACGCGTGTGTCAGCTTTGCGTTTCAAGTACTCAAACGCAGAGGTCAACTTTGCATTTCACAAGTTCCAAACAATGGGTTCACCCCCACATTCCCAACATAATACTTACCCCCATGTAAGTCATGTGTCATGAACTCTTTCAACAGAGTGTTCTCAAAACCTCTGCTCATTCCCAGCAAGGGTTCAAGCCAAATCTGCTGATAAAATTATCGATATCGTCAAGTTAACATTATACTTATGACGATCATTATTCCCACAGAGTTCGATTTAAGCTTGTTTTAGTCTCAACATGGCAAGATTTTCCTCTGGCAAAGCCTACTTATCAACTCTCTTTAGCAAAGTGATAAAGTATCAAAGCCTTATTCAAATTACAAGTATCAAAATTTATCACCCCTAATGATAAACCACTACAACAAACTGTACTTTTTCCAATGCTTATTCCGGACGCATGGTTAAATACGTCGCCAAAAATTATGTTTTTCCCCACGATTTCAGTTAGCATCGGCAAAACATATATTTTGCCCCACGTTTATAATTATCATCACTAAAAGTGTGTATTATTTATGATGTTTTAACTTAGAGTTGTTAAAAGTGTATGGATTCCATGACGTTTTTCATGTTCGTCGGTAAAAAAAATATTTTTAGCAACGTTTTAGGGTTAGCGTCGCTAATAGTGTGCATTTATCATGACGTGTTAGGTTAGCGTCCCTAAAAGTCTCTTTTTCACAACGTCCCTGCTTTGTGTCGCTGAAAGGTCTATTTTTTATGACGCTTTTTATTCATATGCGTCGCCAAAAATTCATTTGTTCCCCCCCAAAATTTCATTCATTCATTCGCAGGCCCCCCCTAAAATTTCATTCATTCCCCCTAACCCTATCCCCCCTCCCGCGCCGCCTCTAACTCATTTCTCTCGTTCCCTATCCAATCTCCTCTCTCTCTCTCCTCTCTCTCTCCTCTCTCTCTCTCTTCCTCTCTCTCTCTCTCTCATCACAGCCACCCATCCTGTCGAACCCTGTTCCCCTACCCCTTCGACCTCCCCTCTCCCCTCGTTCCACCGCCCCATCCCACCATCCCTCACCACCCTATCCCGCCACCCCCGTTTCCCTAACCCCTCGACCGTCCTATTCCTGTCGCCCTGCACTCCCCCCTACCCGACCTCCTCTCTCCCCGTGCCACCGCTGCTACTTCCCCACGTCGCTGCTACCTCACCCTAAAATCAAACCCATGGACAAGAAAACTACCAACACCGGTGAAGACGAACTTCGGATCCCACCAGAACAGACCCGAGATGGTCGGATCTGACTTTGATCCTCCTTGTTAACGTGTTCCGACATCTCAGCTTATGGGATCGATGGATGGGGGCGATGCTCACATGTAAATCTTGGTTCGAGGCATCGAAGGATTATTCCCTCTTCTCGTCTCTCTATCTCGAGCCTTATTTCGATGTTTCCGGTTCGGGCTCCAGCGATTTGATCAGGGTGGTGGACCACTGGGTTCGAGCGAAGGATCGACTTGATGATCCAATTGGTTGCTGATTGGGGTGCTGGTTCAAAATGGATGGTTAGGGTCAGGCACTGTTCTGATGGGTCGATCAATTTGCTTGCATAAAGGTATGAACTTGCTGATTGTTTCTTGTTTGTTTTTCTTTGACTGAAAGTATCGAGCAAGAGGAGGAAAGCTATTCATGATCCTGAGTGAGTATCACTTCCCTCTCCTCTGTTACTAATGAATTTACTTGAAGCGTGATAATAGAGAATAGAACTTTAGCCTCTACATGGAGTTGCTTCAAATGTGGATGTAGTATTGCTTTGTTACTTGTGTAAGTATGTACTCATAAACTGTGCTTTATAATCCTTATTTGATTTGATTTTAACTGTTATCATCTGATATCTTCATTAGTCCATTTACAGTTAGAAAGTTGTAGTGCTTTAGATTTGTTTTTAGAACTGCTTGTTGAGAAGTTATTGAGCTAAATTAGTTGGTGCAAAGAGAGAAAATGTTGTCCATTTTTACTCCTGTTTATGGATCTTTTAGTTTCGAAAATTATAATTTTACTAAATCGCTTGAATATTGCATAAATCCATAGGCAAGATTTGTGCTTTCTTTAATAAAATCATAAATTAACTAAATATATTAGATGTATGTGATGCATCTCAAATTAATAATAGACAAGAATCAACCATGCACATGTACGTGCATTTGATGGGCTGGAAACTTGATCTGGAGTGCTTCCTTGCTGCGTTTTTACATAATTTGGAGTATTCAACATTTCCATTTACCAATTATGGCATTTGTTCTGAAGATTTCTGGTCATTTTCTCATATTTATCTACTAGCTAGGTAGGATCTCAATTCATTATCATAACTGTGCATGCATACTTCAACCTTTGTATACATGGAGATATTATTAGCATAATTTTGAGCTATTTCCTCTTCACATGACAAATTTTGATAGAGAAAATGATGTAATCACTCAACGAATAATATTTTTTTTCGACTACTCTCACACCCTGCCTCACCATCTAACTTCCAAGTCTTTTTTTATTGATCTCCACAATACCTGGTAAGTTTCAAGCACCCTGAGAATCTCAAGATTTTATCGCTTTGACTGACATTAACACTCAACAGGATAAGAACGGTGGGAATGTCAATGGCACTGACATGTGCCATTTGAGTGCATCCTTGGTGTGAAATTGTGAATGTCAATAAGTCCCTTGATCACATGCGCCATTGAGTAAATTTGTAGCATGTTGCCACTTTTATCTACATAGGGAACATGGCGGTTAGCCAGTTCTAGTTAGTAATTTTATTTCAATAGTGAACTTGAACTGCTAGTGCATTTGTGGGAGCCGTACTTTGTTTATGCAACTTATGCACGTCATAATACCAGTTTTCATTGTTGGAAAGAAAACCGTACTTTGAGATGCTTATTCTATTCGTTCTTTTATTCTTAGTATTATTAACTTTCAAGTTTTTTGTTGATTCTTAACATGAGAGCTTACTTTCTGATTCTTATGTTATGAGTTAGATACGTTAACTTGCTTTAGACTATGGCCTAACATTTTACCTAACTACGTTATTATGTTTTGATTTCACTATATTTGCATGGTTTATTGATTTGTGTATAGGTTCAAATTGGAAATGTTACTTTTGATGTGTACAAGTTCTTTCTTCCATTTATGAAGGTCTGGCGTCTTCATGTTCAGAATGTTGACAATGTTGGGTTCTTTTTTACTGGTCAATCATGCCATGAACAAAATATTTTGAAGCTTTAGATATCCAACTAATGATAAATAAGTATCAACATTGCCCACCGAGGTCCGTGTCCAAATATGCAGGCATTAGTACTTAAAAGTGCATCCATCTTTATCATTTGGAAATGAGATGTCCAAAGCTGAGTTATTAGAGTTATTGGTTTACAACAAATCATGAAACCAATGCTCTTAAATATATACAGAAAGAGAAAAGGTGTGTGTGTTGTGAAGACTAGGTCTGAATCAAAATTTGACTTCATTATTTCTTCCTTTTTTGAATCTAATTTCTTTTTCTTTTTTTGGCTGCGGCAATGGATCTTGCAATAACACTAGAAGTAAACCTGTTCACATGTTTCCTGTTGAGTGTCAACAGCCTCCTCCTGTGTAAGTTATTCCTCTGCAACTTCTTTTCTTTCTTATTTGTTGCCCTCATTTTTTCCTCCATGTTTGCATATTATTTGTTGTGCTAGATAAAACTTTGTTCTCTCTTATTTATATTTGCTTATGTTTTATATTCCATTGGAGGCTTTAGTGCATTAGCTATTTGCACGTAGCCAGCCTGGAGCGAGCGGTGGTAGTAGAGATTTCTCATCGAGATCAGGTCAGACTTGCATTTAACATTTCTTTATTAGACTTATTTATGGTTTCTAGACATACACTATTAAATTTAATGCTAGGAATTTAAAATTTAACCATCGACTATTTAATTAAAGAACTGAAGGGTAGCAGCTATAATGATCAACTGATCATAAAACAATAATTTTTTTAACATTATTAATGGAGAAATGAACAAAGAAGTATGTAAGAGCTATGTAACATGGACATGGATCCGACAAGGCCACCCGACATGTAGACACGAGGCAAATCCTAAAAAATATATAGGATACATGTGTCCAACACATGCGTCTGACACATACACGACACGACACGACTTTGTGATATAGGATTCATTCCGACCCTCTCGTTCATGGACATTGCATTATTTGCCATAGCTGCCCTTATTCCGCTTGCTGCTTCATGGCTCTTTTAAAGAGAAGAACTTTTAAAACACATGGTTGTTTATTTAGGATATTAGGGCTAGAGATAGATGAACAGATGCTTCGGTTGTTACCTAGGATATGATCGATAGAATTTAGGAACACATCTAGTCACGGATTTGATACATGTGTACTAAAATCTGTTGTAAACGAAAATTTCTTAAAATCTAGAAATCATGACTGAAGATTGTGATCATGTATATTAACTAGAATACATTCATCAGCCAAAAAAAAACTAGAATACAATCAATAGGATTCTAAATTATCTGATCAAACCATATATGATTTATGATTTGCAAATTGAAAGTTCTAAATACGAAGAAATGTACAATTCAGAAAAGCTGCACAAAATTTATTTTTGTTATGTGTATGTTTTTGGTTTAATGAATATGATATATGTACACCCAAAACTTTTTATAGAATGTGTAGCCTTTCTCAAATAATTTTAAATTTTTTTGATGTTGCTTTATTCTTGTTATGCAGGAACTTGGATTTGATTATCTTGGAAGTAGAGAGCAACTTGTCATGAGATTACAAGCAAACTGATATTTAAACAGTTGTTCCCTTCTTTCTTTTCTTTCATCTTTTCCTCTCTTTCCATTAAGTTTCTTTTTTTTTCCTTCATGGATTACAAGCAAACTGGAATAGTTAAACAGGCCTTTGAGTGTTGACTTGGAAATAGAAATGAAAGTAACTATCTTGCAATGGGAGCAAATTCTTTGTTTATCATAATATGCAACTTGTTTGGAGTATAATTTGATGTTTGGTTTCTTTGTTGATGTGAATGGGAGCAAATTTTTTGTGGATGTTCAAGTTCAGTGTAGGCTTGTAGTTGATAGAAAAGATATTACTTTTGACGATGTAAATTAGTGTCGATAAAAGTATAGTTTTTACCGACGCATAATTACGCATTGCCAAAAATTATACTTTAGCCGACGCTAAATTGCGTCGTTAAATTTTTAACTTTCAGCGACATACTAATTTGCATCATAAAAGTAAAACTTTTGCTGACACTAAGTTGCATCGCAAAAAGTATAATTTTTAGCGACGAACAGTTTTGCGTTACTAAAAGCTATACTTTTGTCGACGCTACATGCGTCTTCAAAAGAACAAGTTTTGCCGACACACTTTTGCATATGAAAAAATTCTGCATACCTTTGCCGACACAAAATATTATGCGTCGCTAAAAGATATACTTTTCCCGATGCATTAAGCGTCGCTAAAAGTATTAACTTTTACCGACACAGTATGTTTGCGTCGCCAAATATTTTCCTTGACGCACTATTAGTGACGCGTTAGCGACGTTGCATTTTGCATCGGGAAAGATTTTTCTTGATGTTTTTTAAACTTTTACCGATGTTTTCGTTTTGCCGGCAATCTTATATTTTGTTGTAGTGAACTTAATTAGCAATTCTCCCTAATGAGACGCTAATTCTCAAAATCTTATTCAAATCACAAGTACACAAATTCACGTCATGTTAATATCACACCTCTGACAATCAACTTATCGACTCTCTCCAATAGAGCGATAAGTCCTCAAAGTTGCTCCGATCATAATAAATTCCCATCACATTAATATCATACCTCTGATAATCAACTTATCGATTCTCTCTAATAGAGCGATAAGTCCTCAAAATTGCTCCGATCGCAACAAATTCTCGTCATGTTAATATCACACATCTGACAATAACCTTATCGACTCTCTCCAATAGAGTGATTAGTCCACAAAGTTGCTCCGATCATAACAAATTTCCATCACGTTAATATCACACCTCTGACAATCAACTTATCGAATCTCTCCAATAGAGCGACAAGTCCTCAAAGTTGCTCTGATCGCAATAAATTTCCGTCACGGTAATATCACACCTCTAAAATCAACTTATCGACTCTCTCTAATAGAGCGATAAATCCTCAAAGTTATTCCGATCGTAATAAATTCCTGTCATGTTAACATCATACATCTGACATCTAACTTATCAATCCTCTTCAATAGGATGATAGGTCTACAAATCTCTGTTATGTTAACACTATACCTCTAACAGTGAAACCCCCTTGGAACCTATTAAATCTTTCACATAAGAATAGCAGGTGTTCATAGAAATCCCTAGCGGATTAGAATTTTCTGGAATTATCCTAGTAGTAATAAAGAAAATTTCTGAATTTCACTATAAGTAAAAATGCATGCTACGTTAATACTACACATCTAACACCTCCAACTTTCTTTCAGTGTTTAAAGTGAAAGCATAACACAACAAGAAGTGAACTTGTTGATTCTCTTTCAATAGAATGACAAGTATTCATAGACATCCCCAACAGATTGAAATTTTCTAGAATTATCTTAAGTGATAATAAAGAAAAGTGTTAAATCTTGATTTGTGTGGGGAGTGATGCTAAGTTAAAATTATACCTCTGGAATTTTTGATTATTTTTCATTGTTTTTAGGATAGAATATGACACACAAAATAAATAGTGGAAAGCAAAAATAGTATCACTTTTTATTCAAAATCAAAAGGAAGCGATACAAGATATTATTATTCTTGTAAAAAGAACGATACAAAGTTCAGTTCATGGGTCTATCAAACTAAAAGATGCGAGCTGGGATTTGATATCTGAGAGCTTCTTCCCATGAGTAGCTTGCACTATTACTTTAGCCCTTCTCCAGAGCTCGTCCTTATCCACCACCGCAACGACAGCTTCTTTCTTTGCCTCCTCAAGAAGCTGAACCTCTCTGTGGTAATTTACGAGAGCTTCTGCATTCTTGATGTTGAGCTTGGTCATGATGGCTTTATCTAAAGTAAATTGATCCCTCTCTCGAAGCAACTCTGCTCATAGTCGAACGATATCCTCTTCAATTTTAGTAATCTTCGCTCGAGCAGCTTCCAGAGTGGTGGTTAAAATTGTTAGCTCATCTTGCCTTTGGGTGCATATCTCCTGCAAATTTGCAACCTTGAGTTCCTTCTCAATCAAGTCCTCCTGAATGACTTCACATTGACGTGTTGTTTCAGCTTGTAAATCAACAAAGGTTGATGCAAACCGAGCTTGAATATCCGCACGTCCCAATTCTTCCAAGACCTTCAGCTTTGTTTCCAAGCGGGAGATGGCCTCTGAGAAATGTTCAACATAGCGATCATCACCTACACATTTGATATTATTCAAGCTACTCATTATGTGAGGTTTGAAAGACTCAAATGTATTCTGACCAGCAATGACGACCTCAATCGCCTTATTTATCGCCCCCTTAAAAAGGCTAAGGTAGAGCTCAAGCAAGATAGGATTTCCTACCGGGCTTGTTGAAGCAATGGGAGATGGCACCAAGGTCCCCGAAGTCGTAGAGCTAAGCAGGAGGTGAGCAGGCGATTTCGATGTGGTTACCAGAGAAGGGGTTACGACGTCCAATTGCGAAGGACTTGAGAGAAGAATCATGAATGCTCTCGTTTGAGCTGAACTTGGAGCACTCTTAGTTCTTGTGTATGTGAGAGAAATCATAAGCGAAACTGACATCTCTGGTGAAGAAGTCATCATTACTTGTTGTTCTGGTGGGGGAGATGCAGTTCTAGTCTCATCATCCTCCCAACCTGGAGATCCTGCATATGGAAATTGTTAAGATACAGAAAGAAAATTCATAGAGTTCAAAAAAGGATGGCACTTACCTACAGGAGAAAGAGAGATATAGGCCTGTACTTTGTCAAAAGAGGACGGTGGTAGGATATCCCAATCACCTAAATTACCACCATCGTGGCCAATCATCACCTTCATCATCACTAGCTTCATCACTATCCGAAGAAGCTTCATAACCCACCTTCTCCTCTTCACCTGCTGTTGAAGGTCCAGGTGAACTCATGATCGAATCTTGCTTAGCCATGATTCCTGTTGTTAGGCTAGGCTCTGGATCCCCAATCGATGGCATCAGTGCTGAAGAGGAGGGAGATTGGTTCCTTCCATAGTTTTCTTGTTTTGCCACTATAGACTCATCCACAAGTGGCATAACTTCTTCGGATTGGGTAGTGGTGGGCAACGTCCTATTGTATCTCCTTTGTGGTTTAGAGAACAGCACCTGAAGTCTCAATAGGATCTATTATTAGGAAGGATTCTGCATCCCCAATAAACGATTCACCCTCATCTTCCTGCTCGTCTGATGGATGGTAAGAAGAAGGTCCACCTGATAAAGCAGGACCCATTGAATGGAGCCCAGTTCGACGAGGAAGACCAGTGGCAGAAGAATCTTGTCTTTCTTCCTCTCCCATCGCTTTAATAGCATCCTTCATTAGTCTTGATCCCTGCTGACCTTTGGGAGTAGGAGATTCAACTAACAACTTTCGACGAGCACGTTTCTCATATTGAACAGCTTCCTTTGCAGTAAGAGCCCTTTTCCCAGCTGCTCTTATTCTTGGAGTTTTAGCTTTTTTAGGTTCTTCTACTTGAGCTCCCTCAGATACTTGGTCTCCTCCCTTTTTAGCAGGCACCTCTTCATAAGATAAATACTCGTTGATTCCGTTTAGACGAGACGTCTTAGACCCCCTTCTTAAGGCATACATTTTTCTAATCTCTCTCAGACCAGATAAATTCAACTTGTACTCGGGCATCTAAGAAGCGGCTTGGTACCAGTTGTAGAAACCCATGAAAACCAAAGAGATGGGTATCTTATAAGGTAATCTGAATTTAGCTCCAGTGCAACCCGAGACAGAATAATACTAGGCCCTATCTCCTTCATACAGATTGCCGATAGCTACAAGTTGAGCCCTGGGATTCCCAAAGTTTAATTGGTCATACCCGAATTGTCGGGCGAACTGATATGGTTGGTATGGCTCAATTATACACTTTTCACCCTACTGGAAGAGGAGGTACCCGGCCTAATATTAATCAACTATCGAAAAATGCCTTCATTTAGTTGGGTGAACCCATTGGTACCCGCCACATCTTGAAATACTCCACCATATCCTCAGCCTTCGAAGTTGGGGAAATAGTAAAAAATGTGGTAATTAAGATCTCGTGATACAATATGATGAACCTTAACCACATATGTCCCCTCCCAAGTGACCACTTCTAACCGTTGTACAATGGAATGAACACGTCGCCCTGGGAAGAGGGAGCACTCATCAATGAAGGATAGTGAGAGATGTACCATGCCATCAGATAAGTATAAGGTACTGACACGCGAGGGTTAGGAGTTGTAAAGCTCTTCTTCTCGCCAGAACCTGTCTCCTTAACTTGGACAAAATCAAGGGCCATCTCACACAAACCATTCTGTAAACAACTAGTCATTACCGAAAGTAGATTCAAAGGTCTCCCATGAGCTAAAAGAACAGATGGGTAGACTACTTCGACAGTAAGAGCATCTACTGGCCTCGTGGGAACAACGCAACATTTCAACCATAATATTAGAAACCCAACTAACAGGGCCATATCCGATATAGGGGTTGCCACTTGATGGTGGAAGCTCTTAAATTCGGTTCAAGCTGGGAAAATGTCCTCTCTGCCCTTATTAACATAGCAAACAGTTGCATCATTGATCCGGGCTTGGATAACCTCCAGAATGCTCACAGTCAAATGAGATACGGTAGCAACCTTATGGGTAAAATTCTCAAACATATATTCTGCCCATGACACTTGTTTCACGCTACTCCCTCTTGTCCCCGTCAGTTGTGTGCAGATATGAAAATGACACATCACTTCCCAGAGAGTGTCATAGATACCAGGGCTTGACTTCCTCAAGATTTTGAGTTTCGCTACTCCCGATACGAATTCTTCATAAGGCAAGTCCCCGAAAGGAAGACCGAAAATGTCATGCATTTCATGGATGGCGAAATCCAACTCCCTGATGGGAGTGAAGAAAGTGCAGGTTTCGCGGTTGTATTGCTCCAATATGGCATAGAAATTATAGTGACTGTGAGTGATACCGTACCGAGTGGCCATCACAGGACAACCAAGGCCAGATTTGGCAAGTGGCGTCTCAAGCTCCTTCAAGACAAACTCCGTCATCCGGGTCCACCATCCTACCTTCGTAGAATGCACCAATCCAGGGGACCTGAATACTTGTGCAGGGAGGACTAGCCACTTCTCCAATTGGATATTCCCTTAAAAGTAAGCATGATCCTAGAGCTGTCACTTTTCGGTTATAACTTACAGTGCGGACACCATGAAAAGTGAGAGCACCAACTGTAACCCCGTCTTGCTCCTTGACAAGATCCCAATGCATGTGCCTTAGGATGGAAACACATTGAAAGTATGATAGAGGGAACATTCTCTCCATGTTTGGTAGAAAGAGACGGCGATTCCCCACCTTCCTTAACCATTTATAATCCCCATCATACATGATATCCTTCTTAATTAAGATGAGTCTCCAAACAGAAATGCCGGTTTGTTAAACCTCTTATGGTCTGTAGGCGTATAAAATTGCCTATAGGTCCCACAATACAGCTCGATGACGTTAATTTCGACAAACGGACCATCGGGCGACGTATCCAAGCACTACCGTTATCCCGCTAACGCCGAAGCCAAACCATACGCAACGGAGCAGATTAACGAGGCGACGAAGCCAACAAATCGCACCCAAGCATTGGAACGCATCCACTCGCACGCGGAATCGAACCAACGTTTCGGGGAATCACCGAGTCATCTAAACAAGAACGAACTCGGTGATATGACGATCGAATCAAGATCGGTTTCGGACTCGAACTCAGAAGTGGACTTACTGCCTAATCAGGAACCGGATCAACAAATCGAATCCGAACAAGTCAACCACGCAACCGAATCAAAGTCCAAATCAACAACAAATCGGAACCCGAACGACGGAACCCGAACGACGGAAACCGGAAAACCCGCCTAAGGGGGCTCGGCCAAAGCCGAGCCACCTGTAGGTGGCTCGGCCAAGGCCGAGCCACCTGTAGGTGGCTCGGCCAGG
>NC_033802.1:56929218-56943394 GCF_001876935.1 Asparagus officinalis
TGCAGGTGGCTCGGCCAAAGCCGAGCCACCTGCAGGTGGCTCGGCCAAGGCCGAGCCACCTGTGGGTGGCTCGGCCAAGAGCCGAGCCACCCACAGGTGGCTAGGCTCAGAACTGTGCAAATGCACAGTTCTGAGTGCCTATAAATAGGCCAAGGCATTGTTCATTTCAGAGGTTGGATTTTGGGAGGGTCGAAGCTCTGCCGGATTGGAATCTGAGATCTAAAAAAGATTGGAGCTTTAGAAGATTGAAGACTTGGACTTTGAGATCCGGTTCTCGGCGATCATCCACGCCAAACAAGGCAAGTGTTCGAGAGGGACCGGATCTGAGATCTACACGATTTTCCTCCGGATCTAAGCTTGGTTCTTAGATCCCGAGAAGAGTCTCGAATTCGCTTGGTCGATTTCGACACTTGGGCTACTATTTCCTTGGTGAATTAGTACCCCACCCGGCTATTATTTCCTTCGTGAGATAATACCCGTCATATCGTGTAGATCCGACCGGATCGAGATCACGCGGTGGTCCACGGCAAATAACCCCGGCGCAGGCAAAGAACCCACACAAAGCGAGTGACCGCAAAACAGGAGCTCGCGATTCGTTCGACATAAAAGGAAATAAATTGTAATCTTTCTTTTTTTTTGTATTTTGATTTTCATTGTAACCGGATCTTATAAAAAGACCGGATCTTTGTAACGCATAAAGTTGTTAACTAAGATGGCAATGATATCAATGAAGAAAGCAACGATTTTTCCCGCGAACATGGTCTATGTTCTCAAATCTGGCATTTGTAACCAGGACCCTGAGCGTTCCTAGAGAGGCTTGGGTAATAGTATCTGCACGCTCCTTATCAGTATCTTGGAAGATGGGGAGTTCCTGGCGTAGATTAACTCCTGGCATAGATTGAACGTCATGTTGCAATCCACGCCACCTTCATGTTCGAAGTGATAGTAGAAGGAAAGAGGCTCATTGGTATAGCGCACTACAAACGAAAGAAATAATTAGTTAGCGCAGAGCGAAAATAATTCTAAACAGACTTAGTTCGAAACACAGAGGTCAGAACCACACAAAGGTCGAACCCTATGTTTTAAAAATAAAACGCAGAGGTCAAACCCTGCGTCTTAAAATCAAATGCAGAAGTTAACCCTACGTCTCAAAATCAAAACGCAGAGGTCAACCCAGCATTTCAAAAATCAAAATGCAGAGACCAACCCAGTATCTCAAAATCATAACGGAGAGGTCAACCCATCATTTCAAAATCAAAACGACAGGCTCAGACTTGCATTTCAAGTTTGAAACGCAGAGATCCACCTCTGCGTTCTAGTAACAAGACGAGCCTTGTTCGTCGTTCAAAATCCAGAACTTGTCAAAATAAGTTTTACAGTCCATAGGGTCCCATACTTACCGCCGACAAATAGAATTTATGGCGGTAGCACAATCACTTGAGGCCGAGGCTATCGGTGCATCTGAACTCGCCGCTGTGGGTTTCCTGGCACGTGACTTGGAAATAGCTTTCTTAGGGGCCATCGGATCCGTGAGTGGGAAGTTTGCCAGAGATTTGAACGAAGATCCTTGTTGAGTTCACCGGAGAGGAATAGAAGAGTCAGATGACCCTCGATTCGAGCATGGCGGCCTATTTATAGACAACTATGAGCTATCAAATCGGGATGGGATTTTAGGCAAAAATCTCACCAAA
This sequence comes from Asparagus officinalis, assembly GCF_001876935.1. Classification (NCBI taxonomy): domain Eukaryota; kingdom Viridiplantae; phylum Streptophyta; class Magnoliopsida; order Asparagales; family Asparagaceae; genus Asparagus; species Asparagus officinalis. Next base: position 56,930,910 of record NC_033802.1, read on the forward strand.
AATGCGACCTCTGCATTCAAATTGAGTCTGTTGTACTCCCAGACGTCGAATTCATATGCACGTATCAATGACAAGGAGACGAGCTCACCTTTTCATCTCATCATCTAAACGCTGAGTCCATCTTCGCATTCCAAATCCCAAACGCAAAGGACCACATCTGCGTTTCAAAAGTATAATCATGACGCTCGCCCTCATGTGGGTCATGTTCAGTAAATTTCTGCAACTAGGATCATGATGCCTTCGAAATGAATGTAATGAACAATCACTTAATAAATCTCAAACCAATTTGGGATATAAAGTTTTCCAAAATTCGTTCCAGTCGACCGTGAACTTTCAAAAACTTTGGAGGAGATTCTGTAGGCTGTCTAAAAAATTACTGTAGATAGCTGAATCCCATAAAATATTGATGATGGAAGTTACAACCTGATTACTTTTGCATCACCAATTTAACGATGAAAGTAATAATCAGACGACTTTCACATTAACAGATAAAGGCTACAATTAGAAAATTTTCACATAGATCGAGAAATGTTACTATCTGATAACCTTTATGACAAACGATGAAAGCTCTGATCAACAGCCTTCACAAACAACAACAGGAGCTACAATTTGACGACTCCCCACATTTTAAGGAGCTGAGACGAAGATTACAAGATTGTGATCTATGCAACGCTCTAACAAAAGAGAATACAAGTCAAAAGTCTCTTTACCTTAAGACGCAAAGCTCACCTTTGCGTCCCAAAAACGAGACACATAGCTCAAAGAGGCGTCTAGAGAGCAAGGCGCAGGGTTCATCGCTGCGTTTCAGCCCCCGAACGAGGAACCCAACTCTGCGTCCCAGATACAGAGTTCACACCCTGAACACCAGATCAGTGTTTGACTTGTTCAAACATGCCTGAACGGTTCCAGAATCATTTTTTCATGATTTTAGGGGATCATTCCCCCCATTTAGGAGCGAATTAAGGGGACGGTTACACCCCTTAATCCCCTATAAATAATAGAAAGCTCAACAGTGTTCAGGCTGGAATTTTCATATCAGAAAATTGCTTAAAGAGGTCGGCACTTGGAGAGCTTTTAAGCATTCTAAGCATCGTTTGGAGCTGTTCTTGGAGCTATCTTCATTCTTGGCTATAAACTGATTTTCGGTTAGATTAAATCAACTCTTTTACAGAGTTTTAACTCGTTCTGAGTTATTAACTCACTAAAAGTTCCATACTTGCGATGCAAGTTTTCCTCAACGATAATTCAAGAGAAAATACTGTGTTCCACGAGGTGAAGCATTCGGATCGTCAACGGGATATAAGGATCTGAACTCCCATCGACACCGAGAAGAACCCAAATGAAACAAAGGGAATGGTCTTCGTCGATCCCTTCTCTCTTTTGTAATTCAGGAAACCGATTGAGAGAAATTATAATTTCTTTTTCTAAGTTTGTTAGAGAGGGATTGCATTGAGAGAATTGTAATTTTTTTTCTAAGTTTGTTAGAGAGGGAGTGCATTGAGAGAATTGTAATTCATTCTTTTTCTAGACCTGTTAGAGAGAATAATACAAATTTTAATTCTCAATTTTCTTCTTCAATTTTCCCACAAACAGCTATCTTTTACAAAATAGGGCATTTAAGTGTAAATGTGATGAAACAATATGGTATTTAAGTGCCATTTAGGCTTTACTAAACCATAAAAGCTAGATATATCTCATCTAAGGCCACAGACCTTGAATTATATCTAATTAAACTGAAAGCATGTGCTGTTGAAGCTCTGTTTCCTATTATTTGAGCAACTCCTGGTGGGTTGCCTTTTACAAAGTGGTAAAAGATGATTTATAATAGGATCAAGAAAGGATCAGAATTGTGAACTTACAAGGAAGAATTATCACTAATGTGAATTTACGAGGAAATTGCGAGGAAATTACGAGGAGGAAATGGGAAGAAATTAGCGAGCGATTTCTCTTGTAATATTTTATGCCTTCTTTGCATGATGGATGTCTGTGGCTCACATTAAAAGCTAGAATCCATTGGATTTTTAATCACTTTTTTTTAATGAATTGCTAAATCATTAGGAGATTTACTTGCGTTGTGTCATCATAGCACATCATAAAATCTTTCCTACCACGAACGAAATGTCTATAATTCATCTGCTTTCCGTACTAAAACTTATTCTCTCAGTAAAGAATAAATATTTTATCAAAATACTGCGCAAAATGGAATGATATACACTATTTACAGGGGGTTAATTAAGAGTTGATTTGGAGATTGTAGTTATTCTAGCTGTGGCGCAAACTGCCGCACTCCTAAAAAGATGATTCTAATAGGACTCCTACTGCTCAAAAAATTAAAAGATATATTTGCTGTGACAAACGTTTCTCGTAACTTCGGAGAGACTTTGTTTGTGACAAATACTTGTCATAATTCGTTAGAGATCTTCATACTGATAAACATTTCTTATAACTTTAGAGAGATCTCCATATCGGCACAAATGCTTCTCATAAGTTTAGAGAGATCTTTGTTGAGGCAAATGTTTTTTATCATAACTTAAGTGCATCCACCACCAAATGACAACTTTCTAACATGATAGTGATATATAAAAAAAATCGCACATAAATCGCATGATATTTTTTCTTGCTGACAAGGCATGGCTCAATGGAGATACTTGGACAACAATTAGTGGTGTTAATTTATGCTTTAAGAGCTAAGCACATATCTATGTAATGAATTAGCAAAGAAAGGATGGACGCTTTTGAGAGAGAGAGGGAGAGTGTGTGCGCGTGGCGGCTCCAACTAAGTAACGGACGTGCAAACAAGAGTCACATCTGATGATTTGGATTTGGAGTGCAAAGAAACAATCCTGGATCTCATAAAGCCAAAACTTTTGGGAGTCATATCATGAACCGACCAAATTTAATTATTGTTAAACTTGTCTCTTGGTGGATAGAGTGGAAGCCCTAGTCTAAAAGAAGTGAAAGTGAAGAGAAGCCCTAGGCTAAAAGAAGTGAAGGAAATTGAGAGAGAGGAGAGAAAATGTTTTAGGGTTAATAGCAACCTTTAAAGGCATTAGGTTCATCACTAAGCTTGTGATGGCTATATAAATGGTTTTATGAGTCAGAATGTTGGCACTGATGGACTATATATCTACAAGCTAAAACCAAAAGATTAGATTCAAGCTATAAATTTAGATTTGTATCATCCCCACTTCTTAAGAATAGTTGAGATATCATTGACTTATCCTAGTTTTCTTTTAAGATATGGATGGTTATGATTAGAATCACATGAAAAAACAACTCCAAGGGTTAGCTTTCTTGATCTAATCACATATGTGACAATAAGTATCTAATTAATGAAAATGATCTATGCCAAATGGTGCACCAAAAGAACATTGATCCTTAAATCAATGCACATATCTCGAAGTACAATGAGCCAATGCACAAATCTTGAAGTATAATGTATAATGAACTAATGGTTGGTATCCTTTTGGCATGAACCGACTTGCGACGAGCATCTCTTTCAAGGAAAAAGTGAAAATAAAAAATCTATTTCTACATATCAAGAACTAGTGTGCACCCCGTGCAAAGAACAACCTCCATTTTTTTTATTTCCACTACAGTAATTCATTTTTTATTTCTGCTACAGTAATTTTGTATTGAAATATAATTTTTTGTAAGTGCTACATTAACATTTTTTAAATGCTATAGTACCCCTGCCTGAGCTATAGTGATAATGCTACAGTGATGTTTTAAATGCTACAGTCTCGCTTGTGTTATAGTGATAATGTTACAGTATTTTTTATTATGAATAATGAATCTTGGATCCTCATACTTATGCTACAGTAACAAAATGCTACACATGGAACACTGCATCTGCCCTTAAGATCATATGGTTTATTCACTCAAACAAAGAGCTCCTTTGGATAAAATGGATCCATGGCACATATTTAAAACACAAGAATTTTTGGCAAGTTGAAGCTAAAGTTGGAGACTCATGGATGTGGAAACAAATCCTGAAAATTAGAGACAAGGTGGTGAATCTCTGTGGTGGAACTGCTAACCTCCTGCAACTTATCTGCTCTTGTATTAAGAGTTCAAAGTTGGAAATTTCTGCACTATATCATGCCCTACTCCCTGTTACAGCAAAAGTAATGTGGCGGGATACTATTTGGGAAGGATTAAGTATTCCTAAGCATAGTTTTGTGCTGTGGCTAGCCACTCTTGACAGATTACTTACACAAGATAAGCTTCTAACCAGGGGGGTCATCAATCACAATTGTTGCATCCTGTGTTCTGTAGATGCCATCGAATCTAGGAATCACCTATTTTTTGACTGCTGCTTCTCAAGTGAAATTTGGAATGGTATTATGGATTGGCTTAAGTTCAATTGGAGGTCATGTGACTGGGATTTGCTCCTGAACTGGTATAATATCAGGTTGAGAGGAAGTGGCTTCGAAAATAAAATCAAGAGAATGGCTTTGGCGGCAACTGTTTATAGTATTTGGAGAGAAAGAAAGAGAAAGAAATTCAAGAATCTTCACACAAGTTTGCAAGGGCGTTGATCGACTGATTAAGGAAATCAAAATTGATATCCTGTCCATCATCCTTAATAGCAAGTTTCTGAATGAGCATAAGGACCTGGTGTTGACACTATAAACAGCGGTGGAAAAGGATCCTGTTTTGTAGAGGATTTGTTTGGTGAGAAGGGCTTTCATCTGAGGAGGAAATGAAAGAGTACAAGCTGTGATTTGCTGCTCAAGTTTTCTCAACTGCATCTTCTGTGATTACATGTTCATGAGCCTGATTATGCACGTTTTTTACAACCTGGTAAAATCATATATATATGAGAAAAATGGATATATGGTAAAAGTTGGTTCAAGCAACTTGGTAGTCATCAAAAATACAAATACTAGGATATTTGTGTAGGATTTATGAGAAAAATAGATATCATCGTTACACTTAACTAGGATATATGAGAAAAATAGATATCATCGTTACACTTAATTCCAACAAACACCTAACTAGGATATTTGTGTAGGATTTCTAATAAGTAAATACAAATACTTGATAACAATATTAGTAATTGTTTGTTAACTATCAAAACTAGATTAGATAGTAGGCTCATAAACATGAGACCTAACAATCTTCCCCTTTTTGATGATAACAAACAATCTACACAAAGAGAATATAAAATATGCATCATACCAAATGAATATACAAGCTATAATCCTCATGCATAAAACCAAAGAACAAGATACTCACAATAGACTTGTTTCTTCCCTTTTAACGACATCAAAATAGGGAAAAACAATAAGAATGAAGAGAGAGAAAGCTCTCCCTACAAATAAGCATAGGTGAGTATAAAATAAATATAGGGAAAAAACTCCTCCTATAAAAATACCTTAAAACATGTATATTAAGAAAATTTTAATGCATCAATATGTGAGTATGACAACTCACATTCAAAGAGACCGTGAGAATACATATAGATATATCATTTTAAAAATGATGTTTTAATACACAAACATAAACAAAGAACAATACATAGATTTATATATATATATATAAATCATGAAAGGCTATTTTCTAATGAAAAACAAATCATGAAAACCATAAAATTCGAAAAGCAACAAATGAAAGTCCAAATAAAAAATCATGAAACTACGTAGGCAATTTAAAAAGATTGTAAAACATTATTGTTGAATCATGATTCAAAGAATAAAGAACATATATCAAAGTTAACCAAATTTGTTCAAACATTTAATATTTGAGTATTCATCGAAAGATAGAGAAATCATGAATCAAACATTGAGCACACATAGAATTTCATAGGAGAAACTTTTTGAACCCGATAAACATGATTTGGAAGTAAGAGATTGATACAATCAGGAGGTTTCTCAAAATAAAGCTCTTCATTTGTGGAATTACTTTGAAAAGCATTTCTAATATGCATTTGAAAAATTTTAAAATCTTGTAAAAACTAACAAATGCTAAAAAATAAGAGTTTTGACTCTATCCTTGCAACTCGTGCAAAGGAATCGTCACAATCAATGCCCTCAAAGTCAAAAACAACAATAATATGTAATAATAATAAAAAATATTTATTTATTTATTTTACTATTTTGATTTTATTTAGATAAAAATTTTACCAATATATTTCCAAAAATGATTTTTTTACAAACATGTTTTCCAAAAAGAAATGAGAATGGAAATGATAAAAAGAAAGTTATTTTAAAATCAATCCAACAACAAAAACTCAGTATAGAGAAATAATACATTGGTCAGTCGACTGAATCTTCAATCAGTCGACTGATAGCACTGTTCAGTGGACTGATAAGGATCGGTCGACCGAGCAGAAATAAAAATAAAATTGCAGGGCAGTTTATCAGTCGACTGATATGAACAGTTAGTCACTGATAATACTGTTCAGTCGACTAAAGTGTATCAGTCGACTAAGCAGAAACAAAACTGATTCTAGAGTAGTTTATCAGTCAACTGATGAATAGTATTGGTCGACTGAAAAACGTGCACAGCCCTTTAACGAACAGTAAATCTGATTTTTAAAATGTGTTTAAAAATAAAAATTAAATTCCAAAAATTTTAAAACTCAGGGAAATGATTATTCTAATGAAATCAAATATGTTAGAAGATAAAATTTTCAAATATTATTTCCCGTTTGTGAAAACTTATCATTTTACAAAATCTCAAAATACGAGCTCGTTTAAACACTTGATTTTGACAAAACGATTTCAACCAAATTTTGGAATCCTTTTTAATGGATTAATAGACTTTGGAAATGATGTAAATAGTATTGTTTAGTCTATAATCCGAAAACATAAAATATGAAGCAATACGTGTACAAAACAAAAAATTATCTTTTAGAAGCATGAAAAAAAAATTATTCTTTAAAATCAAACATGTATTGGTACCCAAACACTCTTGGTACCGAAGAGTTTAGGGACATGATCCCTATCATCATAGCATAATGCCCTTAGGTTATGATCTCATTTGGGCTCATTTAGTGCGTGAGATCGGTCATAATAATAATTATGCAAATGACCCTTCCTATTGCAATAAGTGCAATGGAATGGACTCATTTGTTTTTGTTGACTATGAGATTGTGCACGTGAAAAATTTTCAAATGAAAATCGTCTTTTTAAAGTATTTTGCAAATGTGAAAACCTTTTTAAATCAAAACAAAATTTGACCAAGTGACTAACTCTATCACAAAAATCATAATTATACACATGAGCATGCTTATGATGAATAATAGGCACATGTGTATGTGTTTGTGAAGAGGAAACTTTGTGAGATGCACATGAAGTAGTATTATTAATATTAGAGTGTTTATGTGCATCATAGAAAAATTTAGCTAAATGGCCTTTACGACCGCAATTAGAGCACTTAAAAATTTTTCTATACATATGTGCATAGTATGTGGGTGGTTTGGAAGTAGTATCACATGACTTTGCACACAAGTCCATAAGTTTCTTATTATTTTCAACGTATGTGTTCAAGGTTAAATCTAAAGAAGATATGTGGTTTTTCACGAATCAACTCATTATTATTAGGCACATATGCAATGACATTAGAAGTAGAGCACACATGATTATTCTTAAAAGAATTAAGTTTATCATAAATTTTATCTCTAATAGCTACTACTTCTAGCATGACATTAATTTTATCATTAGATAAACTAGCTATTTTTTTGAGGTTAAATTTTTATTTTCCAAATTTAGTTTATCATTGTTTTCTTTAAGTGCCATATTTTATTTAGCAATAATATCAAATTTGGATGCTAGCATATCATGATCGGATTTTAAGTTAACATGCTTGCTTTTTAAATCTATAAACTTATAGTGCAATTTATTATAGGCATTCATTAAACATTCATATGCACAAGCAAGCTCATTAATAGAAAATTTACTATCGAATTCGGACACGCATACCTCACTAAGGCTATCGTCTAGTGGTCGTATGCACGAGGAAGATGTTCCAATCACACTTGAAGTGTAATCCACCAAAACATGTTGGATCTCCTCCAAGTTGCCTTGATGTGTTTCTATAAATTTTTACAATTTGTAAGCAATATCAAAATGAGCAAGTTTATTAGAAATAGATGATTCAAATGCATTTAGCAAGAATTGTAACAATAACTTATTCATAATAAACATTTTCTTATCATTTATACTCCACTTGGATTTTTCCAAAGTGGGTACAACATAAGCACTATCAATAACTTTCCATAAATCAAAATGTTTAGATCTAACTAATAGCTTAAATCTAATACACCATTGAGCATAAAGGATATCATTTAATTTTGGAGTGATATTGATAGAATAGCCTAAACTAGGTGCACCGTGCATATCCATAATAACTATACAAGCAAGATAAAATAATCACAAAACTAGCTTAGCAAGATATGAAATCTTGGATTTTTGACTCTAGGTGATTAAGCAACAAATTAAGAGCACCAAGCTCTGATACCAAATGAAATTATCCTAGAAGGGGGTGATTAGGGTAATTACTAATCTAATCTGATATTAATGCCAAATAAAAACTTATACAATTAATAGCCTAATAAATATGATATCCAATAAGATATATGCAAGGATATAATGAACAAGGTCAATATAAACGAGAACACAAGATATAAAAGAGATAGTGCGCAAAAGACAATCGCAAACACAAGGTAAATGATCATGGAGTTCGGTCGACCCACAACCTACGTCTCTTCTCCTCACCCTCGAGGAGAATCTCTACTATCTTAAAAACAACTACATAATCGGTTTTCTAATTCATCAAAATTTTTTACAACTTACACAATTGTCAATACACAATACACTCCTCTAAATGTTGGTCTAGCCTGTGTCACATTCCTCAAGTGCTTGAATTTACCATCTCTCACTAGGCTTTACTACCAACGCCACTCCTCTCGGAATTGATCCCGTCTCTCCCAACCACTTCTCTAAGTATCCTTATGTATTACAATATGTTCTTAACAATGATAAGCTCAAATAAATGTTTGTTCTCTAACACGGATGAGAATAGAATCTAAGCTCACTCAATGATACAACCCCACATCCCAAATGTATATAATATGTTAAATACTAAAGCTCAATGGTTGTGTGTGTAAGCAATGAATAAAATAAAATTTAACTCAAATCAATCTAGCATAAATATATAAGAAACAAAATGATAAATAGCTAGAAGATGAGTTAAGAAAACTTCTCTAAACAAAGAGAGTTGAGGATTTTAGGTTAAAATTCTCTTGACTATTTATCGGTCGACTGATGCAATGCATCGGTCGATTGACAACATGCACAGCGGCAGTTTGTGCTAAAAATCTGCATAGATAATTTTCTAAATTCAATTAAAAATAGCAATCAGCTCTAAAAATCGTGAAATTTTGGGTAATATTTCTACACATAAAGATAAACATGCTATAGGAAGAATTTTTAAAATATCACTTCTCGTTTGATAGAACGTACTATTTTATAACAGATATTCCAGATTCTAAAAATTATTGAACACTTGATTTTGTAAAATCGATTTAACATAGTAAATCAACTCCAAAACTAACAAAACTTTGGTAAAATATTTATATACATGAAATAGAACATGTTAGAAAAATAATTTCTCAAATTTCATTTCCCATTTGTGAAAACTCATTTATTTTACAAGCCGTTCAAAAAATGCGAAAACGTTACAACTTGATTTTGATGAAATTTCTTCAAACAAGTTTTCAAACACTTTAAAATAGATTAATAGACTTAAGAAAATATATACAATAGTGTAATAAAGTCTTTAATCCATAAACACATTATTTTCACAAAGAGATGTATGATACGATAAATATTGTAAACGTGTATGTGTACGATTTGAGCTTTTAAAAATAACACATAAAGTAAACTCCTAAACTAATATACCCAAGATAAAAATTTTCGATAAGCTCGATCTTGGTATGGTGAAGCACAATAGAGAATCTTTGACTTGAACGCACAAATGGCTTCATTCCAGTTTCCTCCAACCTGCAAAGGATGTCGTCGTTAAGCTTAATTACAACCAACAGCCAACTAGGATCTTTGTGTAGGATTCCTCACAAGTAAATACAAATACTTGATAATAATATTAGGAATTATTTGTTAATGATCAAAACTAGATGAGATATTAGGCTCATAAGCATGAGACCTAACAAAATTATCATCCAAGTAAAATTAACATTCATGAAAAGATAACAACTAGATATTAAATCTAGAATTCATAAGCATAACCTATCAAACCACTCAAGATAAAAATAAATTATTAAATTCTTCTTCTACTTATTAGTTCTCTAGTTGATTATAGTAAACATGATTATTTTAAGCACAAGAGAATAATTCACAAATTATAAAAGAAATCCAACTAGTTTCATACTATTGATGTCAGTTATCAAACAGATGGTTATTTGAGAGTTTGTGGAGTGATTAGGGTCCTCTATCTTCTCCTGATGAATGGCTTTGGGGCTTGCTGTTCTTCCCTGCACATGAAGGAAACTCGTAAGAGGATGGAGTTAGGTTTAGTGACTGTTCCTCCAACGATTAAGTCAGTATTTGGGCTTGAGTGGAGAAGTAATATGGTTAGTGCTTAGTTACATAAAAAGGCTAGAGAGAGTTACTTCATGCAGTGCCGCTCCTTTTAGAGTGGGTTTGAGGGGCAATAAGGTAACTTGGGCCGAGTCCAGCTAGGAAGCCACGTCGGCTGACATGTGTTATGTGTCAGTTGCTGAATGAGGTGAGTCCCTTGGTCATTTATTGTGGGAATGACAGCAAGTGCTTGGTGATGACTAGGTCCGATGAGTCATAAAGACTATATGGGCTAGGGTAATGATGATGATGTTAGGGAGGTTAATGCGAGAGTAGTCGGGTGGAGAGGGGTTTGAGATAACTATCGTCTTTTTAACTCCTCAGGTCTAGGGCTGAGAAGTACCATCTTTTGACTCGGTTATGCAAGATGTCGACTGATTAGTGGGCCAAGTCGTATCACTGATGTTCAATTGAGAGGTTGGCCGAGTAGTACCGCCTTTTGACCTGGTTACGTGAGATATCAGCCAATCAAGTTCGCCGTGTCGAGTCTGATGTTATCCTAGTTGTGAATTAGTTTGGTTAGGCAGAGTGTAAGACACATGTTGACTTCTCTTTGGAGATTAATCTTTAGTATTTTTAGAGGTTATAACAGTTGTCCCTTTAACTTAGAGTTGGCATAGGCTGGGTTCGAGTGAAATGAGATTGTGAATTTCCTGAGTCATGAGGTTCATTAATGAGGGGTGACTAAAAAGTCCTTTGAATGTAAAGTGTCTTACATCAGAAGACATCTCTTGGCTGCCGTCGTCTTGCCTTTCATGCTTGATTGTGGGCTACTTAAGGTAAGCATGCCTTTCCTCGATTTTGAAGAAGCCATTTCGAATTCTAGAGTTAATCTTAGCCATTTGGGCTTGAAACTGGTTTGGTTATTGGGATGTTGACATCTTTCAATCTAGTTGTCTATATGTATGGTGGCTCTGAGGAGAGAGATTTGTTTGTCTTTGAAAATCTCCAACTTTTAACCAAAAAATAGAATTTTGGTTGTTCTTCTTCTTTCGGCAATTTTCTAAGAATATTTCACTAGCATCTTCCGCTCTTAACTCTTGTCAGGGTTAGTTAGAGATGTTCCATTCGAAGGTAACACTACCACAATTGAGGCTGTTATACGAGAGGTTTGATATCCCTTGGTGTTACAAGTTGACGGCACTGACGAAGTCGCAGGCAATTTTTGACCATGATGTAAGTCAAGATCCATTGTTTGTAAAACATATTGAGTGCAGTTTGCGCCTACCCCTACATCCATTCCTTCACCGTGTCTTTACAGCTTTAGGGGTTTCACCAATGCAGATGATACCGAACTCAATCGCGACTGTAGTTGGGTTTGTGGCCATCTTCATTAGTTATGGGTCGAACCGACCTTGAATGTGCTTGCTCATCTGGTCAGCATCAAGGTGCACCAGCGTGAGGCCTACTTTTATTTTTAATGGTGGGAAGATTCAAGATTATTGCTGACCCTTCTAAGTCGAATAAAGACTAGAAGGAGAAATTTTTCTAGGTCTCGGGGGATGATTCTAACTTAGATTGTTCAAATTGGCCTGAGATCATGAGGGAGGGTTTGAAGGTGAGGCCTCAGTTAAGTGCTGAGAGGAAAGCGCTGGAGAGGATTAGAGCATATATCAGCTCCTGCAAGATGGAAGACTTACTCAATAATTCTGTTTTGTGAGTACTCAAAATTTCTCCCATGCCGCCTATGCCCAAAGACGATGAGAGGGTGGCCAGGCTGACTCTGGGCTCCGAGGGAGCTGCCGAGGTGTCTGCAACTGAACCTACTGGAGCCCAAGAAATGCTCTCAACAAGGCTAGTGAATCATCCTCATCAGGATTTGGCCCTTGAAGAGGCTGCAATGGTTCATGCTCAGGCGGCTGATGTGGCTGCTAAGTTAGC
>NC_033802.1:56943404-56945242 GCF_001876935.1 Asparagus officinalis
CTAACGATCGGTTAAGGTCGAGAAGAGAAGAAAGCTGAGGAAAGTTAACGGCCAGGGGCCTAGAGAGCAATTCAGGCAGAGACCAAAGTTGTCTGTGTTGATGATGGATCTCTAGTGTCGAGAAGAGGGGGTTGACCTTTAGAGGGTCAAGGCCGAGGTCGAGGATGTAGGGAGAGGTGACATTTTGGCAGAGACAGAGGTCCAAATAGGGGGCAAAAGGGCCTAGATGCCCTTCTTGAGTCGACCCACCGGCAGGGAAAGGAGCCAGCTACAGATAGGGGGTCTCCTTTCGAGGAATATGCATGATTATATCCTCATCGTGTTGATGCGATCGACTCGAAGACATAGGACAGATTGAGGATACTACTAATAGCCCAAAGTTGACCCTCGATATGAGAAGAGAGGGATCATGCTATGGACCAGACTGAGTCCGACCGCCACTCTGCTAAGAGCTTGAATGTCAAGCTGGAAGAGGAGTAGTTGGCTCACAAGAAACTCTAGGAGGAGAGTGCTCAATGCGAGTCCTCCTTAGTCGAGACTGAAAGCCGTATCACTCATCTGCATTCCAAGACTCTTTGATAAAAAATCATTGAGGGATACTATCATAGCGTCCTTGGAAAGGTGGAGGTGATAATGGCTTGCAAGGCTGGGTATGATTATCTCATAGTGCAACTATGGGCGGAGTTGAAGAGTGGACCCGACCGTTCCGCTATCCTCCAAGGGTTGCCAACTATTGGATACACTCTTGGAGATAGAGAAACATGGTGGGGGGACTAGATCTTAGCAGTAGTGGCGCTAGGATTGAATCAGATGATGAGGCTGACGAGGGATCTACCGAGGAAACTTGGGAAGAAAATGAGGGCTCAGCTAAGGAAGCTGGTGAGGATTTGGTCAAAGATAGCTGGACGAGTTCATTGGGGAAGAAGACGAATGAGGGGGATGAGTTGGAGGTCCAGTCGACTCCTTCGTCGCCTGTAGCTAATGTTTCCTTACTTCTGACTCCTGATGGGGATGCTGATACAGCCTAGTCTTGCGGTTTAGCCTCCTAGACTCTTGTACCTTCATATAGTATTTTTGCTTGTAAATAAAGTTGTAAACATTTTGAAGGATACAAATAAAGATATTTTTGTCTCTCTTGTTATTTATGTTAGGACTATGCTTTGAGTTCTATGAGTTGAGACGACTTGATTTCTGAGTCGAACTGTCATATTAATTTTCCTTGGTCTAGATTGTGTATATGCCTTGGGCTGGCTAGTAGTACATGCCTTGGGTTTATGAAAAGAATGTCCAAGTCTAGTGCTTATGTTTTCAATCTTAAGCGTATTCGATTGGAATCGACCCAATCATCAAATTCCAAGTGGGCATAGGCTAGGAAGAGTTTGTTTAAACAAGATCAGCGGATGGTGTCCAACACAATTGATGACTTGACTTGACAAAGGTAAGAGTTCCAGTCGTTCGAGTTGTCCTTCTTGGGGACCTACTAACATAAGGTAAGCATCCTAGTCATGTGAGTTGTCGGTCTATTGAGTTGGCTGCACATATATAATGTGTTAGGTCCCAGTGGAAGTTTGAATATTCATTCGTTGGTGAGTTCCAAGGAGCATTTATGGAGAAAGTGAGGGGTTGATGTTGGAGAGGCCTTTGACATCATCGAAGGTTATGCATCACTGTCACCTCAATTTTTGAGCAAAGAAGCATATTGCGTAAAGGGCGGTGCTTTCATTTTTGTAAGGCTTGTTTAGATTTTGAGGATCTCACTCGTTCGTTTTGAACTAAGTTAACTACTTTGATCTTGACACATGTCCTCTTCAGGGCCTATATATATATATATATATATA
>NC_033802.1:56945263-56947715 GCF_001876935.1 Asparagus officinalis
ATATATATATATATATATATCTTTTTGTTCCGAATAAGACTTTCTTTACAACTGTTGCCTTATCTTCTTGTTCTCGATTTCTTCTATTTCAAGCGAGTTTGTGCTAAATTCCAAGATCTGCAATGGCCTCCACCGCTCCTACTACTAGTTACAATGAGATGAGAATTAATCTCCTCCATCCCTTCTATTCAAAACTCTGCGTGATGGGGCTTGAAGTTTACTATAAGAATTTAGATCTCCCCAAGGCTTTCACTTTGTCAGCGCCGGATATCGCTGAATCAATGTATCACCATGGTGGTGATAGGTTGCCCATTTATTTGAAATACTTAGAGTATGTCTCCAGTTACCTCCACCCCTTCATCCATTAGGTTTACGAGGCTCTGGGGTTATCCCTTGTACAGATTGTGCTCAACTCTATTGCTACCCTGATGGGATTCACGGTGATATGCTATCGGGTTAGCATCAAGCTGAGCCTACGTCTATTTGGCCAATTTGTGAGTGTCAAGACCATGAAGAAGGAGGGGCACTACTTCTTATAGAATGTGGGAGGCTCCAAGCTTGTGTCGAACATTTCTGATTCGAACAAGGATTGGAAGGAGAAGTTCATGTGGGTCTTTTAAGCCGACCCTATCTTGTCTTGTCCAACTTGGCTAGAGATTAGGAAGGATATTCTGAAGCCAAGTCTTTACTCTCAGCTAAGGAGGGGAAAAAACCAAAGAAGATTCAAAACTATGCTGGGTCTCGAGAGATTAGTAATCTCTTCACGTCAGCTTTACTTCGTATGGCCGACATATCTAGGTTCCGCCTACTAAAGCCAATAGCATTCGGGTGGTGGTCTTAGGCCCCCCTCTGAACCCATTAAAGAATTTGAAGGGGGAGGATTCACCCACTACAAAGCGGGCTCAACTATGAGGCCTCAAAAGCGGTTAAGGGGGGAGCTAGCCCCCGAAGAGTTGAAGATGGTGTCACCGAAGAGTGTCAAATTTGTAGCTCAGTTGGCAAGGCCGAGCATCATCACTCAGGCCAAGAGGTCTGAGAAAAGGAGGAGGAGAATGACCAAAGTCCGAGAGCCTCAAGGGATAGTTGACTTGGCTCGAGTTGACTCAGCCCAAGCAACAAAGGCCAATATTTCAGCTTTGAGCCCCAAGGATGGCCTACCTCCAGACATCCCTCTCTCCAAGCGTGTCGAGGTAGTTATTTTGGATGAGGCTCCACCTGCTCGGCTAGCAGGGGGAGAAGAAGTGGTTGAGCCTATTAAGGTCAAAAGCCGAGAAAAGGAGTCAATGGCTCCGGCCTCTTTGTCTAAGCCTATTCATAGGCGCGACATGGAGCCTGTCAAGGCATCATGTATGACCATTGAGGAGGCAGCTCAGCCCCAGGCAGTTGATGAGCCATCGAGTATAAATGCTGCTTTGGTCCTAGGAGGCAGCTTCGAGTGGCCTTTCTTCCATCGCATCTATGAGCTCGACCCCTAAGTGTGGGGGGGAGCGTAGGGATATACTGATTGGCGTGTCTATGGGGGTTTAACACACAGAGAGGAGCTTTCTGAGGATGACAAATTCAACCCAAGAAGCCTCTTGATAAGGAGAGCTCAGTCTTGAAGTCTCGTATGGCTTAATCTCAAGTGCTAGAGAAATTGTCGCTTCCTAGTGATGAGGAGATCCTAGGGGAGATGCCCAGCATCGGCCTCCACTAAGCCTTTAAGGGCTACTTGCTTCGAGGGGCTCTCATCGAGCAAGAGCTATTCTCTTGACTCGACTATGTGCAGAGACTCCCTGCTAGAGAAGGCACTAGAGGATGATAGAATGGCCAGGGAAGTGGCCGAGAGGAAGTTGCCGCTTTGGTGGCTAAGCGGGAATTTAGAGCTGTAGTAAAGGAAAACATGATCCAGGGGCTTCAGGGGCATCGCACCAAGCAATCAGTCACCTGCCAAGCTAAAGGAGGAGATTTTCCATTACCAGCATAAGATCATCGAGCGGGATGGCCAAATTAAATATCTAGCTGAAGAGGTCAAGGGTGAGAAACGTGCAAGAATAGATGCTTAGGAATATGCTTGTTCAGATCACTTAGTTGCCTAGAATCTGAAGCTCGATCTTGAGGAGGAGCGGTCAGCCCATAAGGCATCTATGGACACCATTCGATCCTTAGAGGTTCGGCTTGCTTTTTTAGAGTCGAAGGCATATAGGGCAGAGATTGTGGAGAAATACTGTACTGGCCCTTAAAGTGGAAGTGTCGTTAGCCTGCAAGGCAGTCTTCGACTATCTTCTAGCTTTGCTCCCTCCCAAGTCTTGACCCACCCCAAATTCTATTTATTACCCCTCCCGCATCTTTAACTACCTTGATATTTTAAAGGATATAAAGATGAGGGGAGGGGGAATAATGCTAGATGTGGGTGAGGGGATGAGGGCGATGAGTCAGGAGATGACCAAGGCGAGACTGCCATTGCTGTTGT
>NC_033802.1:56947720-56955642 GCF_001876935.1 Asparagus officinalis
CTTCTAACCCAAGCCAAACTCTAAGAGGATCTAATGTATCTCTCTTTTTTTTGTAAATACAAATCTAAATATTGATAAAAATTCTGTGATATATGAATGA
The DNA here is from genome assembly GCF_001876935.1 of Asparagus officinalis. NCBI lineage: Eukaryota > Viridiplantae > Streptophyta > Magnoliopsida > Asparagales > Asparagaceae > Asparagus > Asparagus officinalis. The sequence continues at coordinate 56,947,821 of NC_033802.1, forward strand.
AAATTTGAACTTTTGTCCTCTTGATCAGTGTATGCATGTGTTTTATCTTGTTCATATTTGTTTCTTTATAGTTTTGTCTCATTGATGAGTATTGATTGCTTGAAATGAGTCGACTCTTTGAGTTGAGATGACTCTAGTATGAGTAGGGTGAGTGTTGTGACTCGCTCTCTTACGTCACTTATTGGTGATGGAGAGCCTTGGGTTATAAATGATACCAAGGTCTTTTGTAGATGGACTTCCTTGGTTTTACTCAAGTAATTAATATCATGGTCTTTAGAGTTGAGGCTGATTAAGAGGTTGGCGTGCCTTGGTTTTATCCTAATAGGGTAACAAGGTCTTTTGTTGAAGGCGTGCATTGGTTTTACTCATATAATTCCAAGGTCTTCTTGAGCCGGCTAAGCGAGGCGTGCCTTGGTTTTATCCCAAGAGTACCAAGGTTTTTTATCAATGGCGTGCCTTGGTTTTAATCGTGTGATACCAAGGTCTTTTTGTATCTGCCTTGGGCTTAGGTAGATGCCTAGGTCTTTATGTCAGAGTTGCCCAAGTTGATGATGTGCCTTTGTTTTACCCTAAAAAGGTACCAAGGTCTTTTGTTGATGGTGTGCCTTGGTTCTACTCATGTGTGTTTGGGGTGACAGTTGATTTATTCATCACTAAATCTATTATAATTGTTTATCAATTACAGATTCAAGAGAGTGTATCTTTTATAAGATCTCTCGTTACACAAATAAAATGAAAATTATAACTCTCTTCAAACACACACAAAGGACGTTTATCACCCACTGCTTGCGTGAGATCTTTGTCTATGCTAGGGACGTGTTAGTTCGTGGATCGTCGCGGATCAGATTCGGTTGACAGAAAAGTTAATTAATGCTCTTGCTTCACAAAGGAAACAATCACAGAAGTGATAATTTTGACCAAGAGAGATTACGACTCTTCTCGAGATCAAAACCAAGTTTGATAAAGAGGAAAGGGGGAACGAGCATCAGATCCTTCGAATAGCTTCCTCTTTATGCTAAAGTTTGCCAAGATTTGCTAGCTCTCCTCTAAAATTCGTGCTGCACTCTTTAATTTGACAACACCTCGCCCTCTGATTTTAGATGCCTACAAATGAAGGCCCAAGACTTGTATTTATAGTTAATAACTACTTAACCATGTTTAGGGATAGCTTCAAAACAGTTGGGGGGCTCTAGAACAGAAGAATCCTGCAAAAACCATCAAAAATCATCAAAAAAATGCATTTTCGACGTTTCTGGGTGCGAACCACCATCTGGTGGCTCGGAGCTGTGCAAGCCACCAAATGGTGGCTCGGCCTTGGGTGAGCCAGTTTATACATCCTCGCGTGTTTTAGCTCTAACTCTCTTGTCCGGTCTCGGAATGAGGTGATTCAAGATGCGCTGAAAAAATAATGAAAAGACCTACAATTTTTATTTGATCTTCTCCAGAATTAAATTGTGTCATGATCGAAATTTTAGTTCTTTGTGCGAGCCACCAAATGGTGGCTCGGCACTATGCGAGTCAGTTTGTACTTTCTTGGGTATTTTGACTCTAACTCTCACGTCTAATCTTAGAATGAGGTGATTCAAGATGTGTTGGAAAGATGATGAAAATACCTACAACTTTTAGTTTTTGTGATTCTCTAGAATAAAATAGTATCATGGCCTAATTCTCAATTCTTTATGTGCGTCACCAAATGGTGGCTCGGCACTGTGCGAGCCAGTTTGTACTTCCTCGGGTATTTTGGCTCTAACTCTCTTATCTGATCTCAGAATGAGGTGATTCATAATGTGTTAAAAAGATGACGAAAAGACCTACAAATTTTATCTTTTGATCTTCTCCAGAATCAAATTGTATCATAGCTAAAATATCAGTTCTTTGTGTGAGCCACCAAATGGTGGCTCGGCACATTGCGAGCCAGTTTGTACTTCCTCGGGTATTTTGGCTCTAACTCTCTTATCCGGTCTCAAAATAAGGTGATTCAAGGTACGTTGGAAAGTTGGCGAAGAGACCTACAACTTCTAATTAGTGATCCATACATGGTATAGGCGAGACACATATAATGTTTCACCCCTTTTGGGCGAAACACAACTCCTGGCTAAGTTGATTTATCGTTTTGCGTGTCATGTTGACTCGTACGCTTCACCAATTAACTTCATGCATTTCGTTAACTTGGAGGTGGCCTGTGAGCATGTTAGGCACTTAGAGTTTGTTGATGAGTGCGCGGGCGACTTGAAGCTGGCCGGTGAGCACGCGAGCCACTTGGAGCTGGCTGAAGGTGGTCGGTGAGCACGCGGGCCATATGGAGGTGGCCGATGAGTACGCGGGCCATATGGAGGTGGCCGTCGAGCACACAGGTCACTTGGTTTGTCATTCCGGTAGCTTGTTGTTATGTCATCAACGGTTCTCCGATTCACTTCATACGCTTGTCGACATCAGATAATCCTTCATGACTAGGATAATGATTGTTTATTGTATTCTTTCTATCTCGAACTACGTGTGGGAACATATAGGCAATTTTTAACACCTATAGATACCCCCTCCAAAGTATTTTAGTCTCGTTTCTTTTATAGAAGTTCTAAAATACTTTGGATGTGATAGGCCCAACCTTCAGTTTGGTGTAAAAAGACCTGTAATTGGCTTCAGTTCTTGACTTCTTCAATTATCAGTCTATTCAGTATTTTGTCGAATAGCTGAAATTCTTCCGGCTCTGCGTTTATTGTCTGATCGTTGTTGAAGTCTTGAACTAAAACAGATGTGTTGATTTATGATTTTAGCTCTTGTCGTTGAGTCGATATTGAATTGACTATCTTTATCGGGGATTCATATCTGAACTACGGTTGAAATCCTTAGCATTATCCTTTGTTTCGAAGTTGATCTGAGCCTTGTTTTGGTGAGAATTGACGACACGTTGACTGGCGTTAATTTTGATTGCAACGCGTTGACCGATGTTGACCTTCATTGCAACAAGTTTAAAGTCCTTTATGAAAACTTCGGTTGGAAGTGATGTTCTCCCGGGTGTTCAAGTCACGAGACCAACTAATGAAGCTGGTGCGTCAGTGACTATCGTCCTTATAGGATTTTTAACAAACCATCAGCCATCGTGTTTATAGGATTTTTGGCAAACCCTCAGCCATAAACGAGTTTGACGAGCCTTTACCCACTACCATTTGAGTTGGGATAACATGCAGATTATTTAAGTCCGTTCTGCATGTGATGTTATGCTAAAAAAATAAACTCTCTTAGACTTTATGCTATGATATTGAATACATAGACATCGTCATTTGTCACGGGAATAGACTACCTAGCAATGCGTGTTAGGCGCAGACTTTAGGATTTTTGGCAAACCCTCAACCATCAACGGATTTGATATGCCTATACCGATTACCTTTTGAATTGGGCTAGCATGTGAATTATTGAATCCCGTTTCACATGTAATGTTATGCTACGAGAATGAACTCTCTTAGACTTGGTGCTATGATATTGAATACATAGACTTTATTCTTTTTACAGGGAAAGACTAACCGGCAACGCATGTTAGACGTAGACTTATCTCTATTCAGGGATTAAGATAACATCCCCCAGAAATGAATCCAAGCGTTCTTTTCCTGGAGAAAGGTTAATCGACATTGCGTGTTAGACGTTGACTTATCTCTACTTAGGATTCAAGATAAAATTACCTGTGTGTGTAAGGTACGGATTTTGGTGTTATTAATAACGACCTGCAACAATGTCGAATACGTGGGCTTTTGTCCCTTTTACGACGAAAAACTAACTAGCAACGCATGTTAGGTGCTGACTTATCCCTACTTAGGATTCGGGATAAAATTTCCCATGTGTGTAAGGCACAGATTTTGACGTTATTAATAATGACCTGCCACGATGTTGAATACGTGGGCTTTTGTCTTTCTTATGGGGAAAGACTAACCGACAACACGTGTTAGGCGCTGACTTATCACTACTTAGGATTTAGGATAAAATTCCTCGTGCGTGTAAGGCACAGATTTTGGTATTATTAATAACAACCTACCATGGTGTCGAATACATAGGCTTTTGTTATTTTTACGGTGAAAGACTAACCAGCAACACGTTTTAGGTGCTGACTTATCCCTACTTAGGATTCAAGATAAAATTCCCCGTGCGTGTAAGACACGAATTATGGCGTTATTAATAACGGCCTGCCACGATGTTGAATACGTGAGATTTTATCCTTTTTATAGCTAAAGACTAACCGGCAACGCATGTTAGGCGTTGACTTATCCCTACTTAGGATTTGAAATAAAATTCCCTATGTGTGTAAGGCATGCATTATGACGTTATTAATAACGGCTTGCCACAATGTTAAATACATGGGTTTTTATCATTTTTACTACGAAAGACTAACCGACAATACATGTTAGACGTTGACTTATCCCTACTTAGGATTCGGGATAAAATTTCCCATGCGTGTAAGGTATGGATTATGGCTTTATTAATAACGGTCCATCACGATGTTGAATACGTGGGCTTTGTTCTTTTTACGGCAAAAGACTAACCAGCAACGCGTGTTAGGCGTTGAATTATCCCTACTTAAGATTCATGATAAAATTCTCCATACGTGTAAGGTATGAATTACAGTGTTATTAATAACGACTTGCCACGATATCAAATACGTGGGCTTTTATCCTGTTTACGGTAAAGGACTAATCGGAAAAACGTGTTAGGCATTGACTTATCCCTACTTAGGATTCGGGATAAAATTCTCTATACGTGTAAGGCATAAATTATGACATTATTAATAAAGGCCTGCTACGATATTGAATACGTGATCTTTTTTCCTTTTTACGACGAAAGACTAATCGGCAACACGCGTTAGAAGTTGACTCATCCCTACTTAGGATTCATGATAAAATTCTCCATATGTTTAAGGCATGGACTCAGCCGAAAGAATTTTGGTGGACCCACCATCAGTTAACTTGATCAGTGAGGGACTTTATGATGGAGGACCGTGAATCATCAAGTACTCCATAGTTACACTATGGGAGTTTCGTGAGGGAAGATTGACTTGATAAAGTCATTGAATCTCATCTCGACGAAAGAGTGCTCGAAAAATCATAGTGGGTGGGTTTTAATCATCTTGGAAATGATAAAATAGCCATAGTAGGAGGTTCTTAATCAAAATTAGGAATGAATTATTCTGATGACTAGTTTTCACCATGAATAATTGAGTTTGGGTTATCCTTAAGAATACCATGTGTAGTATCCTTCCGGAACTTCCCTTTAGAATGCATTGAGGTATCCCACCCCCAGCTCTTTGTCGAACCTGAATCCAATTATATTCGGTCACATTGTTGGGTTATCCTTAAGAATATTAAGAGTAATATTCTCCCGGAACTTTCCGTTATTGGAAATAAGGGAAGCAGTTTAACCTCATATACCCGTCGGATGATAGGGAGAAGCAGTTTATACTCTTATACTTGTCGGAGTCTGGGAAGGAGCAGTTTATACTCATATACTTTTTGGAGTGTGGGAAGGAGCAGTTTATACTCATATACTTTATGGAGTGAACTGTTCTCATTCAGCTCATTTCGGCGTTATGATGCCGGCATCAACCAAAGCTTGAATGTTATTTTTGAGAGAGAAGCAAGCCTTGATGGGATGAACGATCCTCCTATGGTACGTGTAGTAATTTGGATCTGAAGTGTTATTAGCTTCCTCCTGATTCGTAATAGGTGACAACTTGATTTTTTTGTTTTCAAGGAGGTATTTGAAGATAGCCGAAACCTCTTTACCCTTGAAGGAGTACTCTTTTTGGAGTCTCGAATCCGGGGTCCTTCGCTGCTTCTGAGGTTAGTGTTGTGACGTTTGATTAGCATCAATAGCTGATGCAAGTGCCCTTCCCTTACCACGAGAAGCAAAATTCGAGGCCAAGGGTTTAATCTTTGGTTGGCCTCTTTCAAGTTTTTTTCTTTTAAGAAAGTGTTCGGCCTGATCCCCACGTAGTTTTAATTCTTTCCATGTTGTGGATGTTACGACCCCCATGGCTTCCAGGACGTCAATGAAAATGTTTTTATGTAGGTTTGGAGGATGAATTCCTCTGTGATCGGATCTCGACAATTCATCGCCTTGTTACAGAAGCTTTTAACAAAGCTGTCAACTGACTTCTCGTCCTTTTGCTTTTCATCCAAAAGGGCTCCGATCGACACTTCGGTATCATCGTCGAAGAAGTTGTTGAGGAACGAGCTATCCATGTCATCCTAGCTGTTGATACTTCCTAGTTTGAGATGACGGTACTAAACGAAGGTAGCTCCGTGAAGGGTGCTAATGAATGACCAGACCATCAAGGTTTTATTGCCGGAGATAACACCCAGGTGGGACTTGAAGTAAATTAGGTATTGAGTGGGTGAGCCCTTTCCATCGAACGGTATAAAGTTAATTAGATTGAACTTCGCCGGATATTGGATTGACTCCACTCCCTTAGGTAGGGATATGGAATACCCATTTTTCTTACTTCTTGAGCGGACATTAAGGCATTGACCTTATTCTCTAGCTCTTTCATCATCTCGTCCTCACCCATATGCTTCTCCGGGTGATTTCGGAGAGGAATAACTAAACCACCCTCAGTGTTATCATTCTCGATGGGACCATCCCTAACATTTTGGTCAATAGGAGGGGTATCAGCATTGATATTATTTTCAATGTCTGGATCACTATCTTCTTGATTGGTAGCGTTGCGATAGCTAGATTCACTAATCTGATTTGATAAGGCTTGAATCTGTTGATCATGCAGTTCCCTTATCCGTTGCACATTCATTTCCATTTCGAATTTGAAAATCTCTTTCTGCTTGGCCAGAGCATCTTTGAGAATTTTAGCCATTTGTTCAGCATTGACATGAACGCCTCACGAGATTGTCCTGTGCTGGACATCATATTGTCAAGTTGGCATCTGACATTTCCTCCTCCGAGGAGTGTCCTCTATCCGGTTTAGGTCGTCTAGTTCCTGACCGTAACCAAGTGAAACGCTGAGATGCCTCCGAGAAAGAGTCAGGGCTGTAACACCTTGGCGATTTTCCTTTATTGGCCATATTGATGATAACTTCTGGAAGCTCATCATCATGACCGGTAGATTTCTTCTTGTAGAAGCATCTTGATTTAGATTGGTACACTTCGATGGAGATTATTTCGAATACCGAGACCCTCAGTAGAGCAGTCCTAGGGTAGCTACACTTTGATAATACTACCTTGATTAAACTCTCACAAGGACAGTGAGAGTCCGATTCTGGGATACTTCTCTTTCGAGATTTATTCGTACCCCTAGCCTGATAGTACAACTCATCAGTGATGTAGCCGGAGTAACCTATCGGTGGTTGGTTTGAATCCCCAGGTCTGACGTTATCGTGTAATGAAGATGTCTTTTTCTAAGGATACAACGCCTTATTAGCGTTCTCAGGAGTCATTCGTTTGGAACCATGCCTACAAGAATGTAAGACCTCAACAGGCTCTTGGACTTCAACACATAATCCCAAGCGGGCGGTTATCAAAGTTTTCCCTTCATAGGATGGCTTTGACTCGAAGGGAGTACGTGTACGACCCCCAGTTGGAATAGCCACTTGGGATTCATTCACCGAACCCAAGCATTCTCTGATCGGAAGTTTGCTTAGATCCCCGTGCAAATGACCAAGGCGATCCATGATCTTCATCTTGAATCGGGAAAGATCCACACTATCGTGGGACTTCACCAAAAGTACTAGATCAACTTGAATAGGAACAGGAGGCGACAGGGACTCAGAAATGATCGCAGAAGGTGAATCAAATGCGAGGCGGGCTGAACTGGCTCGGCCATGGC
>NC_033802.1:56955652-56994612 GCF_001876935.1 Asparagus officinalis
TGGCCAAACCAGCAGGAGGTGGCTTGTCTTTGGCCGAGCCAGCAGGAGGTGGTTCACACTTTCTAATAGTTTTGAGTGTTGTTCGAGTTGTTTTCGACGCTGTTTTGGACTTTGGCCTCCAGACTTAGCGTAGTTTTGGTGGTTTCTTGACCATCTCTTCCCTCCATAGTTTCTATGCCTCTTGTACAAGAATCTGCGTGTGCATGAGTAGTGTACAATGCTTTTGGATGTGTTCCTCAAGAGTCGAATGGGTCCTTTTGACGTGGATCCATTCATTAGTTGATGGTCTGGAGGTATAGCCATTTTCTTGCTGTCGAGGTGCTTGGCACCCTCTAAACTTCAGATCCGCGTGATAATAGATCTAGTTAACTGGCTTCAAGGCTTTGGCAAGTTGACGTGCAAGCGTTGGTGTTGCTTGTGACGAGCCCTCTTTGTTAGAATTGGCACGCCTTCATTAAAAAACTCCTGGAATGAATAGGAGTCATTGTGATCTGAAATCTCAACTTCATTGGATGCCAAAAGATCATTGCAATGGGAAGCCTCAGCAACAATTAGGCTAGAGCCATCCCGAACCTTCTTTGATGCCGATATCTTTCTGTACTTGCAGGATGAGAAAGATCTTGATAAGGATGAGGAGAGGTATTCCTCGAACTTGGCCTAGTCGAACTCGTACTCGACCTCTTCTTCAACCGGGATCTTGATCTGTGGTTGGGGCACGACGGTCTCGACAGCAAGGCCGTTGGCTCCCACTGTGATCCCCAGCGTGTTTTGGGTAAAAGTTGATTTATTCATCACTAAATCTATTATAATTGTTTTTATCAATTATAGATTCAAGAGAGTGTATCTTTTTATAAGATCTTTTAATATACAAATAAAATGAAAATTACAACTCTTTTCAAACACACGCAGTGGACGTTTATCACCGCTACTTGCGTGAGATCTTTGCCTGTACCGGGGATGCGTTAGTCCGTAGACCATCATGGATCAGATCCGGTTAATAGAAAAGTTAATTAATGCTCTTGCTTTATAAAGGAAATTATTGCAGAAGTGAGAATCTAGACCAAGCGAGATTACGACTCTTCTCAAGATCAAAATAAAGTTTGATCTGGAGGAAAGGGGGAACGGGCCTCAGATCCTTCGAATAGCTTCCTCTTTATGCTAAAATTCGCCAAGATCTGCTAGCCCTCCTCTGAAATTCGTGCTTCACTCTTTAATTTGACAGCATCTCTCCCTCTGATTTCATATGCCTGCAAATGAAGGCTCTAGGCTTGTATTTATAGGCTTCAGTTGTAGTGTTTTAGTATAGGAATTGATGATTTGACCTCATCCGTAGTTAATAACTGCATGTTTAGGGATAGCTTCAAAATAGTTGGGAGGCTCTGGAACAGAAGAATCCCGCGAAAATCATCAAAACCCATAAAAAAAGCATTTTTAGTGTTTCTAGATGAGAGCCACCATCTGGTGGCTCGGAACTGTGCAAGCCACCAAATGGTGGCTCAGCCTTGGGCGGGCCAGTTTGTACCTCCTTCAGTATTTTAGCTCTAACCCTCATGTCCGATCTTCGAATGAGGTTATTCAAGATGCATTTGAAAGCTGACGAAAAGACCTACAATTTTTATCTTTGAGCTTCTCCAAAATCAAATCATATCATGGTTGAAATATTAGTTCTTCGTGTGAGCCACCAAATGGTGGCTCGGCAATGTGCGAGCCAGTTTATACTTCCTCGGGTATTTTGGATATAACTCTCACGTCTGATCTTTGAATGAGGTGATTCAAAATGCATTAGAAAGATGAAGAAAATACATACAATGTTTTTTTTTTGAGATTCTCCAGAATCAAATAGAATCATAACCAAAATCTTAGTTCTTTGTGGGAGCCACCAAATAGTGGCTCCCCAAAATGGTGGCTCGGCACTGTGCGAGCCAGTTTGTACTTCCTTGAGTATTTTGGCTCTAACTCTATCGTACGATCTCAGAATGAGATAATTCAAGATGAATTGGAAAATGGAAGAAAATATCTACAACTTTTATATTTGGAGATTCTCCATAATCAAATCATATAATGACCAAAATGTTAGTTATTTGTGCAAGCCACCAAATAGTGGTTCGGCACTGTGCGAGCCAGTTTGTACTTCCTTTGGTATTTTGGCTCTAACTCTCTCGTACGGTCTCGTAATAAGGTGATTTAAGATGCATTGGAAAGATGGAAAAAAGACCTACAACTTCCAATAGGAGACCCACACCTGGTATGGGTGAGACTCACATGGTGTTTCACCCCTTTTGGGCGAAACACAACTCCTGGCTGAGTTGTTTTACTATTTCGTGTGTCACATTGACTTGTATGCTTCACCGATTCGCTTCATGCATTTTGTTAACATAGAGGTGGCTGATGAGCATGTTGGCCACTTAGAGCTGGCTGGTGAGCACGCGGGCTACTTGGACCTAGCCGGTGAGCACACGGTCTACTTGGAGCTGGCTGATTAGCGCGCGGGCCACGTGGATGTAGCCGGTAAGCACGTGGGCCACTCGGAGCTGGCTGATGAGCATACAGGCCACTTAGAGGTGGATAATGAGCATGCAGGCTACTTGGAGATGGTCAGTGAGCACGCGGGTCACTTGGCGGTGGCTGATGAGCATATGGGCTACTTAAAGGTGGTCGGTGAGCACGTGGGCCACTTGGAGGTGGCCGATGAGTGCGCAGGCCACATGGAGGTGGCCGATGAGCGCATGGGACACTTAGGTTTCCATTCTGGTGGCTTGTTATTACGTCATCAATGGTTCGCCAATTCACTTCATGCGCTTGTCAGCGTCAGATAATTCTCCTTGACTCGGATAATGACGCTTATCGTCTTCTCTCTGTCTCGAACTATGTGTGAGAACCTATAGGAAATTATTGATGCCTACATTGTGATACCAAGGTCTTTTTGTATGTGCCTTAGGCTTACGTGTATGGGAAGGTCTTTATGTCGAAGTTGCCCGAGGTGATGATGTGCCTTGGTTTTACCCTAAAAAGGTTCCAAGGTCTTTTGTTGACGGTGTGCCTTAGTTTTACTCGTGTGATATCAAGGTCTTTTCGTATGTACCTTGGGCTTAGGTGGATGCTAAGGTCTTTATGTCGGAGTCGTCCGAGTTGATGATGTGCCTTGGTTTTACCCTAAAAAGGTACCAAGGTCTTTTGTTGTGAGTCGACTTGACTGGGCCTCATTCCTTGGGATTATTCATAATGACATCAAGATTTGAGGATACGTGCCTTGGACTTAAGATGATGCTAACGTCTTAAGATGAGTCGACTATGTTTGGGTGACTCAACCTTGTATTCTTGTGAAAAGTGATGGTACTACTAGAGTACAACAGAAGAGCTAAAAATATTTTATATCACAGGTAACATGTATAAACAAGATTATTGAAAATATTTCTTAAGATGCTTGATGTTCCAGGGATGAATTTGATTGAGAAGTTCATTAGTAAATGATGCAAATTGTTGCTGAAAGAATTAGGTGATCTGCTGAGTGGATTCTTTCAGTTGGGCTTGAGTGATGTAGCCCACACATGGTTCTTTAGGGACTGGATGGACATGCCCATGCTCAGAACCAGACATCGTGATCGAAGAAGAAAGAGGGCCCCATAGTGGGTGCCAAACTATTGATGTTATTTATCAAATAGGGGATTACCTGAGAGTTTGTGGAGTGATTAGAATCCTCTAACTCCTCCTGATGAATGGTTCTAGGGCTTGTTGTTCTTCCCTACACATGAAGGAAATCGTAAGAGGACAGAGTTGAGTTCTGTTGTTGTTCCTCCGACGATCAAGTTAGTATTTGGGCTTAAGTGGAGAAGTAATATGGTTAGTGCTTATTTACATAAAAATGCCAAAGAGAGTTACTTCATGAAGTGCTGCTCCTTTTAGAGTGGGTTTGAAGGGCAAGAAGGTAACTTGGGCTGAGTCAAGCTAGGCAGCTGAGTCGGCAAACATGTGCTATGTGTTGGCTACTGAATGAGGTGAGTCACCTTGTTATTTATTAGGGGAATGACAATAGGTGCTTGGTGATGACTAGATCCAATGAGTCATAAAGACTATGAGGGCTAGGGTAATGATGATGTTGTCAGGGAGGTTAATGCGAGAGTAGTCGGCTGGTGAGGGGTTCAAGGTAATTGTCGTCTTTTAACTCCTCAGATCTAGGGCTAAGAAGTATAATCTTTTGACTCAGTTATGCGAGATGTCGACTGATCAGTGGGCCGAGTCGTATCGTTGATGTTCAATTGAGAGGTTGGCCAAGTAGTACCGCCTTTTAAACGAATTTCATGAGATGTCAGCCAATCAAGTCGACCGTGTCGAGTCGGATGTTATCCTAGTTGTGAATTAGTTTGGTTAGGTAGAGTGTAAGGCACGTGTCAACTTCTCTGTGGACACTTCTCTGTGGAGATTAATATTTAATAATTTTAGGGGTTATAACACATACAATTCTGGAATTCCTACAAAAATTAGTTGCACATGTTAGAAAATAAAACAAAGAAATAAAATATAGACTAGAGAGAATAAACGAAAGAGAATGAAAATAAAAACTAACTGCAAAGATGAAAATAAGAACAAAGATTAAAGTTCTAAACTATGAACAAAAAGAAAAGAACATAAAAGGAAAATTAAAATATGCAAGAATACAAATTTATACTACAAAATAAAAAGGTAGGAAAATAATACAAAAATAAAAAGAGTAAATCTACTCTATAATGCATCAAAATAAATCTAAAACAAGAGGGTTCTAGCCCCTTGAATACCTAAAACAAGAAAAAATATTACAAGAAAAGAAAATATAAAAGGAAAAATTTACATTGCAAGAGGGTTCTTGCCTCTTGAAAGCAAACCTTTATCTTCATCTTCATCTTTATTTCATCTTCATCTTCATCCAAATAAAGAGAGGAAAAGAAAAATTTGAAGAGGTGAAAAAATTCTTTTACTAATTATAGCAAAGTTATAATTTTTTTGAAGGTCTTCTTAATTAAAAGTAACTCTCCTCTCTAAATGGAGTTTTTATAAAAAATTTCACACTCAAACCTCTCACCCTCTACCCCTATTTATAGCCTATATTAATAAACGAGACCCCTTGGTTATTGTTTAGTGACCAAGGATTAAATCTTAGCCAGAATTCTGATTCTGTTACAAACCAATCGGTTGACAAATCGTTGGCCAATCGGTTGGCCAACCCATTGGCCAATCGGTTGGTCGACCGATTAGTTTGCAACAAATTTAAATTTTTGTTGATTTCTTGACCCGATTTCTTTATGGATCCTTGAACTTTCTTAGGCCTAATTCTGTCTTTATAGTTGGGCTTTAATAAATGGTAGAAAATTAGGAAGTTTGAGTCTTTTAGGCTTTTGTTCATTAATTTTTTATTAACCTGTAAATTAAGATAAAATACATTTATTAGTCATATTTTTATTCAAATAAAATAGATAATGAGGGTATAAAATATAATAAAAATATGATTATTAAATATCCTCATACCTAAACTTTTGTTAATCCTCTAGCAAAGATAGAAATTGATAGGGAGACAAAAAGAAAAAAAAAATCCTAACTCACCTTTGCAGAAATAGTGCATACGAGAAGCTTTTAAACCCCTAAGTTATTCTAGAGGATGAATTGTAGTCTCGTGAGAGTTGTTTATGGGGAAAGTTGATTTCATTGACGAGTTCATTATAACTTCAAACGTTTACAATAAACTCAAAGAAATAGTCTTTTTATAAGACTTTCAATAAAAATTATAACTTTCTTTCAAACAAACGCAACAGATGTTTATCTTCCGCTGCTTGCGTGAGATCTTAGCCTGTGATGAGGACATTGATATCCGTGGACCACCAAATGATCAGATCAGATCCGGAGCTTTGTTGATTCGCGAAGGAATCAAGAAACCGAAGAAATTATCTCGGCAACAGCGAGATAATCACTCTTCTTAAGATCACCGCAACGGGACAATCTCAAGGAAAAGAACCAGGAATTATAGATCTGAGGAACTCGTCTTCTCTCTACTAAAAAACTCGATCTTATCTCCTCCTCTCTTCTGAAATTCGTGCTCCTTCAGTCTTCAATTCAGCAGGGCTTCGCCGACGCTCGAGAATTCCAGATCTTAAAAAATAAAGGCCCTAGGGCTATATTTATAGGCCTTGGAACCTTTGTTTTTGGATAAGAACGACCGATTCACTCTTGTCCTCACTCATAACCACTTTATCATGTTCTAGGATTGGTTCAGATCAGTTGGAACAAATCCAGGTGGTTAACGTCGAAAAACGGCTTGAAACTATAAAAAATTAGTTTTCAGGGCTGCGGACACCTGCGGTATCTCGACAGTGGCCGAGACACACCGAGACACCTGTGGGTGTCTCGGCCAAGGCTGAGACACCTATGGGTGTCTCGCCGAGGCCTGGAACATTGTTTCACGCGTTCTGTCCGTTTTTGCCGTATCTTTGCCATCCGAACTCGAAATTGCATGATTCAAAGTGCGTAGGAAAGCCGACGAGGAGATCTAAAAGTTCCTATAGTTGGATTATATGTGGAGCAGATGGGATATGAAGGGTGCTTCGTATTTTTATCAGCGAAGCGTGGCTCCCGATTAGTTCATATCCTCGTTATTCTGCAGTTCCATTGCTTCACACGGTTTGTCTAATTACTTCATGTGCTCTTTAATGTCAATTAATCTTACATGACTTGGATAGTGATGTTCATCATCTTCCTTTAGCTTCAAGCTATTTGTGGGAACTTATAGGCAATTTTTGATGCCTACAGATACCCCCTCCAAAGTGTTTCAGTCTCGTTTCTTTTATAGAGGAGCCTGAAATACTTCAGATGTGATCAGTCTAATCTTCAGTCGGTGTCAAATGACCTGTAGTTAGCTTTGATTCTTGACTCCTTCGATTTTTAGTCTATTCAATATTTTAACGAATAGCTAAAATTCTTTCGGCGCTGCATTTATTGTTTGGCTGTTATCGAAGTCTCAAAAAAAACTGGTGAGTTAATTTTGGCTCGTGTTATTGAGTTGACTTAGAACTAACTATCTCTGTCACAATATATTAACTTAGAGCAACGCGTTGAACAGCGTTGACCTTAGGGTTTTAGATTGCCAGGCGTTGACTTTAGGGTTTCGGATCGCCCGGTGTTGACTTTTTATCATAACGCTTTGACCGGCATTGACCTTAGGGTTTTGGATTGCCAGGCATTGACTTTAGGGTTTCGGATCGCCCAACGTTGACTTTTTGTTCTAACACGTTGACCGGTGTTGACCTAGGGTTACGCGTTGATCGGCGTTGACCTTAGAGTTTCGGATTGCCGAGCGTTGACTTTTCGTCGCAACGCGTTGACCTAAGGTTACACGTTGACCAGCATTGACCTTAGGGTTTCGGATCGCCCAGTGTTGATTTTTCGTCGTAACGCGGTGATCGGCGTTGACCTAAGGTTACGCGTTGACCGGCGTTGACCTTAGGATTTTGGATCGCTAAGCGTTGACTTTTCATCACAACGCATTGACCGACATTGATCTAGGGTTACGCATTTACTGGCATTGACATTAGTGTTTCAGATCACCAAGCGTTGACTTTTCATCGCAAACGCGTTGACCGGTGTTGATCTTGGAGTTTCGGATCGCCCGACGTTGACTTTTCGTTGTAATGTGTTGACCGGTGTTGATTAGTATTGATTTTCATTAGAATAACTAGTAACCGGTGAAAATGGACGAAATAAAGGTCATGAAAGCACCTGCGGGCCCGGCCTGGGCTCAAGGCACCCCCCTATTTTGGTGTCTTTTTTTTGTCCCCATGTTGTATTCTCATTTCCCCCTCTCCTAAAATTTCAAATGAGAGCCCTTTCCCCCCTAAAACTCCTCTATTTTCTTCCTCTTATCCAAAACCCATTGTTTCTCTTCTTCAAGGATTCTTAACTCATTAAAATTCTCCCTTTTAAAACCCCTCAACCCCAAAAAAATTTCGGATTTCTCCTCCTTGGCCGAAATTCCTCTTCTCTCAAGGCTAGGGTTCATCTCATCTTCAAGATCAAGACTTGATTTTTTTTGGAGTTGAGTTTTCAAGCTCTTGATTTGGGTAAGCTTCTCTTCAAGAATTCTCTTTTTTCCTTGCATTCTTAGTTAAGAATCCATAGGTTTTACAAGGAAGATTAAAACTTTATTCTTGTAATGAGGGTATGCAATGAATTTGTATGTAAAGATCATAGCTTTTTGCCCTCATGAGTTAGGTTTTGTGAAAAAGATTGAATCTTGAAGATGGGTTTTGAATATGACTAAAATTTTGAGGGGTTTTATGTAAAAAAGGCCAAAATTTTGAGGGGTTATTTTTGCAAAGGACTAAAATTTTTTAGGGTTTGGATTATATACCATCTTGACCAAACTTTGAGGGGTTTTTTGTGTAAAAGAAGGCCGAACATTGTTTAGGGGTTCATTTGCAAATAGTGAAAAAAATTGGTTGAGGGACTTGTTTACAAAGTGGCTGAAATTTTAGGAGTTTGGGTTGTGTATCCATGGCCTAAACTTTGAGGGGTATTTGTACAAAGTTGGCCGAAGAATATTGAAGGGGCTTTTTGCAAAATGGCCGAACTTTAAAGGGGCTTTTTTACAAAAATGGCCGAACTTTAAAGGGGATTTGGCCGAAATTTGTGATGTCGAGGATGATGGGTTTTCTTTCTTATATCATGGCCAAATTCGAACGTGTTTGTGACTAAAATTTAGCCTCGAACATGAGGGGTATTTTGGGTATTTCACCCAAAAAGTTGGTCATGAGGGTTTTAAATGCAATTTGAACCCATTGTTTGCATACATAGTGCCCGTAGGATTAATTAGACTTCAACTAAAAACCCCGTTTTATTTATTTTAGTCAAAGTTCATAATTTTCCTTTTAATTTTTGGGTTCTTGGATTTATGATTGTACTTGATCCGTTGATTTTCGTTGCAGGTTAACCATGTCTCCGCGCCGACCATAATTTCATAGGCGTCACTCATCTTCTCAGCATAGTGAGAGGGAGGCTCCCGTAGCTTCCTCTTATGGGGGTGAGCTTTTATGCTTTCCGTATCCTCGTTTGACTCCTTTGCGGGTCATTAAGGAAGAACCGACGTCCTTCTTCGCGGGGATTGAGGTTTCAGGATGATTTCGGATTCTATCATGCCCTCGTTTGGCCCTTTTGCGGGTTATTCAGAAAGAGCCAACGTCCTCCTTCGTGGGGATTGAGGCCTCAGGATGATTTCGGGTTCTATCGTGCCCTCGTTTGGCCCCTTCGCGGGTCACTCGGGAAGAGCCAACGTCCTCCTTCGTGGGGATTGAGGCCTCAGGATGATTTTAGGTTCTATCGTGCCCTCGTTTGGCCCCTTCGCGGGTCACTCAGGAAGAACCGACACCCTCCTTCACGGGGATTAAGGTTCTAAAAGACGTGTTTTGCTTGGCCAATTCATGTCTTCCGGAATATTGGGGCGATTTCGTGTTGTATTACACTGCGTGGGTCGGGGTACATCACCATGTTGTTTACATGATGATGCACACTGCCCTTCCTGTATAGGACACTCAAAATCGTCTCACCAATCACCCAATGAATGACTCTATTTTGCTAGCTTGTGAGATGAATTTAACCCTTGTATAATTTATGAATAATTTTCTAATTTTATGTTTGTTTTGCTGTAGTTGAATTCCCCGCGGAAGGCTTTCCACCTTATGCTACGATCGGTTGCAACAGGTAGACTTTCACTACTAGTGTTGACAGGCAATCTATTGGTCCGACCCCTCAGTTCAACGAGAGTCGTCCCGAGGAGGTGCATAGATTGATACGAGATGGGGGCCGCCGTTCATTACGCTAGTTGATTACTGATGCTTCCTTTATTGAAGATTCCATTTCTACTCAGGCTTTAGAGAAGCCTGATTATTTATTCGGGGACCATACTGAGGATCCGACTAAATTGACTCTTGATGATGAATATTGGTTGAATGATGATGGTGGGAGACTTTTATACATTCCTTCTATTCCTCGTCAGCATTCTCTTGCTCATTTAGAGACGCAGACTCTACGGCGACAGATGTCCTAGAATCTCACAGATGACCATGACCGAGTTAATTATGGATTTATTTCCCATCATAAGACCCCAGGTTCTGATGGGTATAATCAAATATGCGGCCTTCGACCGGGGATTCTAGGACTTGATACAGTGCCACCGGATGAGGTGTCAGTAGTCGCCATACTGTGAGGAATCGTCTGGCTAGGCTTAGGAGGAAGTTACCCCCAAAGGAATTCAGGTGTTTCGGTTGGTCATCCTCACCACCTAAGAAGTGGTGGACTCGTATGACTAGTTACATCTTGGGACGTTGGGAGAGTGAGCTGAAACGCAACAGATTGTATGCACCTATACGAGCCAATATGTACGGATTCTTGGTTAGCAGCTATCATTTCTTGGAATTGCTGGAGTCTTATAACCCTGATAGTAACACTTTTCTGACTTGCAGAGGAGAGTTGGGGTTAGCTCTCCATGAGATGCACAAGGTTTCTGGTCTTTCAATGGGAGATTGCCCATATCAAGACTACTTTCCCTCTAACCTGCAGTTGGGACAGCTGAAGAGAGATTCCTCCGACATGTATGACACGCACTAGAACCTTACCTGTCATTATTATACATCCCTGGTCAGGATGAGTCCTCTGGCGAAGAGGAAGAAGCAGGTCATCTTGAAGCAGTTTGCTGATTATTTATTTCAGCATTTGAAGAGTAGTTCGGGTGAGGCCATTTGTGAGTTGGCCCCTTTGACACCTTCTGCCATTAATGACTTTATTGAGAGGGCCGATGCTTGTTCATTTACTACCGCTGGTGTTGAGGGTTCCTTTCCAGCGGGGACTAAATTTCGGACATTCCTTTGTCATACACGGAAGACTATTCGGCCTAAGACCCTTTTGGTAGGGTATCTCGCCCTTTGGTTGAAGAAGTGCGTCGTTCCATATCAGTTTTCTAACGCTTTTCTCGTTGAGGTTCTCTTCCCTGCTGTCCAGCTAGCTCACACGAAGGATCTCTCTCTGCTTTCGGTGATGGTCGTCGATATTCAGCAGGCTTAGATATTTGGTCGATGGTTTTACACATGTGGGTCCTGAACCGTCGACCGAGATTCTCTCCGTAAAGGTCGAGCTTCTGTATACGTATTTAATGGCATGGCTCATCCTTCACCATCTTGATTTGATGTTGGCGCCTAGTACTACCGATGCCTCTGTCCCTTTTCTGCAGTTGTTAGAGGGGAACAAATGGTTTGCGAAGACCTTCACTAATGCACAGCGAGAGCTTCAAGTTCGTACATGCTGGGAATTCTTTAGATGTTTTCCTCATTTCTCGGGTCGTTATGACGATGTATTGATTGACGAGGAGAAACCGGGGGCCGATCAGACCTCCCTTGATATTGTTTGCTTCCGTTTGTTAGTTCCCGCTGGATACCTCGTTATTCGGGTGAAGGGTTGTTGCTACATAGAACCCTATCTCCCTTGCCATTTTGCTCGTCAGTTCAGTTATGACCAACTATATGTTAGGAACCCAAACCGAGGCTTGAGGGGTGAAGGAGGTCTTATTGACGGCGCCCGAGCATAGCTCTGGACTATGACGGGTTGTACCGGCACTTATTTCGCTCTCCCTTCATCCAAACGCAAACCATCGCTTACCTTTCTTAGCTGTAAATGGCTCCTTTCTACCAACGAGCTTCTAGATATGAAGAGCCTCTTAGAGTTGGAGGCTGAGCACTTGGTTCAAACTACTATTAAATCTGCCCGTAAGGCTAAGCTTTCAAAGAAACGGTGGAAGAAACCTGTCAAACCCTCCCGTTCGAGCAAAGACAAGATGGAGGATGATGATGAGCTCCTTCCTATTGATGATGAGGATGAGACATCTGAAGAAAAATTTAGGGATATGGACACCAACGTTGAACTTGACAGGGAAGAATCTGAGACAGGTCTGTCAGACTCTTTCTTTTTTGGAATTAATGGATCTGGCATTTCTTCATTGGTCTCAACGCTCTGAATCTCAACCGGCTCCTCCAAAGCCGGAACGAAAGGTTTTATTTACTTATCCTAACAAGATGACTCTTGTCACTCCAGGTAGGATGGTTGATGAGCATGAGCCTCTTATTTTTCATTACGCGAGATCACGATCCAGCGTTGAGGCTTCTGCACAGATTGAGATGCGTACTAAATCTACGCATGCGTGACCCGTTGGTCTTGTAGAGGTTTCTCCCCCAAAGCTGAAGAAGACCGCTCATAAGTCGCATATTGGTCAGCGCACCCGCGAAGTAGAGTTACGAGGTACTATAACTACTGGTGGAGAAGAAGGTAATGTTCCATTATTTTCATAAATTTAAAATAGTGCTCTTTTGGATTCCCTGAACCTAATCATGTTCCGTGTTTCAGGAAGCCATGGCGGAGGTGAACTTCCGCACGACTCTGTATGCTCTGATCCTGGCCATTTGGATTGCTCGAGCTTTGTGCAGCAAATGTGTAATGCCATTCGTGATAAGACTACGTATGTTGGAGCAAACAGAGATGCTAACCAGGATAACACTGTTAAGCTGAGTATTCTATGCCCAAGTATATCTAACATCGGTAATACACCATTCGAGTGGCAATTAAAGGAGTTAGGAAATTCGGAATTCATTCCCCCTTTAAACACTTCTGCGGTTTATTCTCTTTTAGACAAATTGATGAACGCGGGCATGAATATCGGGGTAGAAGAGCCTCCTGCCACTACCACAAGTGAGTCTGCACTTCTCTATCATGAACTTTTAGCTTCTTTTTATATATCCAACACTTAAATTCTCATGCAGATACTACACTGGAGAGACCGATCAAGGATAATACTTTTCATGGCACAGATCTTAGGGGATTTAGTGAGCACAAGTACATTTTAGCACCGAGTTTCTCGGGATCCGACACTAGGTTGCTCGTCGAGATGTTGGTAGAGCAGGCTACCAGAGAGGCTGCAAGACCATCCGTTGAGGGTGGTTCATCTGTAGGTATGCATCTAATCTCTGATTTTGTTATTCTCTTTATTTGTCGACATATCTGTTTGACTAATAAGGAATTTTAATCATACCCCCAGCCACTAGGACTGATATGGCTACGATTTCTGGCATCCCTAGTTTACCTGAGGGTGGTTTATCCACAGGTATGCATGTAATCCCTCACACTGTCATTCTCTTCATTTTTCAAAATCTCTATTTGACTGACAAGGAGTTCTAATCATAGGACCAGCCACTACGACTGATACTGCTATGATTTCTGGCACCCCCAGTTTACCTCAGGGTTCTATCTCTTCCCCATTAGAGGGAAGCATGGCTATGGGTCAGCCGCTCAACTCTCATCTTCAGGCTGCTGTTCCCCTAAACATGATGGGTATTGTAGAATCACCTATCGGAGTCGATATACCGTCGACAGTCACACCCACTACTATTCTCGAGTCTGTTGAGATTAGATTAGCGGAACCTAGTACATGTCATCAAACTGAAGGGACTTCTGTTATCGCTGGTAAACTTATAATTCGCTTTGAATTCCTCACCATATTCTAAAGTCTCTTATCCCTCTTCATAATTACTTGTAGGACTTCCATTGTCTCCATACGAGCATGTCATGGCCCTGTTATCCGACACCGACCCGAGCAAAGACATATTCCGTGAGGATCTTGGATATTTTGTCACCTTCTTCGACGGAATGATCAAGAAGATCCTTCATCAGGGGTACTGGTTTGATCAGTTCAGGCGTTCTCTTGCCCGACACATGACGATGATTAGAGAGGAAGGATATCCTGAGCTAGCTGATTCTCTCACTACCGACTTTGTCATTTTGGAGCGAGAGGTGCTTCTTCTTTCTTATCTTCCTAATTGGAATCCAGGCCGAGGCAAAGGCACGACATTAGAGCAGCCATTGGGAGTGAACTTCAGTCTCAAGAGGGTTTCGTTATGCAGATGATGGACAATCTCGTGAGGAAGGACAAAGATAGGGCTGAGTTACTTAGTTCATTAGATTCCAACCATGAGGAGATAGCCAAACTCAAGAAAGCCTTGAGGTACGTCGAGGAGTCTGGCATCATCATCGCTGGTGAGCTATCAAACATTAAGAATTCTCGTAGGCAGACACTTGAGAAGTTAGGGCCTGCACAGAAGAGACTGGTTAGGTTAAAAGGTGAAGCTGCAAAGATAATGAACACTTCTGAAGATTCCGTCCGGACTGATCTGCAGACCGAGCTTGAGCAGGGCTATGCAGATGAACTTTCCAAATTAGAACTTCATATTCTCAGTCATCGATTGCGTTTAGACTAATAGAGTCCATCATTGTATGTTTTGACTTGATTTACTAACGAAAGCCAAGTATTTCATTTAGCACATTTCTTCTTTTGTCATGATATTATTTTCTTTTTATCCGAATTTAGGACAAAAAGAAAACAATACTTATAGGATTTTTGGCAAACCCTCGGCCGTTAACGGATTTGGATTGCCTTTACCGATTACCGTTTGAACCAAGCTAGCATGTGAATTATTAAAACCCGTTTCACATATGAGTTGTGCTAAGAGAATTAATTCACTTAGACTTTGTGCTATGATTTTGAATACATAGACTTTGCCTTTGTCACTGGAATAGACTATCCGGCAACATGTGTTAGGCGTCGACTTATCCTTACTTAGGATTCAGGATGAATATCCCCAGATTTGTATTATGGTGTATTTTTCACTCGGTGAAAGACTAAACCGACAATGCGTGTTAGACGTAGGCTTAAGATTTTTGGTAAATCCTCAGCTATCAACGGATTTGATGTGTCTTTACCGATTACTGTTTGAATCGGTCTAGCATGTGAATTATTAAAACCCGTTTATACTAAAAGAGTTAACTCTTTCAGTGCTACGATATTAAACACGTAGACTTTGCCTTTGTTATGGGAATAGACTACTTGATAATGCGTGTTAGGCACTGACTCATCCCTACTTAGGATTCGGGATAAAAGTCCTTAGACTTGGATTCTGGTATCTTTTTCAATCGGTGAAAGACTAAACCGGCTATGTGTGTTATGCATAGGCTTATCTCGAGTTAAGGATCATGATAAAATCCCCCGTACATGAAGTGCACGGATTTGCAGTTGAGAATTACGTCTTTTCTCAGGGTAAAGACAAACTCGATGCTGGAAGAATTTTATATTCTATCCCCAGGTCTTGTTTAGGGTAAAGACGAACCCAAAATAGGAGATGAAGAATTTTATATTCTATCTTTCAAAACTGAAAAGGAAAAATTTTATATTCTATCTCTAGTTACAAAGGAGACTCGAGGTGGGATCTCCACCCCCAGAATCCGAAAAGGTAAAACTAGGAGTGAGATCTCCACTTAGAGAATCGAAAAGATTCAAGCAACCCTAACTTTTATATGATTGATTGCTTAAACCAAGAAAAGAGTTCCTTATTTATTAAGGTGAGACTCCGATTTCGGCCCTAACTTTTATAGGTTTGGCTAAAAAGGAAAAGGTGGAAGCCTTTCATTTATCGAAAGGGATAATCTGATCTTGGTCTTCACTATTGCAGGTTTGACCAAGTAAGGTTGGGGACAATCCTAACTTTTATAGATTTGATTGCTCAAATTGAAAATGGACCTTCTTGTTCATGGAAGGAATCGAGAAGGGACTCTGGCTTTGGTCCTAACTTTTATAGGTTTGACCAAAAAAGCAGTGGGAGTGGAATACAGATAGAAGTAAAAATGATGACTTGTACTATCCACTCGATGGAGGATTTTGATGTTAAGCGATCGAAGACTTAACACGTCAAGTTTAAAAATTGTCAAAGATTAGTGGATAGAAGTTTTGGTGGACCTACCGTCAATTGATTTGATCAGTGGAGGATTTTGTGATAAAAGATTGATCTATCAAAATGGTCGAATCTCATCTCAGCAAAAAAATTCATGAGAGTTGGTGAATTTGATATCAATAATAAGATACGTTCCAACTTTGAAGACATTCAGAGTCTAAATGTGGATTTCTTATTTATCCCTTTTGTAGTAACTGGGTTATCCCTAAGAATACCACACGTAGTATTCTTCCGGGAACTTCCCGATACATAGGTTGTCCTGAATATACTAAGGGTAGTACTTTTTTAGGAATTTACTATTTATCAGCATCATAAGCCGGGCGCCTTCCTTGGTAATAAGGAGATATGCACCGTTTGAATAGACTATCTCTACCACAAATGGTCCTTTCCATTTGGGTTCGAATTTTCCTTTCTTCTTAGAATTAAGGATCATTGGCCGTCGGACTTCTAAGACTAAGTCACCTTCCTTAAAACTCCGTTGTTGAACCTTTTTATCAAAGGCTCAGGAAATTCTGGCTTGGTAGAATTCAATGTGTTGTTGAGCTTCCAAGCACTTCTCGTCAAGCATTTCGAGTTCTTCGAGACATTTCTGATGTTGTTCTTCGGTCGTCATTTTGGTTGTGAGAGCGATTCGAAGAGATGGAATTTGAATTTCTAATGGAAGGACTGCTTCACACTCGTATACCAGGGAATATGAGGTTGCGCCAGTAGGCATACGAACTATGGTGCGGTAGGCCCATAGAGCTTCACCGAGTTTATCATTCTAATTTCATTTGTTAGTCTTCACGAGTTTCGACAAAAGCTTTATGATAGTCTTATTAAAGGATTCAGCCAATCCATTCGTTGTAGGATTGTAAGCTGTCGACGAGACGTCTTAAATTTTGAACTTCTCACAGAACTTGATGAAGGCATTACTGACAAAATGAGGACCGTTATCATGTATTATTCACCTTGGGACACCATACCGATAGATAATATGGTGCTTGATGAATGCCACGATGTTGCTTGTCTTAACTTCTCTGAGCAGAATCACTTTAGCCCATTTGGCGAAATAATCGATAATTGCCAGGATGAATCAGTCACATTTGACCGATGGGGGATTTATAGGACTAACAATATCCATTCCCCAAGTCTCAAAAGGCCATGATGTAGCCGATGGGTGTAGATGCTTAGAGGGTTGGTGTATATAATTCGTGTGCACTTGACACGCATGACACTTCCGGGCGTATGCAACTACGTTGTTAATCATGGTGGGCCAGAAATATTCCATCCTTCTAATGCGGTCATAAAGTTTGGGACCAGGTTGGTGTGCACCATAAACTCCTTCATACGTCTCTCTAAGGACTTTTTCCGCTTCTTTAGTCGATAAGTAACGTAGTAGTAAACCATCATACCCTCTACGATATAGCGTTCGACTCTCCGTGTTATAGTAGAACCTCAGTGCTCTCTGTTAAATTGAGTCTCTTTCCTTCGCGTCTTCTGTTAAAATTACATGCAAGACGTAATTTATGATAGGGAAATGCCAGTCCCGGGGTTCGAACTCAACTTGAGTTGAATGCGCTTCTTTAATATCCTCTTCTATGTAGTCTACATCGTAGATTGGTACGAAGAGCTGGTGAGTTCTCACCATAACGAACTGTTCTATTTCGGGAGGCTGCGATAGGGACATAGATAATACTTCCAGCGCATCAGCGTATGCATTTTGTAAACGTGGAATGTACTCGATGAAGAATTCTTCAAACGATTCTGCCATCTCAACGGCCACTTTATGGTATGGTATCAAATCTTGATTTCTGACCTCATACTCTCCCCGAATTTGTTTAACTACCAGTTGAGAATCACTGAAAGCTTCGAGATACTCGACCCCTAGCTCTTTAGCAAAACTGAGTCTAATAAGCAGCGCATTATACTCGGCTACATTGTTTGAGCATGGCTTGGTCAGTGAGTAGGCTTGAGGCATCACATGTTTTCCCGGAAAAACTAAGACAACTCCAACTCCGGAGGAAATCATAGAATATCCAAGAGCACTTGCTATATTAGTTGCTCGAGAAGCACCGTCGAAGTACAAATGCCACACTTGTTGATGGGAAGTTACGTTGGCTTCGTGGGTTTCATCTGGCAGATCGTCATATACCTTGGTGGTATTCGTAGTTGGGTTAGCTGTCAGGAGATCACAAATAGCTTGTCCTTTGACTGACTTTTTTGTTTAAAGTGTAGGTCATATTAGGACAGAAGCAGGGCCCATTTTGCTAACTACCAATTCATGAAAGCCGGCTGCGTCATGAACACCCGGACTAGGTTAACATTAGAGATGACGTAAATAGTCTTTCCGACCAAGTAGTACCGCATCTTTTGAATAGCGAATACTAAGGAGAGACACTCTTTTTCAATCATTGGATATCGGGATTCGGCGGCCACAAGGTTCCGGCTCAAGTAATATTTTGCCTATTTGTGACCGTTGTCATCGTCTTGTGCAAGTAATGCACTTAACGAGTGGCTCGTCACCTTGACATAAATCAAGAACTGTTTGCTCGATTTTGGTGCAACGAGTACAGGGTGTTTTGAGAGATATTCTTTAATATTCTCGAATGCTTTTTGACAAGCGTTATTCCATACGAATGATACGCCCTTCTCTGTGAGTCTGGAGAATGGTTGACATTCCTCCAAAAGGTTCGAAATGAACAAACGGATATAAGCCAACCGTCCTTGTAATCCTCTGAGTTCCTTAAGGTTTCTAGGGGGTTGCAACTCGTTAATTGCCTTCACTTTATCAGGGTCGATGTGAATACCCTGGGTGGTGATGACGAATCTAAGAAATTTGCCACTAGACATTCCGAGGAAAGATTTGGTACGATTCATCTTCAATTGATGAGTGCGCATTAAGTCGAACATCGTCTTTAAGTCTTTGATGTGATCATTCTTGTCACAGATTTTCACAACTAGATCGTCCACGTAGCATTCGATGGTCTTTCGGAGATGCTCCTGAAAATATTTGACATGGCTCTCAGATATGTGGCACCCGTATTCTTTAAGCCAAAGGGCATAACCTTGTAGCAGAAAACACTAAGGGGTATTCTGAACACAGTATGCTTTTCATCATCTGGATGCATCTTTATTTGATTATAACTAGAAAATCTATCCACGAAGGATATTCTCTCAAACCCACATGTATTATCGATGATAACATCCGTGATGGGAAGAGGAAAATCGTCTTTGGGCAGGCGGTGTTAAGATCTCTAAAGTCGATACAAATCCTGATTTTTTTCGTTCTTCTTAAGGACCGGGACAATATTGGTAAGCCATTCAGAGTGTTTCTTCTCCCTGATGAAACCTGAGTCGATAAGCTTTTTAACTTCAGATTTGATTGCCTCCATAATTTGGGGACAAAACCGTCTTTGTTGTTGTTTGATAGGTTTGACATCCGGCTTAATATTGAGGCGATGCATTGCCACATTGGGATCGAGCCCTGGCATATCCTCGTAGTTCTAACAAAAAACATCGATGTACTCTCTAATGAGGGTAATTAGCTCTTCTTTGTCATTTGGCGGGAAGCTGTCACTAATGAATATTGGTTTTAGGTTATTCTCGTCACCCATATTCATCTGGATCACTTGGTCCTCGGTAGGGGGTTCTCTTTGTTCAAACCTATCACTGTACTACATATTCAGGTGATGAACCCAATGGTCTTCCCAAGTTGGTATTTGGTCATCTTCCTCTATTGTGACGGGGTCGATCATAGCCAAATTCAACATTAGTCCTTTGAACATTTCCCAAGACTAGCGTCGGAGTCCCAGGATAAAGAATCGGAAGAATATCCGTCTTTACCCTTATTGGCTATTTAATCAATGACCTGCCAACAGCACTCACCATCGGACGAGGAGACATAGCCTAAACCTTTTCTGTAGCTATAATATTTATCGGGTTTCCCTTTTGGTACATTGGCCATACGCGGTCGAACTTGCGGACCTCAACCAAAACAAAGACCCTCTCCGAGTGCGAAGTCATATCCGTACCTCTCCATGAGGTTACGCGCTTTTGTGTCATATCTAAATAAATGAGGAGCAAGTTTATCATCATCATCCTCTTCTCTCAAGAAGTGATATGGTACTGAAAATTCCTTCCCTTTACCGTAAACGACTTCTGTTTCACCCCCTGCCTTTGCGAGGACTACAAGTGTCATTCCTAACGAATCCGGAACATGCTTCTTCATCATGCAATATGATTGAAGTGGCATATACAAGTTAAGGTCATCGTATAACCCCTTCATAACATTATCAAGACACAACCAATACTCTAAATAATCATTTATTACTATTCCTTCGGCAAGTTGCCAATTACAACTACTATCCGATGACTCTCCATCGTTAAGATCGATTACAATAGGTACAATATCATTAAGTACAAAACCATCATCGTAATCATACCTAGCTTCAGTATTAGCTTCTTCTCCGCTATCTGTACCTTGAGCTGATGGTTCAGTATCGGATTCAGCACCATAAACAAGGGAGTCAGTAAAATAATTTTCCAACCCCTTAAACGGTTGCTTATCCGCGACCATCGTCTTGACTTCATTATTAGTGTCTACATATTTAAGACACTGATGGAGAGTGGAAGGGACTATAACATTACCGTGGATCCATGGTCGACCTAACAGTAAGTTATAGGAAGTCTCTGCGTCGATCACATAACATGTGACTTCTGACTTTAAGTCTTCAATCTGGCACTTCACTCGGATTTTACCTAGTGGTCTGGACTCACTGGTGTTGAATCTATAGATCGTAGTGCCCGAGGAGGCTAGCTTACTAGCTGGTATTCTAAGATTATACATCAATCGGAGTAGCATGATGCTGACAGAGGAACCCGGATCGACTTTGATCCGGTTGACAACACTGTGCCCAGTGAAATACAAGGGCCGGTCATGCTTTGAATTCTTTATCTGCATGTCCTCCTTAGTGAAAGAAATATAGGGAAAGTGGTGTGCCGTGAGATTGTAATGTTGGACTGACGGCTCTAGTTCCTCAGGAGATGGCTTGATCTGAGTTAGGAAAACGTCAGAATTGGCCAAGGCTTCTTGTAGTGCTTCTCTTGTGTCTTTTGAAAGATACAGCAGCTCATATAAGGTTAATCTAGCTGGTATATTAGCTAACTGCCATAATATCAAAGCGATACAGAGTGTTTGAGCTCCCCGGTTTGTCTCTTCCAATCGGTTGATTGAATCGAGACCGATTCGGGTTCTGAACCTCTTGGTGTAAGGGCTCCTTCTTCTTTAGCTTTTGCTGAGTCTTTTCAACAGGTGCTAGGGGAGTTGTGACAACTCCCATTTTTGCTAATGTCAAGGTTTTGGTTACCGCCTGCTTAGCTAACTGCTCGGAGGCGGTCGGGTAATTGAAATGGTATTCGTTCCCACTCCGGGTAGTGAAGACTTCTTGCTCATCTTCAGAGAATGAGAAAGTAGGGATTCTTTCGTCGTTTCCTTCTGGAATAGCTGAGGCTCCACAACAGGACTTTCCTTTGCCTTTTGATTTCTTCTTCGATGACGATCCGAACCACTGTTCATCTTCAATCTAATCGGGATGGACCTAGAGAATCTCACCATTTGGGGCTATGTGTGGCACAAGCCCTTTCTGGCGTTGTTTGTGAGGATCATCGTTGACGGTCTTCACTGCTATGTTCATTACGGGTTCAAGCTGAAACCAATTTAGGGGAACAGATCCGAAGCTGATTGACACTGCATTCGCACCGACCTTCTTCTCCTTAGATTGTTTCATAGTGATGACCTCAACATCGATCAAGGCCTAAATTTTGTCTTTGAGCGTGTAACACGACTATGGTTAGTGTGGTGAACCGCTCTATGGTACGCGCAGTACTTTGTGTTATTGACCCCTTTAGCATCTTCCTAATCTTGGATTGGAGGTAACTTGATCTTGTTGTTCTCTATGAGGTATTTAAAAATACCGAGGACCTCGTCTTCTTTAAAAGAATAAACCTTCGGGAATTTCAGTTCTGAAACCTTTAGTTTTTGAGGTTGTCATTGCCATTGAGACTGCTGAGACACCTTTTGTTGTTGCTGTTGCGGTTGTGCTTACAGTTTGAATGTTTAGTTTGCATCTACTGATTTGCTTGTGCCTTTCCTTTACCCTGGGGAACAAAATTCTGCTACGAGGTATTAGTTGCCGCCGGACCCCTTTCAGCCTTCTTCCTTTTGAGGAAGCGTTCGGCTCGTTCTCCTCACACCTTCAAATCTTTCCAAGTCTTGGACGCCGCCATTCCCATGGCTTCGAGGATATCCAGAGAAAGATTGTTGTGATAAGTTTCTAGGATGAAGTCCTCGCTGACCGGATCTCTACAATTCATAGCTTTATTCTGGAATCGTTTGATGAAATTTTCGACCAACTCTCCGTCCTTCTGATTTTCATCGAATAACGTTTCGATTGAAACCTTGTTGTCTTCATCAAAGAAATTTGTGAGAAACATGTCTTTTATATCGTCCCAACTGCTGATACTTCTCAGCTTAAGACGGCGATACCAATCAAAGGCTGTTCCGCGAAGAGTGCCAATGAATAATCGTACCATCAAGGGCTCATTTCCGAAGATTATTCCTAAATGAGACTTAAAGTATATTAAGTGCTGAGGGGGGAACCCTTTCCATCAAACGGCATGAAGTTGATCAAATTAAACTTTGCCGGGTACGGGATTGATTCCCACTCTCTCGGGTAAGGACAGGGTATTTTGGACTTCTTTACTTCTTGAGCGCTCATCAATGCATTGATTTTACTCTCCAAGTCCCTCATCTTATTATCCTTGCTCGTATCTTTCTTCGAGCGATTCCGGGGAGAAGTGATGTGGTCCTCCTTCGTATTGTTATCACCCGAGGGACTACCCCTAGCATTGTTGTCAATGGGAGGGGTGTCCATGTTGGCATTCTCATCCGCTTCCCGATCGCTATCAGCTTGGTTAGGATTATTACGACGGCTGGACTCTCCCTGCTGATTTGTCAGCGTCGTAATTTGTTGGTTGTGTATGTCTCTCATCTCCTGCATAGTCATCTCCATTTCAAATTTAAAATTCTCTTTCTGCTTGGTTAGAGCGTCCTCGAGAATTTTAGCCATTTGTTCTGTGTTGATCATAAATAACTCATAAGATTGTCTTGCACTGGATGTCATATCGTCAAAAGCTAACGCAGAGCAAGCATATGACGTTTTGTCATTCGAGGACCGTGACCTCCTGGGTCTAGGTCTGTTAGTTCCAGACTATAGCCAAGTCATGCGCTAAGATACTTCTGCAAAAGGTTCAGGATTGAAGCGTCGTGAGGACTTGCCTTTGTCGGCCATGTTGATAGTTACTCGAGGGAACTCGTCACCTAAGCCGGTTGGCCTTCTTCTACGAAAACACCTCGTCTTTGGTTCGGATATTTCAGTAGAGATTCGTTCAAATACAGAGACCCTCCGAGGAGTAGTCTCGTGGCAGCTGCATTCTGATAACACTGCTTTGATGATTTTCACACACGAACAGTAAGAGTCTGTTTCTCGGGTATTTCTCTTCCAAGACTTATTCGTGCCCCCAGCCTGATAGTATAACTTATTGACCTGATGACCAGAGCAACCCATCATATGTTAGCACGACTTCCCAGGTATAACGTCATCATCAGACGAACACATTTTCCTCTGGGAATACGACGCTTCATTGGCGTCTCTAAGAGTCACTCGTTCAGATTTACGCCTTCGTGAGCGTGAAACTCTAACGGGCTATTGAACTTCGACTCACAATCCGATGTGGTCGGTCATAAGAGTTTTCCCTTTATTATTATTATTGGGGGGATTAGTACGACCTCCAGCCTGAATGGTTGTTTGGGAGCCTTTCAACAGTCCCAATCGCTCCTTAACAGGTGCTTTATCTCGATCTTCGGGGAGAGGACCAAGGCAGTCTTTTAGAAGAACTCTGAATTTAGTGAGATCCACACTATCATATGGCTTCATCAGATGTACGGGGACAAGGGGAACGGGATCTGGAGTTGACAAAGTCTGAATGGTAACTTCGTTTACTTTTGCCTTAGGCGCTGATTTGACCTTCGACATCCACACCTGTTTATGCTTGGGCGATCTTTTAATCACCTCTTCCCGCTGCATTTCTTGTGCTTTTCGCACAAGGACGCGGGTGTGCGCAAGCAATGCGTGACGCTTCTAGATTCGCTCCTCAAGGGTAGAGCGGGTCCTTTCGATGCGGACTCATTCGTTCTTCTTTGCTTTGGAGGAGGGGTTGTTCGATCGCTGTTGTTGTTCTTGGTACTTTTTGGATTTCAAATCCACATCACAGCGGATCCCGTCTATTGGCTCTAAAGCCTTAGCAAGTTGACGCGTAAGGTGTTGGCGTTGTCTTTGACGTGCTCTCTTTGCTAGAGTCGGCGCGCCTTCAACAGCTAAACTTTTGATGGAGGGGAGGCCTAGATCCACAGCTTCAACCTCGTTAGACGTTGGAGGGGTGTTGCGAGGTGTAAGTGCAGTGGCGGTGAGATGATCTTGGATCTTTGAGCCTAAAGTCCAGTGAGCTTTCCCGGAAGAGGAGGCCTTAATGTGCTTGCGAGGAGAGGCAGATCTCGAGGAGGAAGAAGAGATATACTCTTCAAATTTCTACTGGTCGAATTCGTATTCGACTTCTTCGTTCACCAGGATCTTAATCACTGGTTACGACACGAGAGCTTTAGCAGCGAAGTTGTTGGCTCCCACTGTGGTCGCCAGCTTGTTTGGGGAGAAAATCAATTTCATTGACGAGTTCATTACAACTTCAAACGTTTACAATAAACTCAAAGAAACAGTCTTTTTATAAGACTTTCAACAAAAATTACAACTTCTTTCAAACAAACACAACGGATGTTTATCTTCCGCTGCTCGTGGGGGATTTTGGCCTGTGACGAGGACGTTGATATCCGTGGACCACCAAACGATCAGATCAGATCTGGAGCTTCGTTAAATCGTGAAGGAATCAAGAAACCAAAGTAATTATCTCGGTAACAACAAGATAATCACTCTTTTCAAGATCACCGCAACGGGGCAACCTCAAGGAAAAGAACTGGGAATTATAGATCTGATGAACTCTTCTACTCTGTACTGAAGAACTTGATCCGATCTCCTCCTCTCTTCTGAAATTCGTGCTCCTTCAGTCTTTAATTCAGCAGGGCTTTGCCGACACTTGAGAATTCCAGATCTTAAAAAATGAAGGCCCTGTGATTGTATTTAAAGGCTTTGGGACCTCTGTTTTCGGATAAGAACGACCGATTCACTCTTATCCTCGCTCATAACTACTTTATCACATTCTAGAATTGGTTCAGATCGGTGGTTAACATTGAAAAACGGCTTGAAACTGTAAAAAATTAGTTTTCGGGGCTACGGACACCTGCGGTGTCTCGGCAGTGGCTGAGACACATGTGGGTGTCTCGGCCAAGGCTGAGACACCTATGGTGTCTTGCCGAGGCCTGGAACATTATTTCGCGCGTTCTGTCCGTTTTCGTCGTATCTTTGCCGTCTGAACTCGGAATTACGTGATTCAAAGTGAGTAGGAAAGCCGACGAGGAGATCTACAAGCGTATATAGTTGGATCATATGTGGAGTAGATGGGATATGAAGGTTGTTTTGTCTTTTTATCAGCGAAGCGTGGCTCCCGATCAGTTCATATCCTCGTTATTCTGTAGTTCCGTTGCTTCACATGGTTTCTCGAATTACTTCATGCGCTCTTCAATGTCAATTAATCGTACATGACATGGATAGTGATGTTTATCGTCTTCTCTCAGCTTCGAGCTGTTTGTGGGAACTTATAAGCAATTTTTATGCCTATAAGTGTTTGCAATGACTATACCCACAAAGTTCGATTAACTTGCCAATTTAAAGAAGTTAGTGAATAATTAATTTATTTGATGCCTTTAAACATTCTAATTATTGCTAGTTTTTATTCAAGAAAATGTTTTTATGTATAACTCCAAAGTAAATTTCTTAGAAACTTTTTCACTATAGTTATATGAAACCAAGTCTAACTTAGAAATTTAGTTAAAAGTTTGGAAACGAGCATACTAGCTTTCTATTTTTAATAATATTTTAAGTTTCTTGATCAAAATATTTTTCAAGAGGATATATAGATATAATTATGTATGCACACTTGCACACACGCTATATATACCATTTATTCCTTGGTGATTTTGTTTCACTTTATCAGGCTTTCTAAGTGACCATTGAAAAAGTTTTATGCTAATGGATCTTAACCCAATTGGGCTTAGGTTATTAAGGATGTAAATACTCCTCGGGCTTAATTACTCAGTCAACTTAGCCTTAGTAAGATAGACCACCTCGGAGCTCAAGAGAAAATTTTTTCTTCTTTTTTCTTTTTTATTATTTTTAACTATATATATATATATTATATATATATATATATATATAATAATATATATATATATATATATATACTATATATATATATATATATATATTATATAATATATAATATATATATATATATATATAATATATATATATATATAAATATTAGAGGACTTTAAATATTATTTTTCACTCTAAACTAAACATGCAAAATTTTCATTATGTTAGTTACAAGTCTAAATTGGACATTAATGAAATATACTACTTTGAAAATCATTTCTTAATTTATTTAGACTTATCATAAAAGGTAAACTTGAGCCTAAAACTAATTAAGACTTAGAAAATTTAAAGTTTATCAAATATATCAATTATGCATTAACTCGATATAATTAGCACAATTTTTTAATTTGATATTTTTAATACTAACTTAAAGCTAAAAAACAAATGGAAGAATGAAGAAATAAAGCAAATTGAAAGGAAAAATCTACTAAAAACTAAGAAAAACAAAAGAAAATTTCTAGCTAAAAAATAAAGAAATAAAGCAAATTAAAAGGAAAAAACTAGCTGGTTCCCTCCCCCATACCTAGACTTTGCATTGTCCTCAAGGCAAATACTAGTAATAGTATCCAAAAAATCACAATATATAAGTGCATGCCAAAATAAAAGTCATGCCAAAATAAAAGTCAAATATCGGGTGGAAGAAAATGAAAATATCCCTCACTGCTAATCACCAAATTGATCGTCATATGCACCATCCTCATCGTCCTCATCATAAGTCTCCCTCCTCTATCTTTGTATCACTACTACTGATATCCTCTCCATCCTCTGTACGTCTAGTAGGCTGATGATGTGGTGGTGGTCGGGGTGGGTCTGATCAGATCTATACTAAGTATGAACCGGTGGAACTCCATCTCGAGGGCATCGAGAAGATCACTAAGCATATGAGGTGTCCACTCTGTCGGTGCATCACTACTTGGAAGAGGTAATGTAGGTAGGGTCAGTTGAGAAGGTGCTGGTGCATGTGAAGAAGTCGACGTATCTGGCACTTTACCCTAGGTGACAATACTCTTCTTCATCGTATCAGAGGTCAGTGGTGCTCTCCTTGCCATAAGACTACTTGTATAATATCCGATACACCTAGCGACTCACAGATCCGAGTGATAAGAAATAGATATACCAGTTAGACTTTTTGCCTATACTGCTGACTCAGATACTCCCTCCCATTAGTCGTCGTACCCATTAGCATCCTAAAGATAACGTCAGCTACATCAAAGTGCTGACTGGTGGCGATCCAATATAGTAGAACGAGGTCGCGATAGTGATCACAGAGTAGGAGGAGCTCAGATATAAGTCAAACTTAAGAAATAGGTTTAGGAGAATAAACTCTTTCTTAAGTAAGCCGGAGTTTAGGGTCCCATCCCCTGATACTATCATAAAAAATACCTCACCATCTTATTATATCTATTAGAAGTTATCTCCAATTCAGTAGAAACTCTAAAGAAATCTGGGCAACCTCTAGGTGGTCTAGGGAGTCCAAACTCTCTTGAATGAGCCTAGGTGTGACAGTGATTGGAATCCCTCTAATAACAATAGTAGACGAGTCCTCTCTTGATCTATCCAAAGTGGCATAAAATTCTCTGATTAGTGTAGTGGTGGCCAGATTGGGTTTTCTAATCATCATTGACTTGATCCCGGTTATTGTGAAAACTAAGATAATAGGGTGGAACTCAAAAAGTTTATCCAAGTTGAATCCACTTTAAAAATGGATCAGTAGAGAAGTAAGAGAGAGAAAGAGATAGAGAGAGAGAGAGAGAGAATTCAACAGTTCGTTGACGATTTTCGGAAGTCATTATCTTAAGCAAAAGAGGAGATATTAATTGAGGCAATAAGGGTCTAACATTGCAAGAATTTCTAAGTTATAGGGTCCAAATTGTAAATTTTATGTTTTTTGTCCACCAATTGTTTTGACCAGCCGATTGGCCAATCGGTTGGCTAACTGANCACTGAGGCGAGTCAATCAGTAGATTTGCACGCTGATTCTTGTACAAAGTTGTTTCAAATGGTTATAAACTTGTATTGACCTTATTCTCATCCAAACACACTACAATTTATGTCCAAATTTGATAAAAAATTATAGAAATTTTGAAAGTTAGGGTTTCGGGTTTATATCTTGAATTTGATGGGAATTGAGTGCAAAATTGTTGCAAGTAGGTGTTGTATCTGACCCTAATCCTCTGTTCTTCACTTAGAGAGACAAAACCGACAAAGTAATTTTGTTTTCTAGAGAGAATTGGAGAGGAGAAGAGAAAATACTTTTTGGTGTTTGACTCCAACCGGTTGGCCAATCGGTTGGCTAACCAGTTGGAGGTATTTTTTTAGGGTGGGCCGCAATGGGCTTCTATTGATGACTAAGATTAAATAGTCAATTGTATCCAGAAGAGGATAGGTTCGGTACAGTGTTGATGAAGGGCCACTTTCTTCCCCGACTTTATGTCTGGTTCTTAAATTGGGGTGTTAATCAATCTACACGTGTAAAAACTCGTAAGATGGCGGGGATCAGTTCCCCCGTGGTTCCTCCGATGGTCAAGTTCGTGAAACCTGAGTGAGGAAGGGGAAGGTTAGGAACCAATGTGGTTCTTGAGATGGCAATGTGTCGTTATAGAGGATCTATGTGCTCCTCTGTGTAAATGAAGAACTATGTGTTCTTTTCTTTTTAGAGAGAGAGAGAGAGAGAGAGAGAGAGAGAGAGAGAGAGAGAGCCTCAGAGAGAGAGCCTCTCGTGAGGTTAGGAGTCTACCTATATATATCTCTGTCATGGAGATAAATGGGTCACTTCTAGCCAAGCATAGGGAGGCGGTGGTAAAGTGAGGGCTAAGAGTCGAGTCATCCCTCACTTCATAGGTGTTGATTGGAGATTGGAGGGGAACTTACTTTAACACGGGAGAGGGTGTCTCTGCATTTTTTGGGAAGTTACTGAGAGTGTGGTAGGAGGCACACTGGCAGGTTGAGTCATCAGTCGCTTTACAGGTGTCGGTTGGCAGCTGGAGGGGAAGTCACTTTGGCATGGGAGAGAGTGTTTATACATTTTCTTGGAAGTGATTGAGAGCGTGGCAGAAGGCACGTGGGCAGGCTGGCAAGTCATAGAGACCATCATGCTAGAATCTAGATAAGGCTTGTTTGAGGTAGACTGGAGTACTGACATATACTCTGGGGTAGAGGCTTAAGGCGGAGGTTATTCCTCAACTTAGTTGATAGCAGGAAATGTCTATCAAGTCATCTTCATAAGTAGGGTCGGCTAACCCCGCCTTTCATGTCAGCATGAAAGAATGTTGACATGATGAGTCGGTGGGGTCGTGGCCTCTGTCGGGCTTAGGTTGTTAAGTTGATTAGGGCCTTTATTGCTGAAATGCACTCATCAGTGCTTTGCTTGTACATTATATTTCTGGTGAATAGGAACACACCATAACAGTTAGTCAGTTTCTCTTAGAGTCGGCTTGAGTCAGGTTCGAGTGAAATAGAATAAGATTTTTTCCAGTGCAAGTCTACTCCAGATGGGAAACTGAGAAGTCTCCATTAATTATCATGGCTGACGTCATCAAATATCTTTCTATCTGCCAAGACTCCGTTCTTATTGGTTGATATTACTCAGAGAGTTGAACCGTCATTCCAGGAATCGAAGTGTCATAGAGTAAATGGGGGGCGTCTTTCTTTTGAGTGTTGGGATGCGGAGCAATAAAGGAGGAATGCGCTTCGTGCTTCGAGTGAACCGTTTCAGATTCCAAAGTAGATCTTACTTGGTTTCTTCGAGAATTATCGCATCCCTTCACATCCTTTGTTGTGCCCCTCTAGATATTTATAAATAGCCTTGTTAGGGGCTAAGGGATTCCTTTATGAACTTATGCTCTGACGAAATTCTGATATTTCTCCAAGCTTTTTAAGAAAAATCTTCCATGGCCTCTCAAGGTTCCACCTCTGGCCGTAGTGAGGAGAGGCTTGCTATTCTTCTACTCATCTACTCAAGGGTCCATATGGACAATCTGGTGGGGTTGTATGATCAATACAATATCCCCTGGACTTTCACATTGGCAGTGCCGGAGATGAGCGAGCCAGTGTATCTCCATGGCAAAAGTCGAGTGCCGTTGTACTTGGCCCACTTGGAGCATGACTTACAACTACCCTTACATCTATTTATTAGCGAGGTGCGGGCCACTCTAGGAGTCTCCCCCTCCTAGATCTATCTGAACGCAGTGGGGATTCTGGTGGCTTTCATCATTATTTGCCACCATGTCGGAGTCCAACCAAGCTTGAGATTGCTTGGATATTTGATCAACATGGGGTCGGCTAAGAAGGACCTGCATTACTTCTACTAATATCATGGTGATTTCCATCTTGTCTCAGACTCTTTAGAGTTGGACGAGGACTAGAGGAGGCAATACATGTGGGTTTATGGTGGCGACAACATCTTCACCTGCTCGGACTGGCCGGAGGCGAATGACGCTTTAAGGCTAGTCACCTTTAGAGATTCAGAGATGATGGACCTGGAAAAGGTTCGCTCTTATGCTGGGCTATAGGAGAACGTTACTCTATTTGATGATGTGTCTCTCCATGCGGTGGGCATATCCATGTCTTCCACTAGCTTCTAGGCAAGGGCAAGCCTCATTCCTCTGTTGGTGGAAAATCGCAAGAGGAACGTAGGGACCGAGGGGTCGAGTTCCACTTCCAAGCCTCATAAGAAGCTAAGAGAGGCCCTCAATGCTAAGGAGGTGGCTGTCTTGATACCTTAAGTAGCCAAAATTGCCTCTGAATTAAGGGGGGATAAGGGTTGAGAGGTAGCGCCCAATCAGACCGGTTGTGGGGCCTCAGTCAGCCAGAATGGATCTAATGGTTACTTAGTTTAACCGCTAGGAAAATGTGAGGCTGGTAGATGAGTCTTCTCCTGGCGTGAAGACAACGGCCCTAGTGGTCGAAGAGGATGCTGTTGGCCCCAGTTCTATGCCTGAGTCATCTTGCCGTCCTAGCAAAGAGCCGATTGGGGTGGACAACGGCATCGAGGGGAGAGCTAGAACTCCGTCAGACCAGATGGAGAATGGTGCTGGCGTGAGGATTATGGAGGATATGCCAAGTGTTGGCATACATCTGGCCCTCCAAGCCTATTTGGCTCGGGGGATTTTGTTGAAGAAAGCTCTGTTTAATCAACTTGAGCTTTCCTTAGAATGGCAAGCAGAGCTGGGAAAAGAGAAGTCAGCCAAGGAGGAGGCAGAAAAGTTGGCTCATAAAGAAGGTGCTTGGCGCCGAAGTCTGAATGAGAAGAAAGAGCTCCAGATGGGCTTTTGAATTTAGTTCTCCAAGTAGGTAGGAACCATCAACAATCTTCAAAGGGAGATGGTTCATCTATAGGCAGAGGTTGAGTCCAAGAAGCGTCACAAGGTGACGGCTGAGGCGGAAGCTCTATCAAGTCGTCTATCTCTCGAGAAGTCGAGGAGTGACTTCGAGGAGCTACAGTCACAGCTTCAGGCATCCGTGGCCCTTGTCAAGGAACTGGAGGACAAACTCAATCATCTAGATTCAGAGCAGCATAAAAAGAAGATGGTCGATGACTGGCATCATGTCCTCTTAGGAAGGGTTGAAGTGGCTTTGGCATGTAAGGCCGGAGTTGACAACTTTGCTTCTTTAGTGCCTCATAGCTCTCATCCTTCTCCAGACCACTTCTATCCTTCTCGTGTCTCCTGGTCTCAATCTATTTAAGGATGTCGAGAAAAGTGGAGATGTGCTAGATTTATCAGCGAGTGATGATGAGGTTGTGCCTATTGCTGGGGCCCCTGGGAATCTTCTGCAACTACTACCGCCAAGAGACCACCAAGTCCAACTCCCGGATCTGGTCGAGAGCTCTGACGACCTGTATTTCCCTTTTTTTAGAGAAGTTTATAATGAAGTTTCCTCTTATTGAATAAAATTCAACTTTTGTTTCCATTCTTGAGTTCGCCTTTATTGTTTATATTTTTTAACTCTGTAACTTTGTTCTTATCAAGAACTAAAATGTTGGCTGAAGTGAGTTAGTTGTAATGTGTCGACCCGTACTGGGAACTTATGATAACTAGTTCACCTAATGCCTTATTTTAATTGAGCGTTTAATTGACCAGAACTTAAGAAATGACTGCTTAAGTTTTTAGGTCAATTAAGTATTGGCCAAATATTTAATGTTCATATCTTAGGCTTATGCAAGATGACATGAATACCTTTTTGAAAGAATGATAACCCTGAGGTTCGGTACCTAGGTCTTACGTAGGTGCCTAGGTCTTTGAAATCCATGTATGGTCGAGTGATGACGGTGGGGTTCGATCATAGGGTTGGTATCTTAGGTTTATTCCTAAAAAGGTACCAAGGACTTATTAGCATGCTAAACCTAAGGTTTATAAATAGACATGATCGTCGAGTAGCACTGGAGGATTCGAGCATATGTTTTGCCTTGGGTTTATCCTGAAGAGGTACCAAAGGCTTATAATTCGACTGAGGAGTCGACTACCTAGAACTCTCGAGAGTTGACTAGGTCTTTAGCAGCCTTTGTTAGACCCTAGAGGGGGGTGATTAGGGTCTTATGCTAATCTAATCCGATTTAAACTGTAAATTAAAAACTGACATTAATAATATCCTAGCAAGTAATAAAATACACACAATATATATGAGCTAGCGATAAGCAATATGTAACAACAAGATATATTCGGTAATCAAAAGAGA
Source organism: Asparagus officinalis (assembly GCF_001876935.1). Taxonomy (NCBI): domain Eukaryota; kingdom Viridiplantae; phylum Streptophyta; class Magnoliopsida; order Asparagales; family Asparagaceae; genus Asparagus; species Asparagus officinalis. The sequence goes on from NC_033802.1 coordinate 56,988,591, forward strand.
TATAGGCAATGTATGTGCACAGGATTATAATAAACTCAAGGGTTAACACAATCTAAAGCAAGATAGTGGATGATATAGATAATCGGCTAATGACCAATGCGCGATAAAAGGTTATGAACATAACAATTGATCGAATCGAACGCCAAAGCCACTCAAACGAAGCAATGATGATCGAGCGGAGTTCGGACCTTCCGTCCTACGTCTGCCGCTCCGCCACGTCCGGCGACGAAATCCACTTACACAATCAGTTTGGAAGCGAACTTCTTCTACACACTCAGGTTTTCTAGCTAACCGGAAAACTCTACAACTACACACTATGTGCCAATCACACTCTACACCCACTAAGTGTGGACCTAGCCGTGTCTCCCTCAAGCGCTCGGGTTAACAACCTCTCCCATAGGCACGTCAACCGACGCCACTCTCTGTGGACGATCCCCGACTCTCACCACTAACACTTCCTCCAGCTCGGCTGACAAGTGTCTATACAAAGTGGAATCTCTCAATAAAGCCACCAATATAACAATAATTTCTCTCTGCTGACAAGATGAGACTCAATGTAAGCCTCAAGCTCAATGTCGACACGTATTCCCCACAGCCTAATTTATAATGTATGCCAAAACAATTAAGCTCAATGGGTTTGTGTGCAAACAGAAGAGTAATCAGAATCAAATACTAAACTCATAGTAAACGTAGCCTTTGAAGTAGATATCATAATTAACAAATAATTATAGATAAAGACTAGGAGTTGCATTTAGGAGAAATTTCTCTAGCCAAGATGGAGAGATGGAGATATGCAGAGCCCAGAACAAGAAGATTGATCTCCTCCACTTGTTGAAAACATCTCTTAGAACCAATACAAACACAAAGACTCGACTTAACCCTTGTTTAAAACTCTTGTAAACTTGTTTAGAACATTTCTTGAGTGTTTAAGAGCGGTAATGAGGCATGGCGGCTATATATAGGCTCATGAAACAGCCCCCACACAAAGCCATAAACACACCCCCGCCAAAACATTTAAATAAACAAAAAAACAAACTAGCCGTTACTGTAGCAACCGGTCGGATGCTACGCGAGTACTCGTCCGCCGTCGACGGTACGGCTCGACCGGATTACTAGCGTGCGTAGCAGATTTTGTAAAATCAATTTAAAATAGTAAATGAACTCCAAAAATTATGAAATTTTGTGGGCATGTTATAGACATGTGTAATAACATGTCAGAGAAAGAATTTCTAAAAAGGCTTTTCCCAGTTGAGAGAAATAAATGTTTGAACACAAAAATATAGTTTCTGAAAATCTGCTGTGATACACGATTTTGTAAAATCCATTAGGCACAGTAAATAAACTCCAAAAATAGTAAAATTTTTCGGTAAGTTTCTAAACATGTAGGTAAACATGTCAGAGAAAGAATTTTTCAATTATCACTTCCCATTTGAATGTCAGAGAAAGAATTTTTCAATTATCACTTCCCATTTGAGAAAACTCATCAGTTTTGTAAAACATGCACGAACATGTGCACGAACGAAAACGTGAATTTGTAAATTCCTTTAAACATAACAAATCAATTCCAAACTTGATGAAACTTTGAGAAATGTTTGAAAATGATATTTTGAACATTTTACAAAAAGAATTTTCCAATTTGCATTTCCCAATTGTGAAATCTCATTATTTTGCAAAAGTGTTCAAAACATGAAAACCCAAAACCATGCATGTATATATATAACTATATATATACATAGAAACCAAATACGTGTGTGTATATGATATTGAGCTTAAGGTACTTCACACACATAATATAAAATCTAAACTAGATTACCCAAGCTTGATCTTGATCTTCATTGTAGCTCAACTTGGTACACATGCGGATGAAGCTTGAACTTGATCTTTAACTATGAATTGCATGTTGCTTCACTCCACAATTCCGCCAACCTCCATTTGATATCGTCGTTATGGCGCAATCCATCCATCCTCCAACTATGTTGTTTGTCTACAATAAATACGAAAACATAAATACTAGACAAACAACATTAGTGGTAAATTATTTGTTAAACATCATCAAAACAAGAAGGCCAACAGCCTTGAGGCTGGTTAACAATCCTAAGGTTGGGTGCCTAGGTCTTACATAGTTTCCAAGGTCATTCGAATTCCTGTATGGTCGAGTGGCGACTATGGGAGTTGACCATAAGGTTGGTGCCATGGGTTTATCCCGAAAAGATACTAATGGCTTGTTAACATGCCAAACCTAAGGTTGGATCGCCCAGGAATTATTAAGACGCCTGGGTTTTTAAATAGCCATGATGATCGAGTAGCACTGGAGGATTCGACCATGTGTTGTGTCGTGGGTTTATCATGAAAAGGTACCAAGGGCTTGTAATTTGATTGAGGAGTCGACTGCCTAGAACTCTCGAGAGTTGACTAGGTTTTTAGTAGCCTTGAGGTTGAATGACAATCCTAAGATTGGGTACCTAGGTCTTACGTAGGTGCCTAGGTCTTTAAAATCCCCGTATGGTCGAGTGGTGACTGTGAGAGTCGACCATATGGTTGGGCCTTGGGTTTATCTTAAAAAGGTACTAAGGGCTTGTTGATATGCCAACCCTAAGGTTAGGTCACCCAGGACTTATTTGGATGCCTGGGTTTTTAAATAGCCATGATGATCGAGTTGCACTGGAGGATTCGACCATTTGTGCCTTGGGTTTATCTTAAAGAGGTACCAAGGGCTTGTAATTCGACTAAGGAGTCGACTGCCTAAAACTCTCGAGAGTTGACTAGGTCTTTAGCAGCCTTGAGGCTGAATGACAATCCTTAGGTTGGGTTTCTAGGTCTTACGTAGTTGCCTAGGTCTTTAGAATTCCTGTATGGTCGAGTGGCGCCTGTGGGAGTTGACCATAGGGTTGGTGCCTTGGGTTTATCCTGAAAAGGTACCAAGGACTTATTAACATGCCAACCCTAAGGTTTGGTCACCCAGGACTTATTAAGATGCCTAGGTTTTCAAATAGCCATGACGATCGAGTAGCACAAGAGGATTCGACCATGTTTTGTGTCGTGGGTTTATCCTGAAGAGGTACCAAGGGCTTGTAATTCGACTGAGGAGTCGACTACCTAGAACTCTTGAGAGTTGACTAGGTCTTTAATAGCCTTAAGGCTGAATGATAATCCTAAGGTTGGATGCCTAGGTCTTACGTAGGTTTCTAGGTCTTTACAATCCCCGTATGGTCGAGTGGTGACTGTAAGAGTCGACCATAGGGTTGTGCCTTGGGTTTATCCTGAAAAGGTACCAAGGTCTTGTTGATATGCCAACCCTAAGGTTGGGTCACCCTGAACTTATTTGGATGCTTGGGTTTTTAAATAGCCATGATGGTCGAGTAGCACTAGAGGATTCGACCATATGTTGTGCCTTGGGTTTATCTTGAAGATGTACCAATGGCTTGTATTTTGACTGAGGAGTCGACTGCCTAGAACACTCGAGAGTTGACTAGGTCTTTAGTAGCCTTGAGGCTGAATGACAACCCTGAGGTTGGATGCCTAGGTCTTAGGTGACTAGGTTTTCAAAATTCCCGTATGGTCGAGTGGCGACTGTGGGAGTTGACCATAGGGTTGTGCCTTGGGTTTATTTTGAAAAGGTACCAAGGGCTTAAAATTTGACTGAGGAGTCAAATGCCTAGAACTTATGGAAGTTGACTAGGTCTTCGGCCCTAGTGAAGGCTTGATCCCTGCAAGATAAGAGTTAATTCATCTTTGATAAGATTTTGTTATTACTGAAATTTACATGATTATGGAAAGTATTTGTTGCCGACATCTGATGCTCAAGGGTGTTGAAACCACTTTTGATCTTGCCTTGTCTCTGTTTCAAAGACAGTTTTGTAGTGAATGAGGCTGTCAATATAGAACCTCTTTAGTTGGATTTTTCTTTTACTATAAAGATGACTCGTTGATAAATGAAGATGAGTCGGAACTCTATTTGCCATTTCATCAGCCAAGGTTCCTTAGAGTTCGAATCTTCAGTAAGGCTTTGAAGGCGGGCGGTTAGCATGCCAGCTTTTAGCAAAAGGAACTACCCAGACGCTATGAATTATGTTTAATGGTATTTTTTTGGTCGAGTTTGTGAGGGTTGGGGGCACGACCAGAAGCTACATGGTACCTTTTGTGATGGAAATTCTCTTGGAGAGAGAATCCACCAGCTGGTATTGTACTACCTGGGAATGAAAAATCATAGTGGTTTTCTTAAAGGAGCTTCGGAAGTACTAGGGACTAGCCCATGCTTGTGAATGGAGAAATCTATCTTATAAGGATCATGTCGGTCGTATGCTTCGACTACAAAGGCTTAGGCAACTTTAGTGGTGCCAGCGTCGGTTAAGGGACCGGAGTCGTTCTCCCTGAGAAGAAAATCAGCCGGTGGGTCCTAAGTTTTTCCCGCAATCTCATCCTTTGTATTTGAGAGTTCTCTTCAAAGAATCCTCTTGGTCTGGGATGCCTATCATAGACTTAATCATTGTTCCTATGCTCATATGAACTATTGTTAGTTGGAGCTTGAGTGTTGTTTGGCCTGATCGGAATCTGTGTTCTGGCCAGAGTTATTCTGTGACGGCAATTGGAAGGCAGGGTTGCTTTTTCAAAGACAACCACCCTTATGGTGTGTCTTCTTCTAGAGGGCTTTTAGGGGTGTTGAAGGTCGCTCTACCATCTAGCAGATGGTATACTTCACAAACACTCCCCAGAAAGTCGCTGAGGCCTTCGAGGACTACACCTATATTAGATCCTCTTAGCCAAAGCTAACTCTCCTTAGCTTGAATGATACAAATCCTAACTTCATTTAGCTTAGATGATGCAGCTCCAATCTTGTTCCTCAGGGTGAGTAGAATCAAACCCTTGTTTAGAACTCGACATGTTTTCTCAAAAAAAAAAAAAAAGTAGTCCCATGGTGGGCGCCATACTATTGATGACTAAGATCAAACATTCAATTGTATCTAGAAGATGATAGGTTTAGTTCAGTGTTGATGAAGGGCTGGTTTCTTCCCAGACTTTATGTCTGGTTTTTGAATTGGGGTATTGATCAATCTGCACGTGTAGAAACTCATAATAGGGAGAGGATTAGTTCCCTGGTGGTTCCTTCGACGGTCAAGTTAGTGAAACCTGAGTGGGGAAGGAGAAGGTCAGGAACCGATGTGGTTCTTGAGATGACAATGTACGGTTATAGAGGATCTGTGTGTGATCCTCTGTGTAAATGAAGAACTATGTGTTCTTCTTCTTTCTTAGAGAGAGAGAGAGACAACCTTAGAGAGTGAGCTTCTCATGAGGTTAGGAGTCTACATGTATATATCTCCATCATGGGGATAAATAGGTTACTTCTAGCCAAGTATAGGGAGGTCATGGTGAAGTGCGGGCTAAGAGCCAAGTCATCCCTCACTTTATAGGTATCAGCTGGCGACTGGAGGGAAAGTCACTTTAGCACGAGAGATGGTGTCTCCGTATTTTTTGGAATGTGATTGAGAGAGTGGCAGGAGGCATGCTGGCAGGCTGAGTCATCCCTCGCTTTAGAGGTGTCGGCTGGCGACTGGAGGGGAAGTCACTTTGGCACGAGAGAGTGTGTCTCTGCATTTTTTGGAAAGTGATTGAGAGTGTGGCAGAAGGCACGTGGGTAGGCTAACAAGTCATGGATACCATCAGGCTAGAATCTGGATAAGGCTTGTCTAAGATGGACTGGAATACTAGCATAAACTCTAGGGGAGAGGCTTGAGGCGGAGGTTACTCCTCAACTTAGTTGATAGTAGGGAATATTCACCAAGTCGTCTTCATAAGTAGGGTCGGCTGACCCTGCCTTTCGTGTCGGCATGAAAGAATATCAACTTGATGAGTCAGCGGGGTCGAGGCCTTTGTTGGGCTTGGGTCGCTAAGTTGATTAGGGCATTGATTGCTGAAATGCACTCATCAGTGCTTTTCTTGTACATTACATTTTTGGCGAATGGGAACACCATAACAGCTTCAAAAATTTTTAAAATTTATTAAATGCATTATCCAGTGTTCTTTG
>NC_033802.1:56995098-57017064 GCF_001876935.1 Asparagus officinalis
TCAGGAGCCGGCCTAACACTTGACTCGTGTGATCACCTCTGGATGAGATCCAGAAACACAAAACAAAAAAGAAGGAGAAAATGACAATTTTTTTATATATATATATATATAATTTATTTATTTATTTTAAGAATTATATAGGACTTTAACGAAATTACACACACACACCCCCTTTTCTTTCTTTTTTTATTTGCATAGGCTAAAAAAATGAGGATGTTTATATGGGCTAAAGAAAATGAGTTTTTTATACAAATAGTGTGGTTCATGGAGAACTAACACCTCCTCTTCTTCGAGTGTAGAAAATTTTAAAAATAGTTTAAATGTTGACCATTAACCCTAAAAATATGACCATTTTTAGGATTTTCTATCTCGATAGGCCCATGTGAGAAAACTTGTTTAACAATATACAGACCCGTCCAAATTAATCTTAATTTTTTGGGAAAAAGATGTAATTTTGAGTTAATGAGTAACATTTTTTATCCCGGAGTGAAATTCTTCCGTAAAATTAAATTATCATGAAAAATCTTGATTTCCTCTTTGTAAAATTTTGAGTTTATATATGCATCATTCCGAATTTCTTCTAATTCATTTAATTGGAGCATTCTTGTCTTTCCTGCTAAGTCTTAATCAAGATTCAATTGTTTAATAGCCCACATGTGTTCTAGCTCAACTATTAAATGATAAGCTTTTCCAAACACAAGCATGTACGGTTACATCTCCAAATTGGTTTTGAAGGCTTTACGATATGCCAATGGAGCATCACACAATTTAACAGACCGATCTTTTTTGTTATGATTAATGGTTTTTCTAAGATTTGTTTGATCTGTCTATTCATGACCTCTACTTGACCACTAGTTAAGGAGTCGATAATTTGTGTGTAATTAGAATATTTCCTCATCAAAGCCTCAAAAGGACGATTACAAAAATGTGTACCAGTGTTAGTAATGATTGTTCGGGGCGCTCCAAACCAGGCAAAAATGTTCTCCTTCAAAAACCTGACAACAACCGTGTTGTCATTAGTCTTTAAAGCTATCGCTTCAACCCATTTCGACATGTACTCTATGGCTAGTAGAATCTAGATATTTTTAAAGGAATTTGGAAATGGTCCCATGAAATCTATATCCCACAAATCAAAAAGTTCAATGGCTAAAATGGGTTGTAAGGGTATCATATTTCTTCTAATAATTTTTCCTAAGAGCTGTCAACAGTTATAGGTTTTGTAAAACTCACAGAAATCTTTGAACAGAGTGAATTTTCTCAGCTATTTTCCTAGGCCAAAGTGACCTCCACATGCTTGCTCATGACAAAAAGATAGAACACTCCTAGTTTCTTCACTTGGAATACACCTCCAAAAAAGCTGACCAGGATAATAATTAAACAGATATGGATCATCCCAGTAAAAGTATTTCACCTAGGAGAGAAAACATAATCTATCCTGTTTAGACCAATGAGAAGAGGTCTGTTTCATGACTAAGTAATTTACAATATCGACAAACCACAGAACAGATTGGATTTGTGGAGTTGTTCATCTGGAAAATATTCATTGATTGGGATATTTGATGTTGGTGCATTTAGAAGTCTAGAAAGATGATCTGTTATGGAGTTTCTGCTCCTTTTCTGTCAAGAATTTGGATGTCAAACTCTTGAAGTAAGAGAATCCATCTAATGAGTCGTGCTTTAGCATCTTTCTTAATCAAAAGATACTTAAGTATGACGTGATCCGTGAAAACTTTGGTCAAAGACCCGTAAGATTAGACCTGAATTTTTCTAAGGGAAATACTATAGCTAAAAACTCTTTCTCAGTGAAAAAGTAATTTTGCTGGGCATCTTTCAGTGTCCTACTAGCATATTAGATCACATGCGGTTTTCCATCAATTTATTGTCCTAGGATATCACCAATTGCAAAATCAGATACATCACACATTAATTCGAAGGGTAAAGTCCAATCTGGTGCATGAATGATAGGGGTTGTAGTTAGCTTCTTTTTCAAATAATCAAAAGCTTTTAGGCATTAAGGGGAGAAATCAAATGGTGTATCCTTGGCTAAGAGATTGGTCATAGATCTAGCAATTTAGCTAAAATCTTTGATGAAACATCTATAAAAATTAGTATGACCAAGAAATGATCTAACATCCTTGACATTTTTGGGAGGAGGAAGGTTAGAAATGGGATCTACCTTAGCTTTGTCAACTTCGATATCCCTATTGAAAACAACATGCCCTAAGACAATGCCTTGTTTAACCATGAAGTGATATTTCTCCCAATTGAGAGTTATATTTTTCTCCCTACACCGTGACAAGATTAGTTTAAGATGATGTAAACACTCAGACAATGCGTCACCAAAAATGGAAAAGTCATCTATGAAAATTTCTAGAAAATGTTCTACCATGTCAGAGTAATTTTTCTAGGCATCTTTCAGTGTCCTACTAGCATAGTAGATCACATACGATTTTCTATTAATTTTTTGTCCTAGGACATCACTAATTGCAAAATCAGATGCATCACATATTAATTCGAAGGGTAAAGTCCAATCTGGTGCATGAATGATAGGGGCTGTGGTTAGCTCCTTTTTCAGATAATCAAAACCTTTGAGGCATCGAGGGGAGAAATCAAATGGTGTATCCTTGGCTAAGATATTAGTCAAAGATCTAGCAATTTTGCTAAAATCTTTGATGAAATATCTATAAAAATTAGAATGACCAAGAAATGATTTAACATCCTTGATATTTTTGAGAGGAGAAAGGTTAGAAATAGGATCTACCTTAGCTTTGTCAACTTCGATACCCCTATTGGAAACTACATGCCTTAAGACAATGCCTTGTTTGACCATGAAGTTATATTTCTTCCAATTGAGAGTCAGATTTTTCTCCATACATCGTGACAAGACTAGTTTAAGATGATGCAAACACTCAGACAATGCGTCACCAAAAATGAAAAAGTCAACCATAAAAATTTCTAGAAAACATTCTACCATGTCAGAGAAAACACGGATCATGCATCATTGGAATATGGAGGGTGCGTTACACAACCCAAAAGGAATGTGCTGGTAGGCAAAGTCTTCATATGGGTACGTGAAAGTGGTTTTCTCTTGACCTTCGGAGCAATAGGAATCTGATTGTAACCTGAATATCCATCTAATAAATAATAAAACTCTTGTTCTGCTAAGCGCTCTAACATCTGGTCTATAAATGGAAGAGGGAATTCATCTTTCCAGGTGGCTAAGTTGAATTTTCTATAGTCAATGTAGACTCACCATCTAGTTTAGATTCGAGTAGGAATTAACTTATTAGCCTCATTTTGGATCACAGTGATCCCAGATTTCTTTATAACTACTTGGATCGGACTTACCCAAGAATTATTTGAAATGGGATAGATGATCCCATGATTAAGACATTTCAGAATGTTTTTCCTAACAGCTACTTTCATTACTGGGTTTAACCTGCGTTGAAGATCTTTAGCAGGTTTGACATCATCTATCATATGGATTCGATGTTGAATAATGGTTGGACTAATCCCTTTAATATCAGCCATGGTCCATCTAATGGCTTCCCTATTCTCTCTTAACACATCTAAGAGAGCTTCCTTTTGATGGGTTTCAAATCAGAAGAAATGATAACTGATAAAGTCTTATTCTTCCCCAAGTAGGCATACTCTAGATTTATTGGTAAAGCTTTGAGTTCAAACTTAGGGGGGTTACTCTATGGATGGGCAAAGTTGACTCAGGTCTCTGTATCCAAGGGTTCACGTTGCCGGCTAATTGTAGATATATTATTGACGAGCAGATCTAAGCTAATCTCTTCATCGAAAGTCTCCTCAAGATTTAAGTCAGATAAATAGATGTCTGACTCACACTCTCCCTCTTGTTGTTCACTAGAAATTCCTTGAATAAAGTTCACCTCTATAGGTTGATCAGATGGATCACTGGATTGCTTTGCTAAGTTAAAAATATTGAGATCAATAGTTATATTCATAAAAAATAGCTTCATTTGACTAGTTCCATAATTGATCAAAGCATTTGAGGTTGTTAAGAATGGTCTATCTAGTATAACTAGGGTTTGACCTTTGAGATTGGAAATGGGTTGTGTTTTTAGGACAATAAAATCAACAAGAAAAATAAACTCTCCAACCTTGATCAAAACATCCTCTACCTCTCCCTTGAGAATTTTCATAGATCTATCAGCTAGTTGTAGGCTACATCCTGTTAGTTTAAACTCTCCTACACCTAGCTATTGATAGATCGAATTTGAAAGAAGGTTTACACTAGCTCCTAAGTCCAAAAGTATCTTATCAATAAGGGTATTTCTTATAACACAAGAAATAGTAGGGCAACAGGGTCCTTATATTTTAGGGGCATGGGTTTTGAAAATATGTCACTGAGAACATTAGTGGTTCTTTTCTTAGTGCATAAGTTCTTTAAAAATTCTGCATAAGTGGAAATTTGTTCAATTATATCTAAGAGAAGGATATTGACTTTGACCTGTTTGAAAGTTTCTTAGTGCATAAGTTCTTTAAAAATTCTGCATAAGTGGAAATTTGTTCTATTTTAGGGGCATGGGTTTTGAAAGTTTGGAAATTTGTTCAATGAGTTTTTGCTAGGTCTGAGTCTATCTGGAAAGTGAGCAACAGTCTTACACCTATCTGGATAAGGCTCAGTCTCAGTTTTAGCTTATTGGTAAATAGAATGAGTCATTTTGTCAGAAAGAGCGTATCGGATGGGAGAAAGGGTTTGATCCAATGGCATTTTAACTTGGTTATCTATCTATTTCCTGGATCACAACGTATGAACTGCATTCACTTGACTTGGTTGCTTTGGACTTGATCTAGTGTCTTTAGGGTTGACAACAAGTTGACTTGGAAAATTTCCTTTCTCTCTTTCACTCACAACATTGGCTACTTGCCCAAGTTAAGGTTTCTAACCTGGCTATGGCTTGAGTGTTCGAGTTGAGCACTTGGCCGGTTGTTTGCGTGAAAGAATTCAAAGTGTTTGATGACTGTGTCAACATATTGGTAGTCTGTGTAGAAGCTTTAATCATAGTCTCTAAACATTTTTCTAAGACACTAAGATGTTTATCGTGATTAGATCTTAGAGGCTGAGGAGGATGCTGGTTTGGAAAGGCAGATTAGATTGTTAAAAATTATTTGTTGTGTTGAATAGAACTGTGTTTCCTCAAGAAAATGTTGGTTTGAATTGGGAGTGAAGTTTTAATTTTCAAAGTAATTTCTCTGATTCCATGCAAAATTGAGATAACTTCTCTAATTTGGATTGTAGGTTTGAGAAAACAGATCATTTCTAGGATGCTGGAATACAGTGTTCATCTGCTCTAGTGGTTGAGTGTTTCCTAAGAGGGGACATTCCTCTGAAACATGGACTGGAGAAAGACAGTTATGACATTCCTCTGAAACATGGGCTGGAGGTGGAAACTTGATTAATTTGGCTAGAGTTCGTTCTTTGATTTTCAAGGCTTCTAATATGTACAGAATTGTAGTCATCTTTGCTTCAAAGGCTATGTTTGACTCTAAGGAAAGACCACTACATTTGGATTGGGGAACTGATGAAACTCTTTCATCACAATGTTCCAATTGCATGGTTTTTTCAGATAAACTCTCTAAAATTTCCAGGCTTCATCACCATTTTTCTTTATGAAGTCCCCTTGAGACATTGATTCTAAGAAAGTTTTTAAAGAATAATCCAATCCTTCATAGATGATTTGGTATAATTGCCACTATTCTAGACCATGGTGAGGACATTGGATAAGAATATCCTTAAATCTATCAAAATACTTCTAGAATGGCTCTTTTGGGACTATCTTAAAGTTCTGAATATTATTTCTAAGTTTAACCATTTTGTGGATAGAGAATTTTTTTAGAAAAATTGTGGCAAATTCATCCCAAGTTGAGATAGAATTTATTGGTAAGCTATACAGTCATTTCTTAGCTTTGTCCTTATAAGCAAAAGAGATAAATCTAAGATTAATTGCATCCTCAGATAGTTCTCAAATCTTAATCATAAGACAAACTCCCTCAAACTTGGAGATAAAAATGTAAGTGTCTTCTATTTCATTTTCTAAGAATTTTGGAAGCATGTTTATGAAATGCGGTCTAAGCTCAAAATTAGTTTCATTGACATCGGATAGCTTAATGCAAGATGAGATTGTATTCCTAGTTGGGTAACACATATCTTGAAGAACTAATAGATTGGTGTTAGCCATTTCTTTAATCTCAAAAATGGTTCAACATGGATTAAATGATTGGTATTATTCCTAATCCAAAATTGTATACACCAAAATAAATTCTTTTCGGTTTTTTTATAAAACATTTAGAGAGAGAAGAAGGAGGAAGATATAAGAAAAACTAAAAGACCAAAAAGATAAGGAGAAGGAGGAGGAAGATATAAGAAAAACCTAACTAAAATAAATCAAGAGCAATCGCTTTGTATCAATCACCTTTAATTCTTAGATTAAGCCTAGACTCTACTAGACCAGCTCCTAACTAAAAACTCCTTTAGTGAAAAGATTGAAGATTACTTGGTCGCTTAGCCAGATAAAGATAGTACTAGAGAGAGATCAAAGATCTAGCCAGGTAAAGATAGTACTAGAAGGAGATCAAAGATCAACTAAGTACCTCGTTCCTTACTAAGCGCTTTACGCAACCCCTAAACATTGTCTTAGACACCAATGGATTTATATAAACTTAAATCGATTCACTTAAGGATTTCTTGTTCCCTAATGAGCTCGAGTTCCTTAGGGGCCAACATTTAATGAGTTTTAAACGGTATGAGTTTGTGTAGTGAGAAATTAGTGATTTGTGGGCTAAGAAAATGGTGATGAAATCCCTTACCTTATCTTGTTTAGGGGGTGTTGCCCTTGAGAATATTTTTAAGTGAGTGTTAGATCAAAATACTCAAATCACTTTGGTGAATTCCTACTAACTATATACAAAGCAACCTTCGAAATTAAAAGCAACTACAAAGGACGCAAAAAAAATCTTTTTGTTTTTTTAATTAAGGTCAACAATTAAATAAATGTGAGAAAGAGAGATCTTGTTTGAGTTTATTATCTTGTTGGTAAATGTCCAAGTGGAGGATGAATTTTTATTAGGGTTGACAAAAAAAATTTAGATCCTAATAGTCTCTAATTGTGAGAAACTAATTTAAAGGGGTGGAATTGAAAATACTAGAAAGATGAGTTACTATAAATAAATGTTCAATCTTCAATCTCCAATATTTGATCTTCAATCTTCATAGTGTTTCCTTCATAAGAAAACACACAAATTAAAGAACCAAAATAGAAAAGTTCTACTTATAAACACCATTCCCCAGCAACGGCGCTAAAAACTTAATAGGTGTTTAAATAATAACCAAAGTTGCAAGCGCACAACTATTAAATTATAGTATAAAAAATATCGATTCCACGAGGAAGGTGTTGTAGGAGATAATCAAAATTGATTTTTAAGTAATGTGGGTGACAATTTAGAAGTGATGAAAGTGTTAGACCCTAGAAGGGGGGTGATTAGGGTCTTATGCTAATCTAATCCGATTATATGCCAATAAAAACTAATTAACAAGTTATCCTAGCAAGTATGAAATATAACAACTATATAAGCTAGGATAAGCAATATGAACAATGAGATATATCCTATATGATGAATATATATATGCAAGGATATATAAACTAACACAAGATGATATATCCTATCAAAGAGATATACAATACGATATATGTATATGCAAGGATATAAAACTAACAAAAGGGGTAAACAATATGAACTAGATAGTGGATCATATAAATAATGAGACAATGACGAAATGAGCAATGAGCACAAATAAGAATAAACTCCAAAGCACATTCAAACACACAATATGATCACGGAGTTCGGACCTTCCGTCCTACGTCTCCGCTCCCCACTCCCGGGGAGAAATCCACTATGACAACCGGGTTTTCTACGTTCACCCGAATAACATTTACACCTCACACTGTCAGTTTTCAACGCTCACCGATCAACATCACTCCTCACAATTGGTTTTCTAGTTCACCGAAAACTTCACAACACACTCGGTTTTCTAGCTCACCGAAAACCTTACAACACTCACAATGTAACAAATATAAATTTGTTCTCTACAATTGATGAGAACTCAATTAAGCACATCTTAATGTTACAATTTCTCACAACCCTAATATACTATGTATGCAAATACAATAAGCTCAAGTGGGTGTGTGTAACAATGAGTATAAATCAAATCAACTAAACTCAAATATAAAATCTAGCTTAAGAACAATGATAATCAAACAAGTATATAAATGTAAAGCTAGAGTTTGAGTTTAGAAAACTTCTCAATTGATAACAAGAGATGGAGGGAGGATAGTTGGAAGTTCAAACTTCAATAGATAATCTCCTTAAGCTCTTGTGGAATTGATTCACAAAACCGAAACACTCAAATGCTTAACAACTTCTTAAAACAAACTTAAACAAACACTAAACAAGTTTAAACCCTTGTTAAACTATTTGAAAAACATTTTCTTGGATGGGTTGAGAACTGAGATCAATGGGGTATTTATAGCCTCCAAGAACCTCAGCCAAAAACCCCAAACAAAAGACCAAAAAGCCATCAGGACAGAGCGGCGGTCGACCGAAAAAATTCACGGTCGACCGCGATCCAGATCCCAAACTGAGAAAACGAGCGCAGACTTCTTCGGTCGACCGGTGCGGTCGACCGTGGGAAGTCTCGAGCTCTCGGTCGACCGCGACGGTCGACTGACAAACTCTCTGCTGCCCACTGACGAATGAACATGGGTGTGGTCGACCGGTACGGTCGACCGAGGACTGATACATGAAAATTGAAGTCTGAACACAGTTTTTCTGATTTTAAAACACTGTTTAAAAATATCAAATAAATTCCAAAAAATGTAAAACTTTGGAGAATGATTGTAGACATGATATCAAATAAATTCCAAAAAGGACTTCCCAAATGAAAAATATCATCATTTTGCAAAATAGTCCAAAACACGAAAATGTAAACATATGAATTTTGACATTTAGGCTAAACCATGTTTTGAAACTTTGCACAATAATTTTGTTGACTTAATAAAATATGTATATGATTTTTGTTAAGTCCAAAAACTAAGAATATAGAATTTTTACAAAATTGCATATTCTATGCAATGTTTTCGAAAAACATAATAGTAAATATGAAATATGTGATTTCATATTATAAACATGAAAAACCAAAAACACGTGTATGTATATATATAACTATATATATACATAGAAACCAAAACTTATGTATATATATATATAACTATATATATATGTACGAAGAAACCAATAAATGTGTGTGTATAGATAATTGAGCTTAGAGTACTTAACACACATAATATAAATCCTAAACTAAATTACCCAAGCTTGATCTTGATCTTCATTGTAGCTCAACTTGGTACACGTTGCAGATGAAGCTAAACTTGGATCTTGAACTTGAATTGTACGATGCTTCACTCCACAATTCCGCCAACCTCCATTTGATATCGTCGTTGAAGCTCTATTCCATCCATCCTCCAATTACGTTGTTTGTCTATAATAAATAAGAAAACACAAATACTAGATAAATAACATTAGTGGTAAATTATTTGTTAAACATCATCAAAACGAGAAGGCCAACAGAAAGTGGTTATGGAGAGATAAAGAGAGTGGATGTGATACATGTAAATAAAACAAAACTAGGTTGAGAGGGGAGAAAAAAAGATGAAGAAAATAAAGGAAAATGAAAATCAAGAAACAAATAAAGAAAAATTAAGAATAAAGAAGGAAATCAAGAAAGTAAAATATATAGGATTCAATTTGAGATATGAGGAATCTAGGATTGAATCCACTAGTTAATTTTACTTAGAAATTATAAACTATTCTCTTTTTATCATATTTTACTTAAGATTTATTAAGCATAGACTATTAAACCACTTAAGAAAAGCATAACCTATCAAATTATCATCCAAGTAAAAGTAACATCATGAAAAGAATAACGACTAGATATTAATTATAGAATTCATAAGCATAACCTATCAAACCACTCAAGTTAAGCATAGATTATCAAATTCTTCTTCTACCAATTAGTTCTCTAGTTGATTATACCAAATATGATTATTTTAAGCACAAGTGAATAACTCACAAATTATAAAATAAATCAAACTAGTTTCATACAATTCTAGAATTTCTACAAGATTTAGTTTCACATCATAGAAAATAAAAACAAAGAAATAAAATCTAGACTAGAGAGAATACACAAAATAGAATAAAAATAAGAACTAACTACAAAGAGGAAAATAAGAACAAAAATTAAAGATCTAAACTATGAACAAAAAGAAAAGAACATAAAAGGAAATCTACACTATACAAGAATATAAATCTATATTAAAAAATAAAAAAGCAAGAAAATATTACAAAAATAAAGACAAGAAAGTAAACTACTCTACAATACATCAAAATAAATCTAAAACAAGAGGGTTCTAGGCCTTTGAATATCTAAAAAATAAGAAAAGAAAATATTGCAAGAAAATAAAAGATAAAAGAAAAAAATTACATTGCAAGAGAGTTTTAGCCTTTTGAAAGCAATCCTTCATCTTCATCTTCATCTTCATTTTCATCTTCATCATCAAATAAAGAGAAGAAAAGAAAAATATGAAGATGTGAAAAATTATTTTATCTATTGCAACAAAGTTATAAATTTTAAAATGTCTTCTTAATTAAGAGTAATATTTCTTTCCAAATAGAGTTTTTATAAAAAATTTCACACTCAAATCCCCCATCCTCTACCCCTATTTATAGCCTACAGCAATGAATGAGAACCCTTGGATATTGCTTGGCGATCAAGGATTAAATCTTAGTCAGAATTTTGATTCTATTATGAACCAATCGGTTGACCAATCGGTTGACCAATCGGTTGGTCAATCGGTTGGCCAACTGATTGGCCAATCGGTTGGTCGACAAATTGGTTTGTAATAAATTTGATTTTTTTTGTTGATTTCTTGACCCAATTTCTTCATGGATCCTTGAGCTTTCTTGGGCCTTATTTTATCTTTATATTTGGACTACAATAAATGGTAGAAAATCAGAACTTAATTCTTTTGGACTTTTATTCATTAATTCTTTATTAACCTACAAATTAAGATAAAACATATTTATTAGTGACATTGTTATTCAAATAAAATAGATAATAAGGGTATAACATGTAATAAAAATGTGATTATCAGTAATTTTATCATAAAGAAACAAATGTGTTTTACAGTTTATAAAAATTCTAGATTTATGATGTCTTGAGGTAATCTTTATTACTAAGAGTAGCCATAGCATCTTAGATCATAAGGATTGTCAAATAAGGATTAACACATTTCATTAAGTATTAATGACATCTAAGTTGTGATTAATTCAAAGAAATAGTAACCCGGCCGGCCGGCCCCATAGGAAAGTTATTATTGTTTTGGGTTAATTGGAATAAGATGTTAAAAAGCAATATTCCTAGGCCCATAGGTATAGAATAATTTATTTCTTGATATTAATTTTAATTAACCTTATTAATAAAATAAGAATAAATTCATGAATGATGCTACCTCTACACACAGAAAGGTTTGAATTTAATTTAGATATATTCAAAACTAACATTGGCTATTTAGAACTCAAGTTTTATTTTATAGTACTAAAGTTTAATGCATATTAAGTCTCATGTCAATAAGAATATCTGAGGCTCTATTTCAGATTTCCCTAAGGTCAAAGACTACTTGAAAGCCATTGAAGAATAATTATTTAGCTCGGATAAAGCTTTGGCCAACACCTTGATGAAGAGACTTTCAAGTAAAACATTCAACCTCTCTAAGAATATGCATGAGCACATCATGTAAATGAGGGACACTGCTATTCAACTCAAGTCTCTTAAGATAGAAATTTCTGAGTCATTCCTAAGTGAATTTTATTTTAAACTCTCTCCCATCTGAATATGGGTCATTTAAAATTCTCATAACACACATAAAAAAAATTGTTTGTGAATGAATTATTGACCATGTGTGTTCAGGAGGAAGAGAGTCTAAATAATGAGAAGCCTAAAAGTGCTCATTTAACTCCTCCAAATAAAGGAAGTACTGGAAGAACAATCATGCTCAACAAGGAAAGAAGAAGGAAAATATGCTAATGAAGAAATATGATGATAAGGATAATGTTTTTTTTTTTTTGCAAAAAGGCTAGGCGTATGAAGAATATTGTATTAAGTACAAGAAATGGCTCATAAAGAAAGGTAATTTCATCTATTTTGTGTGTCACGAATCCTTATTTGTTTTTTAAAATGCTGTTTAAAAATATCAAATAAATTCCAAAAAATGTAAAACTTTGGGGAATGATTGTAGACATGATAATATAGACATGATATCAAATAAATTCCAAAAAGGACTTCCCAAATGAAAAATATCATCATTTTGCAAAATAGTCCAAAACACGAAAATGTAAACATATGAATTTTGACATTTAGGCTAAACCATGTTTTGAAACTTTGCACAATAATTTTGTTGACTTAATAAAATATGTATATGAACAATGAATACCATATTTTCACAAAATTGCATATTCTATGCAATGTTTTCAAAAACATAATAGTAAATATGAAATATGTGATTTCATATTATAAACATGAAAAACCAAAAACACGTGTATGTATATATATAACTATATATATACATAGAAACCAAAACTTATGTATATATATATATAACTATATATATATGTACGAAGAAACCAATAAATGTGTGTGTATAGATAATTGAGCTTAGAGTACTTAACACACATAATATAAATCCTAAACTAAATTACCCAAGCTTGATCTTGATCTTCATTGTAGCTCAACTTGGTACACGTTGCAGATGAAGCTAAACTTGGATCTTGAACTTGAATTGTACGATGCTTCACTCCACAATTCCGCCAACCTCCATTTGATATCGTCGTTGAAGCTCTATTCCATCCATCCTCCAATTACGTTGTTTGTCTATAATAAATAAGAAAACACAAATACTAGATAAATAACATTAGTGGTAAATTATTTGTTAAACATCATCAAAACGAGAAGGCCAACAGAAAGTGGTTATGGAGAGATAAAGAGAGTGGATGTGATACATGTAAATAAAACAAAACTAGGTTGAGAGGGGAGAAAAAAAGATGAAGAAAATAAAGGAAAATGAAAATCAAGAAACAAATAAAGAAAAATTAAGAATAAAGAAGGAAATCAAGAAAGTAAAATATATAGGATTCAATTTGAGATATGAGGAATCTAGGATTGAATCCACTAGTTAATTTTACTTAGAAATTATAAACTATTCTCTTTTTATCATATTTTACTTAAGATTTATTAAGCATAGACTATTAAACCACTTAAGAAAAGCATAACCTATCAAATTATCATCCAAGTAAAAGTAACATCATGAAAAGAATAACGACTAGATATTAATTATAGAATTCATAAGCATAACCTATCAAACCACTCAAGTTAAGCATAGATTATCAAATTCTTCTTCTACCAATTAGTTCTCTAGTTGATTATACCAAATATGATTATTTTAAGCACAAGTGAATAACTCACAAATTATAAAATAAATCAAACTAGTTTCATACAATTCTAGAATTTCTACAAGATTTAGTTTCACATCATAGAAAATAAAAACAAAGAAATAAAATCTAGACTAGAGAGAATACACAAAATAGAATAAAAATAAGAACTAACTACAAAGAGGAAAATAAGAACAAAAATTAAAGATCTAAACTATGAACAAAAAGAAAAGAACATAAAAGGAAATCTACACTATACAAGAATATAAATCTATATTAAAAAATAAAAAAGCAAGAAAATATTACAAAAATAAAGACAAGAAAGTAAACTACTCTACAATACATCAAAATAAATCTAAAACAAGAGGGTTCTAGGCCTTTGAATATCTAAAAAATAAGAAAAGAAAATATTGCAAGAAAATAAAAGATAAAAGAAAAAAATTACATTGCAAGAGAGTTTTAGCCTTTTGAAAGCAATCCTTCATCTTCATCTTCATCTTCATTTTCATCTTCATCATCAAATAAAGAGAAGAAAAGAAAAATATGAAGATGTGAAAAATTATTTTATCTATTGCAACAAAGTTATAAATTTTAAAATGTCTTCTTAATTAAGAGTAATATTTCTTTCCAAATAGAGTTTTTATAAAAAATTTCACACTCAAATCCCCCATCCTCTACCCCTATTTATAGCCTACAGCAATGAATGAGAACCCTTGGATATTGCTTGGCGATCAAGGATTAAATCTTAGTCAGAATTTTGATTCTATTATGAACCAATCGGTTGACCAATCGGTTGACCAATCGGTTGGTCAATCGGTTGGCCAACTGATTGGCCAATCGGTTGGTCGACAAATTGGTTTGTAATAAATTTGATTTTTTTTGTTGATTTCTTGACCCAATTTCTTCATGGATCCTTGAGCTTTCTTGGGCCTTATTTTATCTTTATATTTGGACTACAATAAATGGTAGAAAATCAGAACTTAATTCTTTTGGACTTTTATTCATTAATTCTTTATTAACCTACAAATTAAGATAAAACATATTTATTAGTGACATTGTTATTCAAATAAAATAGATAATAAGGGTATAACATGTAATAAAAATGTGATTATCAGTAATTTTATCATAAAGAAACAAATGTGTTTTACAGTTTATAAAAATTCTAGATTTATGATGTCTTGAGGTAATCTTTATTACTAAGAGTAGCCATAGCATCTTAGATCATAAGGATTGTCAAATAAGGATTAACACATTTCATTAAGTATTAATGACATCTAAGTTGTGATTAATTCAAAGAAATAGTAACCCGGCCGGCCGGCCCCATAGGAAAGTTATTATTGTTTTGGGTTAATTGGAATAAGATGTTAAAAAGCAATATTCCTAGGCCCATAGGTATAGAATAATTTATTTCTTGATATTAATTTTAATTAACCTTATTAATAAAATAAGAATAAATTCATGAATGATGCTACCTCTACACACAGAAAGGTTTGAATTTAATTTAGATATATTCAAAACTAACATTGGCTATTTAGAACTCAAGTTTTATTTTATAGTACTAAAGTTTAATGCATATTAAGTCTCATGTCAATAAGAATATCTGAGGCTCTATTTCAGATTTCCCTAAGGTCAAAGACTACTTGAAAGCCATTGAAGAATAATTATTTAGCTCGGATAAAGCTTTGGCCAACACCTTGATGAAGAGACTTTCAAGTAAAACATTCAACCTCTCTAAGAATATGCATGAGCACATCATGTAAATGAGGGACACTGCTATTCAACTCAAGTCTCTTAAGATAGAAATTTCTGAGTCATTCCTAAGTGAATTTTATTTTAAACTCTCTCCCATCTGAATATGGGTCATTTAAAATTCTCATAACACACATAAAAAAAATTGTTTGTGAATGAATTATTGACCATGTGTGTTCAGGAGGAAGAGAGTCTAAATAATGAGAAGCCTAAAAGTGCTCATTTAACTCCTCCAAATAAAGGAAGTACTGGAAGAACAATCATGCTCAACAAGGAAAGAAGAAGGAAAATATGCTAATGAAGAAATATGATGATAAGGATAATGTTTTTTTTTTTTTGCAAAAAGGCTAGGCGTATGAAGAATATTGTATTAAGTACAAGAAATGGCTCATAAAGAAAGGTAATTTCATCTATTTTGTGTGTCACGAATCCTTATTTGTTGAAGTTTTAAATAGTTTTTAGTGGATTGATTCTCATTACTATGCAGGACTTTCTCAAACTATGGAAGCCGAAGGGAATGAATAGTGCATCTATTCAGGAAATCAGATGCATTCACAAGTCAAACAAGTGGGAACCTTTAGATTGATTTTAAAGACTGGTTTCACAATGGATTTAGAAAATATGTTTTATGTTCCAGAATTCTCTAGAAATTTGATTTCAATTTCGAAAATAGTTTCTACTGGTTATGATTTTCATTTTGAAGGAACATATTTTGATATGTTATTGAATAAAGTCCATGTTGGTGGTGGAGCCTTAATTGATAATTTGTACAAAATTGATCTAGATCTCACATTTGAATCGACTTACTTGATTATGCATGTTGATATTAGCATAAAGAGAAATTTCATTAATGAGAACTCTTCTATCTTATGGCATAGGAGATTGAGACATATCTCCGTAGAGCAAAATAAGAGATTAGTAAATGATAGAGTGTTAAATACTCTTGATTTTTCTGAGTTTGGTACTTGTGTGGACTGCATTAAGGGAAAGCAAACCAACGAGTCCACTAAAACTGCTAAGCAGAGTTCTAGTATTTTGGAAATCATACACACTGATACCTGTGAATCTTTTACTACTTCTTGCCCAAATGGTCAGAGATACTTTATCTCATTTATTGATGGCCACACCAGATATATGTATCTTAATCTCCTTTTTGACAAAGCAGAGGCATTATATGCCTTTAAGAGCTATAACGCAGAGGTAGGAAAACAAAAGGATAAGAAAACTAAAATTATTAAATTAGATAGAGGCGAAGAGTACTGTGGTAGGTACACAAGATAAGGGACAAATGACAGGTCCATTTGCAAAATTCCTCAATGAAGAGGGCATCATTGACTATATACAATGCACGATACACCACATCAAAATGGTGTATCAGAAAGGAGGAATCAAACGGTTATTGCATGGTGAGGTGCATGATTAGCGATTCTAATCTTTCGAAGTCTCTTTGAAGCGAAACCTTGAAAACTGCAGTGTATATTTTAAATAAGGTTTCATCTAAAAGTGTTCCTAAAATACCATTTGAACTATAGTGTGGATGGAAGCCTAGTTTAAATCATTTGCTCATATGGGTTGTCCAGCTGAAGTGAGAATTTATAAAACACACATAAAGGAACTTGATCCAAGGATAATTAGTGGTTATTTTATTGGCTATCTAGGTAATTCCAAAGGATATCGCTTTTGTGGTCCTTCACACTCTACAAGAGTAATTGAGGCTAAAATGCTAAATTTCTTGAGGATTCTGAACCTAGTGGGAGTGCATTTCCTTTTAGAATAGAATTTGAAGAAGTACTTGAGGAAATAGAGTTGCATAAAGATAGAGATTTGGTTGTTCTTCAAGAAAATCAAATAGATAACCTTGACCAACAACCAGTCCAACAGCAACCAACCCACGAAATTGAAGTTCATAATGAACCTCATGTTGATGTAAATCAAGAGGTAGGATTAAGAAGGTCCTCAAAGGAAAGAAAATCAACTATTTCCAGTGACTATGTTGTATATCTTCAGGAGTCTGATTTTCATATTGGACATAAAGATGATCTGCATACCTTTTCGCAAGCTGTGAATGGAGATCAATCTACTCTTTAGTATGATGCTATGAAATAAGAGATGGAATCTATGGCTAAAAATAAGTCTAGGAGCTTGTCGAATTACCAAAGGGGTTGTGACTATAGGCTACAAATGGATTCACAAGTCCAAAAGGGACGCTTCTGATAATGTCGAACAATATAAGGCTAGATTTTAGCCATACTTTTTACTCAAAAGGAAGGCATTGATTATCTTGAAACCTTCTCTCTAGTTTCTAAGAAGGATTTATTTTGGGTTACCATGACTCTAATAGCTCATTTAATCTGGAGTTATATTAAATAGATGTGAAAATCTGCCTTTCTGAATGGGGATCTTTAGGAAGAAACATACATGAGGTAACTAGAAGGATTTTCTAATAATAAAGATAGTTTACAAGCTAAAGAGATCTATATATGGACTAAAATAAGCCTCACGTCAGTGGTATAAAAAGTTTTACAATGTTGTTTCCTACTATGAATTTTCTAAGAACATCATTGATCAATGCATATATCTTAACGCTAGTGGAAGCAAGGTTATATTTGTGGTCTTATATGTGAATATATTCTACTTGAAAGCAGTGATCTAGGTTTGCTACATGAGACAAAACAATTCCTCTTCAAAAACTTTAAAATGAAGGATTTAAGTGAAGCTTTTATGTCATTGACATAGAAATTCATAAAGATAGATCCAAAATAACTCTAGGACTATCTTAAAGGGCCTACATTTAAAATGCATTAGAAAGATTCAGAATGAAATATTGTGCATCCATGTTCGCACTTATCATCAAAGGGGATAGTCTCAGTTAAGATTATTGTCCATAAAAAGAACTAGAATAGGAATAGATGAAGAGCATTCCGTATGCATTAGTCGTGGGTAATTTGATGTATGCACAAGTCTACACTAGACCTAACATCCGATTTACATTAGGATTATTGTGTTGATACCAGAATAATTTTGGTATGGAGCATTAGAGGGCTGCTAAAAGAGTCATGAGATAACTGAAGGGAACCAATGACTCCAGATCGATTTACAGTCATATTGATCATTTGGAGATGGTCGATTATTCAGATTCAGATTTTGCTGGATGTGCAGATTCAAGAAAGTCTACTTTAGGATATGTCTTCCTTTTCCCCGGAGGTGCTATATTTTGGAGGAGTACTAAGAAGATAATTGTTGCTTCATCTACCATGGAGGCAAAGTTTATTGTATGCTATGAAGCCACTATACAGGCATTATGGTTAAGGAACTTTTTCTCAATTCTCAAAGCCGTCAATGCTACTGCGAGGCCGATGACGATCTATTATGATAATTCAGTGGCTGTTTTCTTCTCCAAAAATAATAAAAGTGGAAGCCAAAGCAAGCATATCGACATAAAGTATATTAATGTTAAAGAGAATGTGAAATAAAGTATTTTGTCCATTCAACACATTAATTCCAAGCTTACGATTGCAGATCCAATGACCAAAGGATTGCTAGCAAAATAGTTCTAAGTCATGTGGAGCATATGGGATTAATTTAGCTCATCATGTGTTTGTTTTCTCTCTAATTATTTTTTAGACATGTTTTGAATATTCTTGCAGAATAAATAAAGTTTGATTTTATAGTGCATAAATAAAGTATTCATATTTAAATTATATCTGTTAGGATAGTTAAAGTAGGACCCCAAGTGACGTGTAGGAAGTCATTAATAAAATTTGATCATAAAGTTGCTCACTTAGTGAATTTATACATCATGGTACATGGAAGACTGAGCTCGTTATTACTAAGGGCTCGACCGCTATGATTTGTGCATTAGATTCTTAATTTGAGTGGGAGCTATCCACTACTAATTGGTATGAAGTTTAATTATGACCATACTTCTATATTAATTATGAGATATTTGTATCATGTGGACCTAGTGGGAAAATGTTATATTCGGATAAAGTTTTGGCCCACACTATACAAATTAATACAAATTATCTTAATTTATTATGGTATTTAAATTCTTATACAATAAGGAATTGTAATAGATTGAGGTAAGATCACATCTAGATAGCTTCCTAGATGGATGGAAACTATCTTTTAAGAAGTCTTATTTTTTAAGAATTCTAGTTATAAAAGAGGTCCCTAGCCTAGCCTATAAATACATTCATAATTCCTCCAACAGATTTAGGCTATTCGGTATGACATAGACTAGAAATTCTTTCTATATTTATTTATTCTAATGGTGATCTAATTTTGATCTTTGTTTCTGTATATGCTTAGATTATCTCTAGTTTGATCTAATTTTTCTGAGTTGCAGATCATGCTAGACAACAATGGCTAGAGGGGGGTGATTAGGGTCTTATGCTAATCTAATCCGATTAAATTCTAATTAAAAATTAATTAACAAGTTATCCTAGCAAGTATGAAATACAATAATATATGTGAGCTAGGATAAGCAATATGAACAAGGGATATATCCTAGTAATAAGATATACTATGAGTTATATACAAGGATATGAAACTAAGGGTGATATAAACATGAACAAGATAAACAAGATAGTGGATAATATGAACTAAGAGCAAATGACAAAGGCGACATAAACAATAAGCATGAATGTAAAAGAACGTCAACGGCAAACTCAAACAAGCAATATGATCACGGAGTTCGGACCTTCCGTCCTACGTCTCCGCTCCCCACTCTCGGAAGGAGAGGAGATACGATAATTTAATACTAATGTTGTTTGTCTAAGTGTTTGTGTTTTCCTATGTATTATAGACAAACAACGTCGTTGGAGGATGGATGGAATAGAGCTTCAACGATCATATCCAAAGGAGGTTGGCGGAATGTCGGTGAAGCCTTGCTATTCAAAGTTCAAGATCCAGTTCAAGCTTCATCCGCGAGATTACCAATCAAGCTTATTGAAGCGAATCAGATCATTGCTTGGGAAATTTAGTTTAGTGAATTTATATTATGTATGTTAGTACTTTAAGCTCAATCATATACACACATACACGTGTTTGGTTTTTGTATAATATATAGTTATATATATACATATATGTTTTGGTTTGATAGTTTTCAAGTTTTACTATGAACAATTGAATATAATTAGAAAACATATTTTTGTTTCATACTCATGATGCATATATATGATTTCATCAATATCAATTTTAAGTTACTTAAATGAAATCATGTTTTAGTGGCATTAATATGTGTATTTTAATAAAATACTACATTCATTGTTTATAGACTTCATAACAATAGTTTACATCTTTCTTCAAGTCTATAAAACATTTTGTAAAGTTTCAAAAGTTTGTTTAGCCAAAATGTCAAAATTCACGATGTTTAGATTTTCGTGTTGGACTATTTTACAAAATCATGATTTTTTCATTTGGGAAGTCCTTTTTCGAAACCAGTCATTGTAGCATGTTTATTATCATGTCTTATAATCATTCACCCCAAAGTTTACATTTTTTTGGAATTTATTTGATATTTTTAAACAGTGTTTTAAAATCAGAAAACAGTTTTCAGACCTGATTTTCATATATCAGTTCTCGGTCGACCGCACCGTTCGACCGCGATCTGTGTTCATGTCCTTACTGGACAGCAAAGAGTTCGTCGTCGACCGCCACGGTCGACCGAGAGCTTCATTCGGGTCGAGCCGCGACGGTCGACCGATAAGTCAGCTGGTGTTTTTCTCGTGTTTTGACGTGCTGATAGCGGTCGACCGAAATTTCCGTCGGTCGACCGATCGTTTCTGTCGGTGCGACCGCGAATTTCTTCGTCGACCGTCGCTCGTTCTGACTGCTTCCAACGGCTATTTTGTTACCGTTGCTGGGGTGTTTTTGGTCTTTTGTTTTGGGGTTTTGCTGAGTTTTTGAGTGGTATAAAATACCTATTGCTGGCTCTTTTTTAACATGCTAAGAAGTGTTTTAAACAAAGTTTTTAACAAGGATTTAGGGTTTTACTGTTTGTTTAAAGATTGGGTTTATGTTTACAAAGGAGGAAGTTTTCACTGGCAGATTGAGGGATTCATTCTCATCCCCCTTCATCTCTTTCTTTGTGTTCCTAGAGAAGTTTTCCTAACTCTTTTCTTAGCAATTTTATTATTGATTTCATATTCTTACTTATTGCTAGTTTGCTATTTGAGTTAGATTTCATTTTACTCATTGTTACACACACCCACATTGAGCTTTAGTATTTACATACTATAGTATAGTTTGGTGGTGAGAGATTGTAACTTTGAGTTGTGCTTTCATGTGATTCTCATCCTATATTGAGAACAATCATTTGATATATTGTGCTTATTGTGAGAATCACTTTGTAATACACTTGTACACTGAGTGAGGAGTGGTGTGGTGAGAGTCGGGATCGTCCCAAGAGGAGTGGCGTCGGTTGACGAGCCTAGGAGAGGTTGTAACCGAGCACTTGAGGGAGACACGGCTAGATCCAACACTTAGTGGGTGTAGAGTGGGATTTACAATAGTGTAATAGATTGTAAAGTTTTTCGGTTAGCTAGAAAACGGCGAGTGTGAGTGTAAACGTTATTCGCGTGAACGTAGAAAACCCGGTTTGATAGTGGATTTCTCCCTCGAGAGTGTGGGACGAGGGAGGGGGGG
>NC_033802.1:57018064-57030612 GCF_001876935.1 Asparagus officinalis
TAAATACAAACCTCTCATCAAAATCAAAACTAATAATCATGAAAACAAAAGATTTGATAAAAGAAAATTTATTTTCATAACCAAAAGATCTTAAAACATAATTTTTAAAACCAAGAAAGAGAAAGATAAAAACATTAAAATTCTTGGTTTAAGAATCAAATGTGTTTTGGTACCCAAGAATTTTTGATACCAAAAGATTTAGGGACATGACCCCTATCTTTTAAGCTCAAAGCCCTAGGGTTATGAACCCTCTTGGGCACATATGGTGCACTAACATGGTCAAAACAATATTCATTCAAATGACCCTTTCGATTGCAACTTGTGCAATGAAAGAGATCCATTTGTTTTTGTGGACGTTTAGCTCGTGCACGGGAATCATTTGCAAATAAAGATTTTCTTTTAAAATTATTTTGCAAATGAGAAACATCATTAAACAAAGGTGGTTTACTTGAAAAATTTGGCAAGTTTGAATATTTATTCAAATCATAACAAAACTTCGCCAAATGGCCAAATCTACCACAAACATCACATTTAAACTTTTGTGGCTTAATAAAATCATTTGGCAAAGGTGAAGTCTTTTTCAAATCATAGCAAAATTTTGCCAAATGGCCAAAACATCAACAAATATCACATTTAAACACATTTGCATGTTTATGATGTGCATGATAAGCATATGCATTTGTATGTGATAAGGAAGCTACATGAGATGCACAAGAAAGATTAATATTCTTATGTTTTTGTGCATCATAGCAAAATTTAGCTAGATGGCCTTTACGGCCGCAAATTAAACACTTATAAACTTTGCTATATATGTGTGCATGATGAGTAAATGATGATTTAGACTTGGCACACATATCCATAAGCTTCTTATGATTATTGATGCATGTTTTCAAAGTTGAATCTAAGGATGAAATGCATTTTTTCATAAGATTCAAGTCTTCATTTTTTGGCACATATGCACCTTTAGAAGTAGAACATAAATAGTTATCTATAAAAGAAGCCGTATCATTTTGTATGTTCTTTACTTCTAACATGGCATTATCTCTTTCATGAGTTAAGCTAGAAATGGATGATGTTAATTTTTCATTTTCCAAGTTTAACATATCATTGTTTTCTTTAAGATTTTCATTTTCTTTAGCAATGATATCAAACTTGGATACTAGCTTCTCATGATCGGATTCTAAATTATCATGCTTACATTTTAAATCATTAAAATCTTTATGTAATTTGTTGTAGGCATGCAATAATTTCTTAGATGCACAAACAAGTTCATCACTAGATAATTCATTATCGGGTTCGAACTTGCAAACCTCACTAGGGCTATCGCCTAGTGGCCGTGTGCATGATGAAGCTCCAATATTACTTGAGGAAGAGTCCGCCGGAATCCTTTGGATCTCCTCCAAGTTACCATGATGTGCTTCTATGAATGTCCACAATTTGTAAGCACTATCAAAAGAAACAAGCTTGTTAGAAATAGAAGAATCAAGTGCATTATGCATATATTCTAACACAATCTTGTTCATGGTAAAATGGTGATATAAATATGAACAAGATAAACAAGATAGTGGATAATATGAACTAAGAGCAAATGACAAAGGCGATATAAACAATAAGCATGAATGTAAAAGAACGCCAATGACAAACTCAAATAAGCAATATGATCACGGAGTTCGGACCTTCCGTCCTACGTCTCCGCTCCCCACTCTCGGGGAGAAATCCACTATCTACCGGGCTTTCTACGTTTACCCGAATAATGTTTACACCTCACACTCGGTTTTCTAGCTAACCAAAAACTTTACAATCAACACACTATTGTAATCCCACTCTACACCCACTAAGTGTTGGACCTAGCCGTGTCTCCCTTAAGTGCTCGGTTACAACCTCTCCCTAGGCTCGTCAACCGACGCCACTCCTCTTGAGACGATCCCCGACTCTCACCACACACTCCTCACTCGGTGTACAAGTGTATTACAAAGTGAATATCATAATAAGCACAATATATCAAATGATTGTTCTCAACTATGGATGAGAACACAATGAAAGCACAACTCAAAGTTACAATCTCTCACCACCCAACTATACTATGTATGTAAATACTAAAAGCTCAATGTGGGTGTGTATAACAATGAGTAAAATGAAATCTAACTCAAATAGCAAACTAGCAATAATAAGAATATGAAAATCAATAATGAAATTGCTAGAGAAAAGAGTTAGAAAACTTCTCTAAGAACACAAAGAAGAGGATGAAGGGGATTGAGAATGAATCCCTCAATCTGCAGTGAAAACTTCCTCCTTTGTAAATAGAAACTCAATCTTTAAACAAACAGTAAAACCCTAAACCCTTGTTTAAAAACTTTGTTTAAAACACTTCTTAGCATGTTAAAAAAGAGCAGCAATAGGGTATTTATACCCACTCAAAAACTCAGCCAAAACCCCAAAACAAAAGACCAAAAACACCCCAGCAACGGTAACAAAAATAACCGTTGGAAGCAATCAGAACGAGCGGCGGTCGACCGAAGAAATTCGCGGTCGACCGACAGAAACGATCGGTCGACCGACGGAGTCGGTCGACCGGTGCGGTCGACCGATGAAAACTTTCGGTCGACCGACGGAAATTTCGGTCGACCGAAAATATCAAATAAATTCCAAAAAATGTAAAACTTTGGGGAATGATTGTAGACATGATAATAAACATGCTACAATGACTGGTTTTGAAAAAGGACTTCCCAAATGAAAAATATCATCATTTTGTAAAATAGTCCAAAACACGAAAATGTAAACATGTGAATTTTGACATTTTGGCTAAACCAACTTTTGAAACTTTACAAAATAATTTTATAGACTTGAAGAAAGATGTAAACTATTGTTATGAAGTCTATAAACAATGAATGTAGTATTTTATCAAAATACACATATAATGCACTAAAACATGATTTCATTTAACTAACTAAAATTGATATTGATGAAATCATATATATGCATATGAGTATGAAACAAAAATATGTTTTCTAATTATATTCAATTGTTTCATAGTAAAACTTGAAAACTATCAAACCAAAACATATATGTATATATATAACTATATATATACAAAAACCAAAACGTGTATGTGTGTATATGATTGAGCTTAAAGTACTAACACACATAATATAAATTCCTAAACTAAATTACCCAAGCAATGATCTTGATCTTCAATAAGCTTGACTTGGTAATCTCGCGGATGAAGCTTGAACTTGGATCTTGAACTTTGAATAGCAAGGCTTCACCGACATTCCGCCAACCTCCTTTGGATATGATCGTTGAAGCTCTATTCCATCCATCCTCCAACGACGTTGTTTGTCTACAATACATAGGAAAACACAAACACTAGACAAACAACATATATTAGTAGTAAATTGTTTGTAAATCATCATCAAAACAAGAAGGCCAACAATATTAAGGATTGACACAAGAAATCCTTGTTTTGACAAAAACTCACTTATACTATCTAGCATTTAAGATAAACACTGATGTACTACTTTTGATTAAAGGCGGGTAAATTTAAGATAGATAGCAATAGAAAGATTACTTGCTTGATAGTAAGGGAATAATTTTCTATGATGTATTCTTAAAAACTTTGATTAAAGCATTTGACAAGTTCTCTTTTTACTATCAATCAATTGCTTTCCACTAATATTTGTTTGCTCAAAGTGGCCGAATATGATTAATATTTTTCACTATATATATAGTTATCAACGGACTTCTCAATTATCGTCATGGATTTGGTAAGACATCAATTCTAAAGGAAATGCTTGGGCTTTTTTTAACATTTCTTTTTCTAAAGTAACACTTAAACAAAAGATTTTTATTTTTTTCATTTTTTTCTTGAAAAAAAAACCTAGGTACTTTTAACTTTAATCTTCGTCACGAATATTAACTCACATTGGTTGCTCAAATATTAAGTGGATTGCGTCTTAATCGTTGTTAAAAGTAGCCTCACATAACTCCTGTTTTACTTCGTGTTTTTGTTGAGAGACCAACTTGAAAAGGTTATTAAAAGTCTATTTGGTTGATGAAAGTATTAAAAGAACGAAGTAAATAAAAAGTTTAACTTATAAAACTATAAACTAGGAAGTAGCAAAATTAATACATTTCTATTTGTTTCACAAGAGTGAACATACTACTTCTTCCTCTTTATTCAATTTTTTTGTTTAAATGGTTGTGCTAGTTCTAATCAAAGCCCTTGTTTTTTTCATGTTAAGTTGTTAATTCTGGGTTCCACGTTAGTTCTAGCCCACATCCCACCAGTTCTAACTTGTATCCCACCAGTTCTAGCCCACATCTTGCTAGTTCTAATCAAAGCCCTTGTTTTTTTCATGCTAAGTTGTTAATTCTGGGTTCCACGTTAGTTCTAGCCCACATCCCACCAGTTCTAACTTGTATCCCACCAGTTCTAGCCCACATCTTGCTAGTTCTAATCAAAGCCCTTGTTTTTTTCATGCTAAGTTGTTAATTCTGGGTTCCACGTTAGTTCTAGCCCACATCCCACCAGTTCTAACTTGTATCCCACCAGTTCTAGCCCACATCTTGCTAGTTCTAATCAAAGCCCTTGTTTTTTTCATGCTAAGTTGTTAATTCTGGGTTCCACGTTAGTTCTAGCCCACATCCCACCAGTTCTAACTTGTATCCCACCAGTTCTAGCCCACATCTTGCTAGTTCTAATCAAAGCTCTTGTTTTTTTCATGTTAAGTTGTTAATTCTGGGTTCCACGTTAGTTCTAGCCCACATCCCACCAGTTCTAACTTGTATCCCACCAGTTCTAGCCCACATCTTGCTAGTTCTAATCAAAGCCCTTGTTTTTTTCATGCTAAGTTGTTAATTCTGGGTTCCACGTTAGTTCTAGCCCACATCCCACCAGTTCTAACTTGTATCCCACCAGTTCTAGCCCACATCTTGCTAGTTCTAATCAAAGCTCTTGTTTTTTTCATGTTAAGTTGTTAATTCTGGGTTCCACGTTAGTTCTAGCCCACATCCCACCAGTTCTAACTTGTATCCCACCAGTTCTAGCCCACATCTTGCTAGTTCTAATCAAAGCCCTTGTTTTTTTCATGCTAAGTTGTTAATTCTGGGTTCCACGTTAGTTCTAGCCCACATCCCACCAGTTCTAACTTGTATCCCACCAGTTCTAGCCCACATCTTGCTAGTTCTAATCAAAGCCCTTGTTTTTTTCATGCTAAGTTGTTAATTCTGGGTTCCACGTTAGTTCTAGCCCACATCCCACCAGTTCTAACTTGTATCCCACCAGTTCTAGCCCACATCTTGCTAGTTCTAATCAAAGCCCTTGTTTTTTTCATGCTAAGTTGTTAATTCTGGGTTCCACGTTAGTTCTAGCCCACATCCCACCAGTTCTAACTTGTATCCCACCAGTTCTAGCCCACATCTTGCTAGTTCTAATCAAAGTCCTTGTTTTTTTATGCTAATTTGTTAATTCTGGGTTCCACGTTAGTTCTAGCCCACATCCCACCAGTTCTAACTTGTATCCCACCAGTTCTAGCCCACATCTTGCTAGTTCTAATCAAAGCCCTTGTTTTTTTCATGCTAAGTTGTTAATTCTGGGTTCCACGTTAGTTCTAGCCCACATCCCACCAGTTCTAACTTGTATCCCACCAGTTCTAGCCCACATCTTGCTAGTTCTAATCAAAGCCCTTGTTTTTTTCATGCTAAGTTGTTAATTCTGGGTTCCACGTTAGTTCTAGCCCACATCCTACCAGTTCTAACTTGTATCCTACCAGTTCTAGCCCAAATCTTGTTAGTTCTAATCAAAGCCCTTGTTTTTTTTCATGCTAAGTTGTTAATTCTGGGTTCCACGTTAGTTCTAGACCACATCCCACCAGTTCTAACTTGTATCCCATCAGTTCTAGCCCACATCTTGCTAGTTCTAATCACAGCCCTTGTTTTTTTCATGCTAAGTTGTTAATTATAGGTTCCACGTTAGTTCTAGCCCACATCCCACCAGTTCTAACTTGTATCCCACCAGTTCTAGCCCACATCTTGCTAGTTCTAATCAAAACCCTTATTTTTTTTCAAGCTAAGTTGTTAATTCTGGGTTCCAAGTTAGTTCTAGCCCACATCCCACCAGTTCTAACTTGTATCCTACCAGTTCTAGCCCACATCCTATCAGTTTTAACTTGTATCCCACCAGTTCTAGCCCACATCTTGCTAGTTCTAATCAAGTTAGAACTGGTGGGATGTGGGCTAGAACTAACGTGGAACCTAGAATTAACAACTTAGCATGAAAAAAACAAGGGCTTTGATTAGAACTAGCAAGATGTGGGCTAGAACTGGTGGGATACAAGTTAGAACTGGTGGGATGTGGGCTAGAACTAACGTGAAACCTAGAATTAACAACTTAGCATGAAAAAAACAAGGGCTTTGATTAGAACTACCAAGATGTGGGCTAGAACTAGTGGGATACAAGTTAGAACTGGTGGGATGTCGGCTAGAACTAACGTGGAACCTATAATTAACAACTTAGCATGAAAAAAACAAGGGCTTTGATTAGAACTAGTAAGATGTGGGATAGAAC
This sequence comes from Asparagus officinalis, assembly GCF_001876935.1. Classification (NCBI taxonomy): domain Eukaryota; kingdom Viridiplantae; phylum Streptophyta; class Magnoliopsida; order Asparagales; family Asparagaceae; genus Asparagus; species Asparagus officinalis. The sequence continues at coordinate 57,024,630 of NC_033802.1, forward strand.
TGTTAGGATACAAGTTAGAACTGGTGGGATACAAGTTAGAACTGGTGGGATGTGGGCTAGAACTAACGTGGAACCCAGAATTAATAACTTAGCATGAAAAAAACAAGGGCTTTGATTAGAACTAGCAAGATGTGGGCTAGAACTGGTGGGATACAAGTTAGAACTGGTGGGATGTGGGCTAGAACTAACGTGGAACCCATAATTAACAACTTAGCATGAAAAAAAACAAGGGCTTTAATTAGAACTATCAAGATGTGGGCTAGAACTGGTGGGATACAAGTTAGAACTGGTGGGATGTGGGCTAGAACTAACGTGGAACCTATAATTAACAACTTAGCATAAAAAAACAAGGGCTGTGATTAGAACTAGCAATATCTGGGCTAGAACTGGTGGGATACAAGTTAGAACTGGTGGGATGTGGGCTAGAACTAACGTGGATCCCAGAATTAATAACTTAGCATGAAAAAAACAAGGGTTTTGATTAGAACTAGCAAGATGTGGGCTAGAACTGGTGGGATACAAGTTAGAACTGGTGGGATGTGGGCTAGAACTATAGTTTTGTGCCGACTTCGCACGCACTTTCTGATCGTCTCCAATCTCCGTTTTCGCCGATTTCTTCTTTGGTGAGTAGCCCTACATGTTGCCTATCACCTCCAATTTGTATCACGCTCTAACTCATTCTCTATATCTCTCGGTAACATCCGAAACATCGCTCGGCGGCAGCAGCGAGCAGAAAACAGCAGCGCCGTGCCGACTTCGCGCGTGTTTTACGGCCACCTCCGGTCTCCGTTTTCACTACCGTCTGCGCCGGTGTGTAGCCCTTTATATTGTCTATCACACGGTATCTTTCTTTCATTTGGGCTCATTTTCTACCTCTCGTTATATTGTTTCGAATATCGCTCGGCGGCACCGTGGCAATTTCATTCATAGAGATACATTAATACACATTTTCGTTATTTCTTAATTACGATATTTCTCTTCATTCCCCTTCTACTCTACTTCTCCTTACCTTTCTTTTTTCTTTTTTTCTTTTTTTCTTTTTTTCTTTTCTTCTTCTAGCTAATAGATTAATGCTCTGTGCGTCTCGACCGGACGACGAGCTTAATAAAGCTCTTAGTTTTAGAGAGAGGTGAGAGAGAGAGAGAGAGAGAGAGAGAGAGAGAGAGAGAGAGGAGAGATGAGAGAGAGATGATGTGAGTGCTGGGTCAGAGAGGAGAGAGGATAATGATAGTTTGGGAATTTTACTTTAGCTGACATGTGATAATTAATAAAAAGGGGCTGCAGTACAAAGTGTCACACTTCAAGGGGCTGATCCACATGAGGAAAAATATGAGGGGCTTTGTCACATGAAGTTTTTGTTTTTGGGGCCTGGACACATTTTTCCCTAATTTCTTTCATAGAAACCACCTTAAAATAGGGTGATTATATAGAAACCACCTATATTTTCTAATTCATACTAAAACCTCCTTAAAAGTATGTTTTGACTTCAATGAACCATCCACGATCCAAATCACCTCAGTTTTTGTATGAACTTCCACTAATGTTCTTAAACGAGGCATGTGCTACCCCCCTCTTAGCCAGGATTTTGCCTAGTAAGATCACCAAATACTTGCTTGCCTGCCTTCTTTCTCTATTGAACTCGAGCCCTAGAACTTGAGGAACATTTTAAAATAAAGAAGAGAAAATCCTATCGCTTTGCATTTTTTTTTTCGATTCCTCCTTCAATTTCAAGAGAGATATCTGGATTTTCATTCTCACGTGAGCTAGGGTCTGAATCAATGAGAAATTGAAATCAAAATTTTCCTTCTTTTGTTAAATGAAGGGGTAATTGGAGTTTTATTGATTGGTTTTGGTTAATTGTAGAAGATGAGGCCGGTGGATTTGTTGATGATGAGGAGACTATAGATCGCAGCCATGATGCCTTAGCTCCTGTCATCAATTCACAAATTATTTCAGAAAATTCAAAAATTTTATAATGATTAGGGTTTATGAATTGGAATTGGCAACAGATGTAGGCGGTTAATTTTCTAATTCTTCGTTTTTATTTTAATTAAGTGGGACTATGATTAAGGGGCTGTTTGGTTCAAATCCATGTATTTTTAACATATTTTGGAACCTCATCAAGAATTTCAAATCCATGTGTTTTTAACATATTTTGGAATTCCTCATCTTATGTTTGGTTCAACTTGATTAAAGGAAAGCAAATTCTAGAAATTATAATTTATTATTTGATTCAAACTCTAAAATATAGAAAAATACAAAACGTATGGATATCTAATTCTAAAACTTTAAATTTTTAGCATTTGACAAATCCTCTTCAAATTGTAGGATTTTGCAAATACCAAAAGTTCCCACTATTTTTTTAATGCCAAAATTTTTTTGAAACAAACATTCTATATGGAATCCCATAAATGAAAATGCAACATTTTTACTCCATGAATTTCAAATTCACCTCAAATGCTAAAAAATTTGTTGAACCAAACAGCCCCTAAAGTGAATCATACTTTAAACTCTTATTAAGAGTGGATACGTTGAAAAAATATGCTATACGTGTGGCTTTATTTAAGGGCATTGATGGAAATTAAGATGGTTTTAGTATAAATTGGACTAATTTTGACCGTGGGTAGTTGATTGAAAGCAAAACAGACTTTTAAGATGGTTTTAGTATAAATTGAAAAATATGGGTGGTTTCTATATAGTCACCCTATTTTTAAGGCGGGCCCCTGGACTCATGAAAAAAAATCCCTTAAAAAATTACTTTCTTCTAAGGGGCTGTTTGTTTCGTTTCCTAGATATAGGGAAATGCATTTCCATGTACAAAAACACAAGTTTTGAGTTTTCCAAACTTTTTCAAGAAATAGATTGTTTCGCTTTGGTTCACACAAAAAAATGGTGGGAAACCAATGTATTTATTTTTCTTGTGTTTGGTTCGCATGGAAAAAAGGGAAAAATTTTGTTTATATGGCAAAAAGCCGACGTGGCTGCAGTTTTCATCGATTTCACGAGGTTGAGGAAGGAAATGGGGGAGAGAAAAAAAAATCTGATGTGACGGCGATTTTCACCGAGTTTCTCTTCTTCAACCCTAGCGAACCAAAAATGGGAAAAAAAAAACCGACGGAAAACTTATATCCTACGTGGCCACGAAAAATCTGATGTGAAGACGGTATAAAACTTTTCCACCGAGTTAAAAAACGAACCAAAGAGCCCCTAAACATACACATGTTTCAACTACTTCTAACTTTGAGAGAGAATTTAAAAAAAAAAAATAGGGATTAAACATAGGGATTCCACATAGGTGCCACATCTAGATATCTATATATACGTGCGATCAATGTTAAACACAATTTCCCATTAAATTAATGAATTCAAGATGATTATCAGTGGTTCCAGATATAGTTTTAGCTTTTTTTAGATACGTCAAACAATGTTGAGAAATACTGATATGAATTTTGGTTTATTTAAATAGTTTTGGCGCCACATGGTTAATACTTTTCCCAGAGTAATATAGTATGCTCTTACATATCCATTGGATTTTATATAATATTCCTGGATACTAATAAATTAGATTTTAAAATTATACATGATATTTTTTGGATATCATTTATATAATTATTATGTTATTGTAGGCAATAAAAATTATCTTTATCCTTGCACAACAACTTGGAACAAGCAAAAGAGCTTAAGGGTCCATCTCTGGGAAGGTAGGCTGTCTCCCCGAGAGTCCACCCGACTCAAACCGACTCCCCGAAGAGTCCAACCCCCCAGACGACTCGAATGGCCGACTCCACGAAGAGTCCAGCCCCCCAGACGACTCGAATGGCCGAGACCCCCTCATTGACTCGAAGTGGCCGAGACCCCCTCGTCGACTCGAAGGGTGGTGTTAGTTTGCCCCTCGAAGCCCAAGTGGCCGAGACCCCCTTGTCGACTCGAAGGGCACCCCTCATCGACTTGAAGTGGCGGAGACCCCCTCGTCGACTCGAAGGGCGATGTCAGTTCGTACTTCGAAGACCAAGTGGCCGAGACCCCCTCGTGGACTTGAAGGGCGGAGACCCCCTCGTCGACTCGAAGTGGCAGAGACCCCCTCGTCGACTCGAAGGGCGATGTCAGCCCGCACTTCGAAAAGATCAAGTGGCTAAGACCCCCTAGTTGACTCGAAGGACCGAGACCTCCTAGTCGACTCGAAGGGCTGAGACCCCCTCGTTGACTCGAAGTGGCGGAGACCCCCTCGTCAACTCGAAGGATGGTGTCAGTCCGCACTTTGAAAACCAAGTTGCGGAGACCCCCTAGTCGACTCGCCAAAACCAAGTGGTCGAGACCCCCTCGTCGACTTGAAGGGCGGTGTCAGTCCGCCCCTCGAAAACCAAGTGGCGGAGACCCCCTCGTCAACTCGAAGGGCGGTGCCAGTCCGCACTTCGAAGACCGAGTGGCCGAGACCCCCTAGTCGACTCGCCAAGACCAAGTGACCGAGACCCTCTAGTCGACTTGAAGGGCGGTGTTAGTCTGCCCCTCGAAGACCAAGTTGCCGAGACCCTCTAGTCGACTCGCCAAGACCGAGTGGTCGAGAACCCCTCGTCGACTCAAAGGATAGTGTCAGTCCGCCCCTCGAAGACCAAGTGGCCGAGACCCCTTAATTTACTCGCTAAGACCTCGGGATGACACTCCTTCGTGTCGACTCGAAGGGCAGTGTCAGTCTCCCTCTCGAAGACGACTCGTCAGCATGAGTCAGACTCGCCTGAAGCCCAAGCTCATCTGATAACCTAAAGCTCGCCTGCAGGCTTGAGCTCACCTAAAGGCCAAGCTCGCCTAATAGACTCGCCAGCACGCTTGTCAACTGCCCACTTGGGGTATAGGAACAGTTACATCAACGGTTATATCCCATGTTTTAAGGAGGAGAGCATGGCGTTCCTCACCTAGGAATGGCCATGTCCCACAAATCAAGGGATTAGCTAGAACTCTCCTATTTCTACAAATAGCCATTGATGGCTACAAGATAGGGCAGCTAGAAGGACCCCCTATAGTGGTCACATCCCATAGCTATAGGGGAGTATGATACTCCCTACCCCTAGGTGGTCACATCCCACAGCAAGGGTGGCTGGTGCTCCTCACCCCTACTAGTGGTCAAATCTGACAAATCAAATGGATGGCCCATGTTATCCCTTACCTATTTAAAGCCACATTGGACCAACGTTCAAAGGCCTGCCAGGAATTAGAATAAATTTGCTGGAATTTGGTCGGCTTAGCATTTTCACAAAGAAAAGGCTTGGCTCTTCTGACAGGGACTTTCATTGGCTTGCTTGGTAGAACATTCTTGGCTGTAAGCTTAGATTGTTGAAGTAGACTCAATCTGAACTCTCAGATCTGAGGCTCATTGGCTCTGCAAACTATTGCATTGTAGCCCTCTCTAAGCTTCTGACCTTGATATTTATCAAGCTCGGGTAGTTGACTTCCGACAGTCAAGTTGTTGACCCACAAGCACAAGCATTTATTTGGCCTCGGGTAGACTTGAACCCAATCACATCGAACCTTCTACTGCATACTGAAGCTCCAACTGCAACTTTGATTGTATCGTCCAAGGGAAGTAAACTCGGCTCAAGCATCAAAGGAGACATCCTATCGCTACCGAAGAATCCACGTTAAACAAGGAGCCTTTTCTCCACTTTTGTTGTAAATCCAGATTTCATTCATTTATAACAAACACACAGATAATACAAATCTTGCATCGAGGCCCAAATTTTACACCCTTCAGAAGATGGAGACCATAGTGGGAGGTACCGTTTCTTCAACCGAAATGGTGGTAGCATAGTACGATGATGTTACAGAAGGGACAACCATCGAGTCCATCGTAATTGAGTTTGACCAAGCTAAGTACGAGGAGTACTTATCTTCCTCCTCCTCTAGCGGTAAGGCTTCTTACTGATACCGCAAAGTCGTGCATGTGGCCCGGCCCCAAGCGGCCGAGGCAGCCATGCCCAAGAGCTCTACC
>NC_033802.1:57030632-57048166 GCF_001876935.1 Asparagus officinalis
GAGCCAATGGCTAACCAAGAAATCCAATGGACTACTCGATGTGTTCCCAATCAACCCGCGCGGTCCCCCATGCGAGAGGAGATTGTGGTACGTGTCGGTGCGGACCACACCTTCGTTGTAGACATGAGTCTCCCCATCTCCAGAATAGCCCAACAGCGACGATGACAAGCTCTCGCCTACTAGGAAGCTCGAGTCTCCATCTCCTATGATAGCCTGAATTACTATTCATACCTAAGAAGAGCCAAGCAAGGACGTAAAGTTCCCTAGATTGGCTGACTCAACTCAGGTGAGCCCCACTCCAGCAGTAGAGTCTCCTATCGGGGCGGACTCGGCGACTCAGGTAATCCCCACTCTAGCAGCAGAGTCTCTCATCTGGGCGGACTCAGCGACTCAGGTGTGCCCCACTCTAGTAGCAGAGTCTCCTATCTAGGCAGACTCGGCGACTCAGGTGAGCCCACCAAATTAGGCGGGCTTTACTCTTCAAGACATCTTCCCAAATCAGGCGAGCTCCATGATCCAGGTGAATCACGCCCTAAAGCAGGCGAGTCCCGCACGTTAGGAGAGCTTCGCCCCACTGACGGAAGCCACGACTCAGGGGAACCTCAGCAGGTTTGTCTGCAGACAAAATTCATTAGGACAGGTACACCTCACCTGAACGAAGAAACAATTCGAGCTTGTCAGCGGTCAGTTCGAGATCGCTAGCTGTCGGCTAGAGCTCGCCAGCAGTCGGCTGGAGCTCGCTCACATTCCAGATCTCTCCTGTCTCGGCGAGGTCGGACGGATCCGACACTAAGGGAATTCCCAAGTGTCCTCATGTCGGCTCTTTTGAGCCTCCTTCATTTGACTTCACATCTGGTCCTTCCGATGCTGGGGGTTGCCACCACCAACCTGCAGGAGATCTCAGGGATCATCTAACTCGTAAACACACTATTCACAAGGCGAACCCTCAGTTCCATTGCGAGAGGCTTATCCAGGCAGTACTTGCTAATTGCCAGTGTTCCGATACACCAAAGCAATCGTCAGAACATGCAAGTCGCTAATGACCCAGAGCTTCTGACAGCCACAGTCAACGTGGCAGGAAAAGGTAAATCCTGGTATTCGGATTCCTCAGATGCTAAATATGTCCTGAGATTCAGATGGCCACCCATTGAGGAGGGGGTGTATACCAATGCACTCACCTTCAAACAGTAGCGGTTATCCCATTCGATTATGCACGTTTGTCACCCATCTATGACTACGAGGATGAGGTGTGCTCAGCAGCAGCAACATCTCAGACTTCAAGCTCGGCCTATGGCAATCACGCAAGGGTGCACATGACAGAATCCTCTGAAGACTTGGCCAAAAAGGTTGAGGAGCAGTAGGCAACCATCAGCTCTCTAAAGGAGATGATGGATCCACTTCTCAAGGAGAAGAAGAAGAAGAGGAATTCACGAAACCGACGAAGACCCTCAAGGAACAGAGAGCGAGAGCACACTCCTCCACACACAACTCAGGAAGAAGATAATCACGAGCCCTTTTCAGATTATTCTATCAAATCCTTAGGAAGACACTCGCATTTAGGTATCACTTCTCGAGACAAGAGGTTTGACGAGTTCCAGAGTCAGTCAACACCCTGAAGCTCCAGAAGAGCATGAAGGAGCTAGGGGTGGTAAGACCATATCCGCCCGAATGGGACACAGTCTCCTACCCGACGAAGTTCAAATCGATGGGCCTAGTCCAGTTTGATGGCAAGAGACCTCCCTCCCAACATATCTACTACTTCCTATCTCAAATGGGATTCCTCATAAGGAATGACATCATTGTCACCTAACTGTTTATCTGCACCCTAAAGGGAGTAGCATTTAAATGGTTTCGTAAGCTGGAACCAGGCTTCATCATATCATGGGCTGATGTGGAAAGGCTTTTCTTGGCCCGTTTCTTCGATGATGATACGAAAGTATCGATGGCCACCCTGCTCACTGATAAACAAAAGAAGATGGAGTCGGTCAACAATTTCGTGAAAAGGTTTAGGAATCGGTCGCTTCAATATTGAGACTAGGTCTCTCAAAGCACCCTGGTTGAGATGTGTCGCAACAACCTTTCAATCGACATTCAGTCTAGAGTCGGCGCGGTGGAAACCCAAACCTGGAAAGAACTTATTCGCCAGGGCGAGCAAGTTGAAAACATGATCAAGCGACTTGAAGCTGAAGAGCCTCAGTCCAAGAATAGAGCTTCGGAACCAAACACCTCTCAGAACCCTCGATCAAAGGGGAAAGAGATCATAGCTGTGGATGCTAATCCAGTCTCCAAGATGGCTCCATGCTAGAAGACCAAGCCGTATGAGCAGCACCCTCCGAGGCACTATGATTTCGATGAAGACTTGGTAGTGCCTACATTCGACACTCTCCTCCGAAGCAATAGAATCAAGCTTCCAGAGATCATGAAGGCTAAGGATGTGAACAAGATAGATGACCCCAACTACTATGCCTTCCACAGATTTGTTGGTCATCACACCTCCAAGTGCTATGTCCTCAAAGACAAACTACAAGCCCTCTACGAGGCCGGAGTCCTGAAAAAGGAGTAGGTCTAAAAGAAGGTGACGTCAAATATGATCACTCTCAAATTTAGGGTAGGCCTCCCTGAGGTTCATTCACTGGCAGGTGTCGTACCCATCCCCAAAGCGGTGCTGAGGATTACCAATGCTGATCCTCATAATCAGCGAGAAAAGGGTTTGGTACCGTAGACTTTGACATTAGGGCAGGTGATGTGGGTTCACCCCAAACTCCTCGACGACGAGCAGTGGACTTCCGAGAAGTCCAAAGGCAAGACTAAACTGTGCAACACCGTCTCGGTGATTCTAGACGATGATCGAGTAGAGATAGAGACTCTCACCGATTCCAACAATGAGGTAGATGCACTGATCACCAGAACAATGAAGGACTTTTCCAAGAACTATCCTTCTATAGCAGAAGGTCTGACAAGGCCTTCGGTAGGACCGCCACCAGCAGTTCAACCAAATCCTGACCAGCCGAGTTCGAGCGGCCAATCCTTTTGGTTCGACCTGCTCACCCAGCTGAAGAATATTCCAGCCAGGATCACTGTTTGGAGGAAAATTTGTAGTAAAAAAGAAAATGAAGGAAAATTAATTTGTATTCCTTTAATCTCAATTACAATTGGATTCCGATTACAAAAGAGAAGAGAATTAATCTGGATTCTCCCTTTTGTTAAATTCTGGGTTCTTCACGGTGGCGATGGAGTGCCTCCCTCGAATGCTTGCGTCGAGTTTGCTCTCCATTGACGATCCGACGTTTTGCTTCACTAGAACGATGTCTTCTCCTCACAGTTTGACGTTGTGGAGAACTTACAAAGCAAGTTTTAAAACTCTGAACGAGTTTCGAAGAACTCTGTAAAAGAGTTGATTTGAACCGTAAGTCGGTTAATCCGCCAAGGCCGAAAGCTCTCAGGACTGCTCCCAAAAGATGAATGTCGGTCTTTCTTTTGTGCAGTTTTGATCTTCAAAACTCCAAATCGAAGATCCCCAAGAAGAAGCCAAAGATCTCCTCCTCGCTGCCAAGTCTCAGATCCAAAAAGCCAACCTTAACTCAGTTGAGTTTACCCATATTTATAGGGAATTAAGGGGTGTAACCGTCCCCTTAATTCTCTCCATAATGGGGTTGAGAGGGGTGTAACCGCCCCTTAATCCGCTCCTAAGTGGGGCGAAAATCCCTCAAATTGTGAAGGAAAAATGGTTCCTGCAACCGTTCAGCTTATGTTTGAACGAGTCAAACGCCTAAGTTGGCGTTCAGGATCCTAACTTCGCATTTTAGAATGGAGACGCGGAGTTGGGTACTTGTTGGGTGTTGAAAAACGCGAGGTCCGCCCGCGTTTGGTTTGCCGAGGATTGAAAACGCGGGGGTTGCCTGCGTTTTGCTTGTTGAAGCTTGGAAACGCGGGGGTCGCCTACGTTTCAAGAATTGAAACACGGGGGTCGCCTGCGTTTTAAGAATTGGAACACGGAGATGACTTCCACGTTTAGAAGGGACTAGTTGATTTGTAGCCTCTTCTGTAGAGCGTTGTAAAGACCATTGTTGAATGATCTTTGCATTGGCTGCTCGAAAATACGAGAGTTGTCAGATTGTAACTCCTGATGTTAATTATGAAGGTTGTTGAACTAGAGCTTTCATCGGTTGTTGTGAAGGTCGTCAGATTATAACCTTCATTGATCTACGTGAAAGTCTTCGAATTATAGCCTTCTGGAAGTCGTCAGATTGTAACTTCCATCATTGGTATTTGATGGGGGATCAGCTATCTATTTTGATTTTTAGACAGCCTACAATCACCCTGTACGAGCTCCTATGGTTATCCAAGACAACTCGCGAAGCCCTATGAAAGGCACTGACTGATTCAGAAGCCTTTGTCATACATTTATTGCCCACTCCCGAAGAATAAGCAGAAATGAGATGTCCACAGTGCTGTCAGACATCCAAACAGCAGATCCCCTACATCATTTTCACTCCAGAGGATATGCTCATCAAGAGCACGTCTCATGATCGACCCCTGTACTTCACGCGATACGTCGACTCCTCCCGAGTGGACCGTATTCAAGTGGATCCAGGGTCTATACTAAGCATTGTCCCCCTAAAGATCATAAAGTACTTGGGGATACCTCAAAAGCGGTTATCCGTAACAACCACTACAATCTTTGGCTTCAACGCCACCAGAACCTGGCCTCTTGGGAAGATTCGCCTCAAGTGCCGACTGGGTGACATGAAATCTGAGGTGACCTACTATGTCATCAACGTAAAACCCTCCTACAACATGTTGTTGGGTCGACCATAGATCTATAGCAACCGAATAGTCCCATCCACACTGCACCAATGCTTGAAGTATGTGGATGACTATAACCAAGTAAAGACGGTGGTTGCTGATAAACAACCCTTCAAGGGAGTTAAAAACTACTTCATCGATTCCTTATTCTACCAGGACTCTGAACTGGGTGACAAGTCCCTGGCGGAAGAACCTAGTAGTAGCAACAAAGTTGACAATGAGTCCGAGAGCAATGAGGGTCTTGTCTTCAATGACATCAAGCCCATTATAATCAGCTACAAAAGCCCTGTTGTAGCCAATGCTGATGAAGCGAACGGGCTCACCCCGAATGAAGAACTCACATTTGCTTACTTGTTGTCCGGTTCAGAATCTGTTGATGATGAGTTCAGCAACTCGATCTCAACGGTGTACAATGACTCTTCCTTGCACTTGCATGTGTACTAGTCGTTCATCACAAACCGAAAAATTATCGAGTCTTCGAAAGTATTTTTTATCATACCCGCCCAAAATATTTCTCAGCAAGAAATTATCTTCGGAAGGATAGACCAGTCTACACGTACATTGTAGGATGAGTCAGATGAAGATGAACCTGCTCCTCAATTCTCATGTTACAGCCCTGTCGTAAAACGCATGATGGAGAGGATGGGTTATGGCTTTATCCGCAAAGAAGGTTCGAAGTACGGCAAAGGCTAGAAGACGCCTCTCCGACTTGCCTACATACCCAAAGGAAAGCCTGACAATTACTACGGCAAAATGTGAAGAGGGCTAGGTTACTCCTGCTCTTCCTCGGAGTTATACTGCAATTTCGATGGAATATACGATGATGCTCGCTCAGATGATCAATCATCGACATCCTTGACTTGGAATTTAGATGTCAGCATTGGGGCCATGTTCAAAGATTTCACGATCAACATGGCTACGGTTGATACCACTGAAATCCAAAAAGATGAACAGATCTCGCTTTACGATGAAGCATGGGATCATCATGTCAATACCCAATAGAGTGGTCACTTCAAACAGTGTGAACAACCCACGGAGGATAAAATCCTTCAGATTAATATAGGAGATGAGAAAAATTCTAAACCCATATTCATCAGTGACAGCTTACCTCCTTAAGAGAAGGAGGACCTCATATCCCTCATCCGAGAATATATCGATGTCTCCGCATGGAATTATAAGGACATGCCCAGCCGTGATCCTCAGATCGCCATGCAACACCTCAACATCGGCTCAGACGTCAAACCCGTCAAACAACAGTAGAGACGGTTTCGTCCACAAATCATGGAGGTGATTGAAGCCGAAGTGAAGAAGCTGATAGAATCAGGCTTCATCAGAGAGGAGAAATACCCCGATTGGGTGGCTAACATTGTTCCAGTCCTAAATAATAACGGCAAGATCTGCATCTGCATCGACTTTAGAGACCTTAACGCTGCATGAGGATGAATTCCCTTTGCCCATCACGGATATCATCATCGACAACACCTGTGGTTTTGAGAGGATGTCATTCATGGACAGATTCTTAGGGTATAATCAGATCAAGATGAACCCTGAGGATGAGAAGCACACTTCATTCAGGACTCTGGTGGGGGTGTACTATTACATAGTCATTCCCTTCGGACTCAAGAATGCTAGCGTAACCAATCAACGCATCATGAGCACCATCTTCCAAGATCATCTACAGAAGATAGTTGAATGCTACGTGGATGACTTGGTCGTGAAGAGACATGACAAAGACAATCACCTTCAATACCCGAGAGTCATGTTCGACCTTATGCGGTCCCATCAACCAAAGATGAACCCTACGAATTCATTCTTAGGCATGACAAGTGGCAAGTTCCTCGGATTCATTGTCACAACGAAGGGGATCCACATCGACCCAGACAAGGTGCGAGCTATCCAAGAGCTCCAACCATCTAGGAATCTTAAGGAATTGAGAGGACTACAAGGACATTTGGCTTACATCCAAAGATTCATCGCAAATCTGTCAGGTAAATGCCAATCCTTCTCCAAGCTGATGAAGAAAGGAGTTCCTTCGTATGGGACGAGCCTTTCCAATAAGCTTTCGACGAGATCAAGAACTATCTCTCGAATCCACCTGTCTTGGCAGCCCCCATCTCAGGAAAACCCTTCCTGATCTATGTGAGATCAATGGAGTATTCTCTCGGCACCCTCTTAGCACTGAATGATGATGCCGGCCATGAACAAGGCATCTACTACCTGAGTAGGACCTTACAAGGAGCTGAGTGGCGATACCCCCATAGTAGAGAAGGAATGTCTGGCCCTAGTGTTCGCAATTCAAAAAATATGACACTACTTGGTCGGTCAAACCATTCATGTCATCTCCCAGATGAATCCTATCTGAGTCTTCATGACACAGCCCAGGTCTTTGAACTAGCGCTCGGCATGATGGGCACTCTTGCTATCTCAATACGACATTTACTTCATACCGTAGAAGTATGTCAAAGGACAAGCAATCTGCGATCTCATGGCCTGTCATCCGCTCGAGTCAAAGACTGACCTGTTTGAAGACATGCCGGATGAAACCCACGAGGCCAATGCAACTTCGCAGGAAGAAGCTTGGGGACTATACTTTGATGTCACATCTCGTATGGGCACAAGTGGGTCTATTGTCGCAGGTGTGGGGTGGTCTTGGTTTCTCCGCAAAACCATGTAGTACCCTGAGCTTTCTCACTAACTGAGCCATGTACCAACAATGTGGCTGAGTACAATGCACTGCTCATCAGAGTCGACTTCACCAAGGAGTTAGAGGTGAAGCACCTCGAAGCCATAGTGACTCTCAGCTCATCGTCAGATAGATGATGGGAGAATATGAAGTCAGGAATGATGACTTAATCCCATGTCACCGAGCGGCCATTAAGCTAGCCGAATCATTCAACAACTTTTACATCGAGCACATGCTTTATTCTAAGAACATGCACGTAGATGCATTAGCATCATTAGTAGCTAACCTAGCCCAACCGCTGGTGACAAGCCAATACGTCACCATCGCAAGCCGACAACTCTACCAATCGGAGTATGCTCTAGAAGTGAATGCAGCTCACCAAATTTTAGACCATTCCGAATCGATAGATTGGCACTTTTCAATCATCAACTATGTCTTGTATGGTATACTACCTAAAGACATCAAGGAGCGAGATTCTGTTTGTAGACGTGCACCAAGATTCTACTACGATGCAACCACAAAGGCATTGTATCGTAGATCGTATGACGGCATGTTGCTTTGATGTCTCTCTACGACAGAAGTATAGGAACCCCTACGGGAGGCCCATGATGGTACCTACAGAGCTCACCAACCTGGACCCAAGCTCTGGGACCGCTTGCAAAGAATTGGTTGCTATTGGCCCAAAATGGTCAACGACGCTATCGCTTATGCCAAGAGTTGCCACGTGTGTCAAATCTATGCCAATTACATGCACAAACTACCTGAAGACCTACATTCAAAGGCGACTTCGTGGCCGTTTGAAATATGGGGAATGGACATCATCAAACCGATATCTCCTCCATCAGCCAAGGGTCATCACTTCATCCTTACAATAACCGACTACTTCTCCAAGTGGGCCGAAGCTGTCCCCTTAATAGAAGTCAAGACCAGTGATGTGGTCAAGTTCATCAAGCATTATATCATCTACCGATATAGCATTCTGAGGTGCATCATTCATGAAAATGGATCACAATTCGTGAGTTATGCCTTCACTCGGTTCAATGACAAATTCAGAATATAGAACCTGGCATCCACGGCTTACAATCCATCAGCAAACGGATTAGCCAAAGCTTTTAACAAGATGATCATTAAGATCTTGACCAAGCTGACCTCCAATAGCAAGCATGACTGGGATGAGAAGATCGGTGAAAGCTTATGGGCATATCAGACCATGGTTCGTACGCCGACTGACTCCACACCTTACTCATTGGTATACGATTGCGAGGCTGTGTTGCCACTCGAAATTTAGATTTCGTCCCTACACATCACACTTACAACAGGGATGACGACTGAAGAAAGTCATCAATAACATCTTGTAGAATTTGAGGTGTTAGATAAAAAGTAGCTTGAAACTCAGCAGCACATTGAGTTCTATCAAGCCCGAATCTCTAAGGCTTTTGATAAGAAAGTCAAACACAGATCCTTCAAGGAGGGAGAGCTGGTCCTTGCAGTTCGACGACCCATGATCCTCAACTCTAATAAAAAAGGCAAATTCCAACCAAAATGGGAAGATCCATTTGTAATAGAAATAGTCTATTCAAATGGAGCTTATCGCCTCATCAAACCGAACGGCGACAAGATTCTGATGCCTATCAATTGCAAATTCGTGAAGAAGTACTACAATTAGTCTTCTTCCAATCTCCTTATATACTCCGACAAGTATACGAGTATAAACTGCTTCTACCCTCCCACTGATGCATGAGGCTAAACTGCTCCTATACTCCGATAAGTATACGAGTATAAACTACTCCTTACCTCTAACTAGTATATGAGGCTAAATTGTTCCCTACCTTTAACGGGAAGTTCCTGAAGAATACTACACATGATATTCTTAAGGATAACCTGGAATAAGGTGATTATTCTAGATGAAAACCAACCATCCGAGTAATCCACTCTTAATCATGATAAAAATGATTAAGAACCTCCCGCTATGGCTGTTTAATCATGTCCAAAATGATTAAAACCCTTCAACTGGTGCATGAGGTTAAAATGCTTCTTACATCTCCCACTCGATCAAACCTTCCTACAATTAGGACCAGAGCTAAAATCCCCTCTCGATTCCTTCCAAGAATGAGAGGTACACTTTCAAAATGGATGTCTAAAACTTTGAACAATTACGGTCATCCTAAATCTCCCACCTGGTCAAACCTTCCTACTGTTAGGACCAAAGCCAAGTTTCCCCGCCAACCCTTTCCAATAAGATGGCGGGTCCCTAAAACTATCAACTTAACTGCTACCTCTAATAGTCATTTCTCCATCAGTCTCATTTAACTGGACGATGGACTTTGTAAAAACTATCAAGTTAACTATTACCTTTGATAGTCTTCTCTAAATTTCCCCCATCAATCCTCTCCAATAAGACGATGGGACCACTCCCACTATCATGTTAACAATTACTTCTAACAAATCCACTTACCAATCCTTTTCAATAGGATGGTAGGTCATCAAAGTCTCTCCGATCGTGACAATTCTGTCACATTAACACTACACCTCTGACAAAATCAACTTACCAATCCTCTTCAATAGGATGGTAGGTCCTCAAAGTCGCTCCGATCGTGACAACCCTTGTCATGTTAACATCACACCTCTAACCAGAATCTACTTACCGACTCTCTTCAATAGAGCGGTAAGTCCACAAAGTCGCTCCAATCGCCATAATTACTATCACGTTAATGATTACCTTCGATAGCCGACACCATCATTTCCGCAAATAATGTTGTCCAATCAATCATCATACTCATACGTCCCTGGATGATTTGATCCATTCCGAGCGTTCTAATATCCTTTGAACAATTGACGGGTAGTGGCCTACCATGCGATGGCTACTATATCGATCAGTCATCACACTCAGGCGTCCCTGAACAACCTGATCCATTCTAAGCATTCTAATATCCTTAGAACAATCGATGGGTAGTAGCCTATCATGCGATGAATCCTACAATAATCAATCATCACACTCCTACGTCCCTAAATGATTTGATTCCCCCAACACCGTCATTCTCTCAAATGATGTTGTTCGTCGATATCGGCCTACCAAGCAATGTGCCATATCGGCCCCCTATTCCGAACAGCAACCTGCCAAATGGCGAGTTTTTATTTGGATCCTATCTTGGTCGCACACGATGACCGTTCATGTTGGACTAAGTTGTTATACTTAACGACACGACCTAACTTAACCCACTGATGCATGAGGCTAAACTGCTCCTATACTCCGATAAGTATACGAGTATAAACTACTCCTTACCTCTAACTAGTATATGAGGCTAAATTGTTCCCTACCTTTAACGGGAAGTTCCTGAAGAATACTACACATGATATTCTTAAGGATAACCTGGAATAAGGTGATTATTCTAGATGAAAACCAACCATCCGAGTAATCCACTCTTAATCATGATAAAAATGATTAAGAACCTCCCGCTATGGCTGTTTAATCATGTCCAAAATGATTAAAACCCTTCAACTGGTGCATGAGGTTAAAATGCTTCTTACATCTCCCACTCGATCAAACCTTCCTACAATTAGGACCAGAGCTAAAATCCCCTCTCGATTCCTTCCAAGAATGAGAGGTACACTTTCAAAATGGATGTCTAAAACTTTGAACAATTACGGTCATCCTAAATCTCCCACCTGGTCAAACCTTCCTACTGTTAGGACCAAAGCCAAGTTTCCCCGCCAACCCTTTCCAATAAGATGGCGGGTCCCTAAAACTATCAACTTAACTGCTACCTCTAATAGTCATTTCTCCATCAGTCTCATTTAACTGGACGATGGACTTTGTAAAAACTATCAAGTTAACTATTACCTTTGATAGTCTTCTCTAAATTTCCCCCATCAATCCTCTCCAATAAGACGATGGGACCACTCCCACTATCATGTTAACAATTACTTCTAACAAATCCACTTACCAATCCTTTTCAATAGGATGGTAGGTCATCAAAGTCTCTCCGATCGTGACAATTCTGTCACATTAACACTACACCTCTGACAAAATCAACTTACCAATCCTCTTCAATAGGATGGTAGGTCCTCAAAGTCGCTCCGATCGTGACAACCCTTGTCATGTTAACATCACACCTCTAACCAGAATCTACTTACCGACTCTCTTCAATAGAGCGGTAAGTCCACAAAGTCGCTCCAATCGCCATAATTACTATCACGTTAATGATTACCTTCGATAGCCGACACCATCATTTCCGCAAATAATGTTGTCCAATCAATCATCATACTCATACGTCCCTGGATGATTTGATCCATTCCGAGCGTTCTAATATCCTTTGAACAATTGACGGGTAGTGGCCTACCATGCGATGGCTACTATATCGATCAGTCATCACACTCAGGCGTCCCTGAACAACCTGATCCATTCTAAGCATTCTAATATCCTTAGAACAATCGATGGGTAGTAGCCTATCATGCGATGAATCCTACAATAATCAATCATCACACTCCTACGTCCCTAAATGATTTGATTCCCCCAACACCGTCATTCTCTCAAATGATGTTGTTCGTCGATATCGGCCTACCAAGCAATGTGCCATATCGGCCCCCTATTCCGAACAGCAACCTGCCAAATGGCGAGTTTTTATTTGGATCCTATCTTGGTCGCACACGATGACCGTTCATGTTGGACTAAGTTGTTATACTTAACGACACGACCTAACTTAATTACGACCTAACGGTTGTAGTTAACCCTACCCGATGTCTCGAACGGCTAAGGAAAGAGGAGAAATCTTAGTATTAAGCCTAAGAGAAACTTCTCGATAACTCATCACACTGAGGGGAATAGTATGACTAGCCCAATTCAAATGGTAATCGGTAAAGGAAAATCAAATATGTTGATAGCTAAGAGTTTGCTAAAAATTCTATTTGGCAATCTTTAGTAGCGACTGAATAATTCAATCTCGCCGAGTTTGACTGGAAGGTGCCTCGTTCCATCTGAATGGTGATCATTTTGTAGGTCTTCATATTCAAAGTATTCCAGACCCTATGCGACTTGATTCAGGTCTGAAAACTTTAGAGGGGGTCTTGAAGGTAATAAAAATTTCCTTTATCACTGCATAACAACTTGGAACAAGCAAAAGAGCTTAAGGGTCCAACTTTGGAAAGGCAAGCCGACTCCCCGAGAGTCCACCCGACTCAGACCAAATCCTCAAAGAGTACAGACCCCCAGACGACTCGAATGGCTAATTCCTCGAAGAGTCCAGCCCCCCAGATGACTCGAATGGCCGAGACCCCCTCATCTACTTGAAGTGGCCAAGACCCCCTCGTCAACTCGAAGGGCGGTGTCAGTCCACACATCGAAGACCAAGTGGCCAAGGCCCCCTCGTCGACTCGAATGGTTGAGACCCCCTTGTCGACTCGAAGTGGCGGAGACCCCCTCGTCAACTTGAACAGGTGAGTGCTAAGTCCATACTCTAAAGACCAAGTGGCCGAGACCCCCTCGTCGACTTGAAGGGTGAAGACCCCTTCGTTGACTCGAAGTAGCGGAGACCCCCTTGTTGACTCGAAGGGTGATGTCAGCCCGCACTTCGAAGACCAAGTGGCCGAGACCCCCTAGTCGACTCGAAGGGCGGAGACCCCCTTGTCAACTCAAAGTGGCAGTGACCCCCTTGTCGACTCAAAGGACGGTGTTAGTTCACACTTCTAAAACCAAGTTACAGAGACCTCCTAGTCGGCCCTTGAAAACCAAGTGGTTGAGACCCCCTCGTTGACTCGAAGGGCGATGTCAGTCCGCCCCTTGAAAACCAAGTGGCGGAGACCCCCTTGTCGACTCGAAGGGCGATGCTAGTCCGCACTTCGAAGACCGAGTGGCCGAGACCCCTAGTCGACTCGCCAAGACCAAGTGGCCGAGACTCCCTCGTCGACTCAAATGACGGTGTCAGTCCGCCCCTCGAAGACCAAGTTGCCGAGACCCTCTAGTCGACTCGCCAAGACCGAGTGGTCGAGACCCCTCGTCGACTCGAAGGGCAATGTCAGTCCGCCCCTTGAAGACCAAGTGGTCAAGACCCCCTAAGTGACTCGCCAAGACCTCAGGATGACACCCATTTGTGTTAACTCAAAGGGCGGTGTCAGTCTCCCTCTCGAAGACGACTCACCAGCATGAGTCAAACTCGCCTGAAGACCAAGCTCGCCTGAAGTCCTAGCTCACCTAACAACCTGAAGCTCGCCTGTAGGCTTGAGCTGGCCTTACAGACTCGCCATCATGCTTGTCAACTACCTACCTGGGGTATAGGAATAGTCACATCAATGGTCATATCCCACATTTCAAGGGGAAGAGTATGGCGCTCCTCACCTAGCCATGACCAAGTCCCACAAATCAAGGGATTAGCTAGAACTCTTCTATTTCTACAAATAGATATTAATGGCTACAAGATAGGATGGCTGACAGGACCCCCTACAGGGGTCACATCCTATAGCTATAGGGGAGTATGCTACTCCCTACCCCTAGGTACTCACATCCTACAACAAGGACGGCTAGTGCTCCTCACCCCTACTAGCGATCAAATCCCACAAATCAAAGTATGGCTCATGTCATCCCTTGCCTATTTAAAGCCACATTGGACCAATGTTCAGGGGGTTGTTGGGAATCGGACTAAATTTGCTGGAATTTGGGCGACTTAGCATTTTCACAAAGAAAAGGCTTAGCTCTTCTGATAGGGGCCATCATTGGCTTGCTTGGTAGAACATTCTTGGCTGTAAGCTTAGATTGTTGAAGTAGACTCGATCTACACTCTCAGATCTGAGGCTCATTGGCTTTGTAAACTATTGCATTGTAGCCCTCTCTAAGCTTCCGGCCTTGATATTTATCAAGCTTGGGTAGTTTACTTCCGACAGTCAAGCAGTCGGCCCATAAGCACATGTACTTGTTTGGCCTCGGGTAGACTCGAACGCAATCACATCGGACCTTCTACTGCGTGATAAAGCTTCAATCACAACTTTGATCGTATCATCCAAGGGAAGAAAACTCAGCTCAAGCACCGAGGGAGGTGTCCTATCGCTACCGAAGAATCCACGTTAAACAAGGAGAGCCTTCTCTCTGCTTCTGTTGTAAATCTAGATTTCATTGATTTGTAACAAACATAATACAAATCTCGCAATGAGACCCGAATTTTACACCCTACAGAGTTATCCTCAAAGATTGTTTTGTTAGATTATCCATTATGATGACTACTTTATTAGAGATACGATCTAACTTAGAGATTTCTTAACCTTGTTATAAGCTGTCTAAAAATTATTACAGATAGCTGATCCCCATCAAACATCAATGATAAAGGTTACAATCAAATAACTTTCACATCAACAAATGAATGCTACAATTAGAAGATTTTTGCATAGATCGAGAAAGGTTACAATTCGACGATCTTCACGGTAACCGATGAGAACTCTGATTCAACAGTCTTCACAATCAACAACGAGAGTTTCAATCCGACGTCTCTCACATTTTAAGGAGCTAAAGCAAAGATTACAAAATGACAATCTTTGTAACACTCTGACAAAAGAGATTACAAGTTAATGTTCTCTTCGGTCCAAGATGTAGAGCTCATCTCTATATCCCAGAAATAAAATACAAGTGGCTTCGTTCCAGAGTCAAAACAACACAGCTCACATCCAGTTGTAAACGCAGCTCACACAGCTCATATTTAGCCGCAAATGCAGCTCAAATCCAGCTGCAAACACAGCTCACGTTCAGCTACCAACGCAGCTTCCAAAAGCTACCAACACAGCTTCCAAATGTTGCATTCGAACGCAGAATTCATGCAAAAATACGAATTTTACGTTTGACTCGTTCAAACACGAGCTGAAAGATTTTAAAACTACTTTTCATGATTTGAGGGGATCACTCTCCCACTTAGGAGCGATTTTAGGGGTTAGTTACACCCCTTAATCCCCTATAAATAGCTAAAAAATCAGCTTAAATCAAATCTTTTTGGCAGATCATAAGGGCCTATTTGTTTTGCAAAAAATTGTAGAAAGTGGGGGGGATGAATTTTGATGTTTTTTCTACTTTTTGATGTTTGGTTCATCAAAATTCGGAAAGAAAGTGAGGGAGAAAATGAGTTATCACCATATTATTAGCTGAGATGAGTAATTTTTGATGTTTTCCTCCTCTTTCTTTATTTTTTATTCTTTCTTGTGTTTGGTTCATTCTTAAAACTAAGAAAATAAATGATAGAAAATGAGCTATCATTATATTATTGGATGATGTGACCCATACTTAGGAAAATCAATTTCCTTGTTTTTTTGGAGGAAAGGGATGGAAGAAAATTTTAATAAGATGTGATGAGTTGTCATTATATTATTGGATGATGTGAGTAATTTTTAAAGATGGTAGAAAATAAAGGAAAGTTGGGTGATGTGAGTTAGATGAGTTAATTGATGTGACTCATTTCTTGTGTTTAGTTTATTTTTAAAAGTAAGAAATAAGATGTGATGGGATGAGTTGTCATAATATTATTAGGGGAAAGTGGAGAAAGTGAAGGAAAGTGGGTTAAAAAAAGTGGGGAAAAGTGAAAAAGTGAAGGAAAGTGGTTTTGGATTCTCGGGGAAATGAAACAAACAGGCCCTAAAAGGAGCTTGAATTTTAGGGAGATCGACATTCATCCTTGAAATATTCTTCGGCAACAAAAATCCTTGGAGATTTGCTACTTGGCTTTAAACTCGATCTTCGGTTTAATTAACTCTTTTACAAAGTTTCAGACTCGTTCTGAGTTCCTAAACTCGTTAAGAGTTATTTCTTAAACTTGCCATGTAAGTTCTTCATGACATCAAATCCGAGAGGAATAGACTTTGTTCCAACAAGGTAAAACTTCGAATCGTCAACGAGAAGCAAACTCGACGCGAGTTTTGAGGGAGGCATCTCATTGACACCAAGAAGAGCCCAGTTTTGAACAAAGGGTAGGATCTTTATCGATTCCTTCTTTCTTTTGTAAATTAGGAATCTGATATGTAAGGACCATGAATTTTCGATACTAGTTAAAATAATTTTCTGGTAATTTAAAATATTTAATTATTATTTTTAAAAGAGTATTTGTATTTTTCCTGATTTTCTAGGAATTTCTATGATTTAAAGTCTAAGTTTTATATTTAATTAAATGATTTAGATATTTATAAATTTATTTAGTGTAGTAATAATTTCCGAAATTTATCTGTTGTGCTATTGATACTATTACATATTATTTTAAATAATACATTGTATTATTGTTACTATTACGTATTATTTCATGTATTAAGTTGTATTATTAATTTCATATTATTTGTATAATTTGTTGTATTATTTCTATTATTGTATATTATCTATCGTATTAGCACAACTGGTACGTTTTATTATGTAGACAATTATCCTATAATTATTTGAATTTAAATGTAAGTAATTATATTTTTTTATTAATTATTCTTATTTAATTGTGTAATTTTTTGCATTATTTTTATTGTTGCGTATTTTCGGTTGTAATACTACAACTGGTATGTTTTGATGATTTAGATATTTATAAATTTATTTAGTGTAGTAATAATTTTCGAAATTTATCTGTTGTGTTATTGATACTATTACATATTATTTTAAATAATACATTGTATTATTGTTACTATTACGTATTATTTCATGTATTAAGTTGTATTATTAATTTCGTATTATTTGTATAATTTATTGTATTATTTCTATTATTGTATATTATCTATCGTATTAGCACAACTGGTACGTTTTATTACGTAGACAATTATCCTATAATTATTTGAATTTAAATGCAAGTAATTATATTTTTTATTAATTATTCTTATTTAATTGTGTAATTTTTTGCATTATTTTCATTGTTGCGTATTATCGGTTGTAATACTACAACTGGTATGTTTTGATGTGTAGATAATTTTCATGTAATTATTTATTTTTTTCATGATTATTATTATTTTTAATTATTTTTTAAAACCCTAAAATTTCCTTTATATATATATATATATATGTATGGCTTTCTCTCTCTCTCTCTCTTCTCTTCTTCTAAAAACCACCACC
>NC_033802.1:57049085-57072287 GCF_001876935.1 Asparagus officinalis
GCCACCCGCCGACCAGCGACGCCGACCCGAGCTCGCCGCTGCCCGACGTCAACCCGAGTTTGCCATCGCGTTCCACCCGTGCTCAGATCAGATCCGCGCCGTCGACGTTGAATCTGTTAGACCCTAGAGGGGGGTGATTAGGGTCTTATGCTAATCTAATCCGATTATATACCAATTAAAATTAATTAACAAGTTATCCTAGCGAGTATGAAATACAACAAGTATATAAGATAGGATAAGCAATATGAACAATGAGATATATCCTATATGATGAATATATATATGCAAGGATATATAAACTAACTCAAGATGATATATCCTATCAAAGAGATATACAATATGATATATGTATATGCAAGGATATAAAACTAACACAAGGGGTAAACAATATGAACTAGATAGTGGATCATATAAATAATGAGCTAATGATAATGGCGACAAGAAATATAAACACAAGAATAAACGCCAAAGCACACTCAAACACAAGATATGATCACGGAGTTCGGACCTTCCGTCCTACGTCTCCGCTCCCCACTCCCGGGGAGAAATCCACTATCACAACCGGGTTTTCTACGTTCACCCGAATAACGTTTACACCTCACAGTATCGGTTTTTAACGCTCACCGATCAACGTTCACTCCTCACATTCGGTTTTCTAGTTCACCGAAAACTTCACAACACACTCGGTTTTCTAGCTCACCGAAAACCTTACACCACTCACAATGTAACAAATATAAATTTGTTCTCTACAATAGATGAGAACACAATTAGGCACAACTCAATGTTACAATCTCTCACAACCCTAATATACTATGTATGCAAATACAATAAGCTCAAGTGGGTGTGTGTAACAATGAAATTCAATAAAAACTTAACTCAATAAGAACTAGCAATAAGATTGATATAAAATACAATAGTAGAAATGCTAGGAAATAGAGTTAAGGAAACTTCTCTATAAACACAAAGAGAGGATAAAAAAATGTTGAAGATGAACTCTTCAATAGCTGATGTGAACTCCTCTTTGTAACAGCAAACCCAAAACAAACTTAAACGAAACTAAACAAGCTTAAACCCTTGTTTAAAAACTTCTTTTAAAAACTTCTTGGCTACTTGAAAGAGAATAGCAATGGGGTATTTATACTCACTCAAAATCTCAGCCAAAACCCCTAAGTAAAAGTCCAAAAAGTCCCAAAAAAATCGGCTCAGAAAAATAGCCGTTGAGAAAGCAACGGTCATATTGGCGGAGCGGCGGTCGACCGAAAATTCTGGCGGTCGACCGATGCGAGCTCTCGGTCGACCGGTGCGGTCGACCGACAAACTCTCTGCTGCCTACTGCCGACTGAACATATGAGCGGTCGACCGGATCGGTCGACCGAAAACTGATACATGAAAAACTTTTTTTCTGATTTTGAAACCCTGTTTAAAAATATCAAATAAATTCTAAAAAAATGTAAAACTTTGGGGAATGATTGTAGACATGATTGTTGGCCTTCTTGTTTTGATGATGTTTAACAAACAATTTACCACTAATGTTGTTTGTCTAGTATTTGTGTTTTCTTATTTATTGTAGATGTTGGAGGATGGATGGAATAGCGCTTTAACGACGATATCAAATGGAGGTTGGCGGAATTGTGGAGTGAAGCAACATACAATTCAAGTTAAAGATCAAGTTCAAGCTTCATCCGCAAAGTGTACCAAGTCAAGCTTATTGAAGATCAAGATCGGCTTGGGTAATCTCGTTTAGGTTTTATATTATGTGTGTTAAGTACCTTAAGCTCAATATCATATACACACACGTATTTGGTTTCTATGTATATATATAGTTATATATATACATGCATGGTTTTGGGTTTTTCATGTTTTGAATACTTTTGCAAAATAATGAGATTTCACAATTAAGAAATGCAAATTGGAAATTTCTTTTTGTAACATGTTCAAAATATCATTTGCAAACATTTCTCAAAGTTTCATCAAGTTTGGAATTGATTTGTTATGTTTAAAGGAATTTACAAATTCACGTTTTTGTTCGTGCATATGTTCGTGCATGTTTTACAAAACTGATGAGTTTTCACAAATGAGAAGTTATATTTAAAAAATTCTTTCTCTGACATGTTTATCTACATATTTAGAAACTTCCCACAAAATTTTACTATTTTTGGAGTTGATTTACTGTTCCTAATTGATTTTACAAAATCGTGTATCACAGCAGATTTTCAGAAACTGTATTTCTGTGTTCAAACATTTATTTCTCTCAACTGGGAAATGATTTTTCAGAAATTCTTTCTCTGACATGTTAATCTACATGTCTAGAACATTCCCACAAAATTTCATAATTTTTGGAGTTCATTTACTACTTTAAATTGATTTTACAATATTGCTGTGCATTGCTACAGTAATCCGGTCGACCGAAATTTTGGTCGGTCGACCGAAATTTCCTCCGGTCGACCGGTACGGTCGACCGACGCTGTTTCTGCTCGATTCCCAGGTTGGGATCTTCATCGCGGTCGACCGACGATATTTCCGGTCGACCGACTATGTGACCGTTGCTTTCTAACGGCTCTTTTCTGAGCCGATTTTCTCTGGGTCTTTTTGTCCTTTTCTTGGGTAGTTTTTGGCTGAGTTGTGAGAGGGTATAAATACCCATTGTCTTCAACTCTCAAGCTCTCCAAGAGATTATTTTAAAAAATAGTTTAACAAGGGTTTAAACTTGTTTAAGGTTTTGTTTAAGTTTGGTTTAAAAAGCTTTTAAGCAATTAAGGGTTTTAGTTTGTGAAGCAAATTTCACAAGAGCAAAGAGGAGATCATCATTTGGTGTTTGGGCATTCAACTCATCTCTCTCTCACTCTTGATCTATAGAGAAGTTTTCCTTAAACTCAATTCTAGCTATTTATTGTTTTGATCTAAATTTCCATAGGCTATATTTCTATATTGAGTTTAACTTCCCAAATGAAAAATATTATTATTTTACAAAATAGTCCAAAACATGAAAATATGAGATACTTGAATTTTGATGTTTTGACATAAACCAACTTTGTGAAATGTTTTTATAGACTTAGTAATACATGAATAAACTGATATTGAAGTCTACAAACTAAGAATATAATATTTCACAAAATTGCATATTCTATGCAATGTTTTCAAAAAAAAACACAATAGAAGATATGAAATATATAACTTCATATATATAATCATAAAAACTCAAAACACATGTATGTATATATATAACTATATATATGCATAGAAACCAAAACTTATGTATATATATACGAAGAAACCAATAAATGTGTGTGTATAAGATATTGAGCTTAGAGTATCTAACACACATAATATAGAATCTAAACTAGATATACCCAAGCTAGATCTTGATCTTCAATAAGCTCTTCTTGGTAATCTTACGGATGAAGCTTGAACTTGGATCTTCAACTTGAATTGTACGATGCTTCACAACACAATTCCGCCAACCTCCTCTTGATATGATCGTGTAGGCTCAATCCATCCAACCTCCAACAACGTTGTTTGTCTATAATAAATAAGAAAACACAAATACTAGACAAACAAAATTAGTGGTAAATTGTTTGTTAAACATCATCAAAACAAGAAGGCCAATAGAATCGTTCGACACAACCTGAGGTAAGATGTCGTTTTCTGAATTGTTATTCACTATAATTTCTGATTAATTATGAATTAACTAAGTATATGCATAGATTAGACTATGTTTCGTTTATGTTGTTGTATATTTATACTATGATATTCTGTGTGGGCTTGTTAATGAATAATATTAAATAATGATAGTATGATGAATAGTTTAAAGGAAAATTATTTAATAATATTAAATAATGATAGTATGATGAATAGTTTAAAGGAAAATTATTTTGTGTAAAAGTGGTTATGTTGAGATGTTTTTAGAATTATTATGATGAGAAAAGATTTATTTGGAAAAGGGTTGGTTTTGAATAATTATTATAATAGATAATTTAAAATTATTTATTTTGAAAAAGGGGTCATTTTGAGTTGTTAAATTATTTTCGGCAAAAGAATTATATTTTTGATAATTATGATGATTTAAAAAAATTTATTTTGAAAAAAAAATATTTATTTTGGATTTAAATTAAATTATGATTTTGTGTTGGTAGTTGTAGACTACAACATTTTATGTCTAAAACGATCACGGTTTTTCGATTTCAGTTTTAACCGTAGTCATATTGGATATTATTTAGCTACGGATAATTTTTATGAGTAATTTTGAGATTTGGATAAAAAGATATTGATGAAACCGGACTGTATACCTGTTTTTATTGATTCATGATTACATTTCATATTTTGTGAATATTTTACTGTATTTGACATGTCTATTTTTACTGTTCCTGGTTGTGTTTGAGAACCTTAGTAGTTCATGACTTAGTGGCCTCGTGCGTCATGAACAGACCTAGTGACATGTGTGAGTGTGTTGACTGAATTTAGGAGGTGAACCAAAGATATAGTGTGGATTGATTGATGACTTATAAAAACGAGAAGAGTTAGGATAGGGAAGTCTTTGTTCATGTGATCGGATGTGACTGTTGATGTATCTTCCAGGCTCGCGCCAGTGGTTGGTGTCGCCACTGGGGTTGGTTTGTAGGGCTAAAGTAAAGTGTGTACATCACTTTAGTCAGTGGGAATTTGATTCGTCACCCGAGTTTTGCTTGAGTTTAGACCAAGGAGAAAATAGTTTACATGTAGCCCTCTGACCACATGTGTAGCGGGATTGGATGCACGTAGAGGATTTGTGAACAGTCAGTTATCCGGTGATATGAGCATTGACTCTGTGTGAGACGTGGACCAGTGAGTTTTTAGGATGGTTAGTACCCGACCCGGTTACCGTATGTAGTTAGCTTTATGTTTATCATATTTTAGTAGTGTTTTCACATGTTAATTTGTTGGATTTCTAGTTGCTCGTTTCTTTGTCATTTCTATTATCATATCATTTACGCATTGGGTTTTCGTTCGTTCTTTTCTTTTGTGGGGTCTTCCCGTGTGCTATGCACACTGACGTACACCTGTTTTCTCTCGTGTACGTTAAACTTAGAGGAAGAACAGGTCCAGCTTGGAGATGTGCCAAAGTCAGAATATTCTCAGCAGGAGTACCTTGCAGACAGAGTAGAAGAACAAGTTGAAGCTTAGTTTTCCTTAGTTATTATTGGTGCTCCGTTTACTTTTGTACTACTTTCCATTTCAGTTTGATCGATGTGTTTTATATTTCTCCAGTATTCATTTGTTGGATAGTTTTTGTATAAGGGCATGTCGACCCGAATATTTTATGTCTCGGATGATCTACTTTTGATGATATGTCTATTTTCTATTATGTGTTGTTCATTATATTCTTGCTAATTGTGATCGGGGACCTGTGCCTTCGCATTGTATTTATTTCTTGATGCTTAGCGTATTAGGTTGAGTAAGAATATTTATTTTTATTTATTCTCCTTAATCTAATACGTTGCGGGCTTATTCACATTCTGATTCTCCGGTATTTTGGAAAGTGGGTTGTGACACGATACAAGAAGATTATAATTTATTTTTTTAAGAGGGGGATTGCATTGAGAGAATTGTAATTAATTCTTTTTCTAAGTTTGTTAGAGAGAATAATACACATTCAATTCTCCAATTTCTTCTTTTAATTTTCCCATCAAACAAAAGATGGCAACTCTACTGGGGACTAGCTTCACTAATGAAGAAGTAGTGGTGTAATTCGACATCAACCTCGTTGGAATGATGGTCAAGACCCTTGTCGTGGAATTCGACCAAGCCAAGTACAAAGGGTACTTTCCTCTGGATCCCTTAGCCCCAAGGCTATGTGCAGGGTCCGTGTAGTCTCTAAAGGGACCAAAACTATTGCTGAACCACCAAAGGAGGTCCTCCCCTTTGGACTACATGGCTCGGACAGCCCCTCCTCTAAAGGAGTGAGCTCGGCCTCTGTTGGACCTGTCAAGCGAGTCGAATATCTCACGACTTCGTCAAAGCGATGTATATCGGGTCAGAAGAGGCTCATCGCAGTGACAAGCTCTGTTAATGCAGATGACCTCGCTGCAAAGGCCTTAAAAAAGGCCAAGAAGAATACCGCTCGACGGAGGAGAAGATCATTGTGACAAGCCTATATCTGAGGAAGCCGATCTCTCAATTAACGCGAACTCCGCGTTTGTGAGCCTTAACTTGAGCGCTACATTGATGAGCCCAAGTATGAGCCACGCATAATCAACTTAAAACGTAGCCTTTAAGGGCATGTTTCAAAAGCAAAACGCAGTCCTCCGAGACACGTTTCAACACCCAAACGCAGTCCTCAAGTATGCGTTTCAATTTTAAAATGCAACCCTTAGGGAAGCATTTCCCAAACTGAACGCAGCTCTCAGGAGCACGTTCCAGATTCTAAACGCAAGTCTCAGGACTGTGTTGATCCGTTAGAACGCAAGTTTCAGGACTGTGTTTTACCAATAAACACATACCTTGGTCTAGTGTTATTCAAACAGAACACGACTGTAAAACATCGATAATTTGAATATTATGTGATAAATAATAATAAATATGTTATATAGTAGTAAAAAACATATTTTGATGTTTGAGTATGCTAGGAATCGATTTGAGGTCGATTCAATATATATGTGTGGATATATGAGTGCAAATGCACAAAACATGCACGAAGAAGAAAAAACTAGAAAATAATGAAAAGATTTGAGTTTATATATTTTTCACACTAATACAGTTAGAATATGGAAAAACTCAAAAAACAAAAGTTGTAGGTCTCTTCATCAGCTTTCCAACAAATCTTAATCACCTTCCGAGATCGGATGTGAAAGTTACAGGAAAACTACTGAATATATTATTCAGAAACTATTAGTAGTCGACTACTACTCAGAGTAGTTGACTATCGGGAAATTTTCTGGGCTAATAGGTTGCAGATTTTGGGTCAAATTCATTTTTCTTCGAACTTAACCTAAGTATATAAACATGTTTTTAACCTGATTTCTGAGTTATTCCATGAAAGAATACAGCCACCTCCTCCCCCTAAACCCTAGATTTGATTTTGGTGTTTCCTCGAGGCGTTTGAGACGTGACATCGAGCAGAGGGAGAGATCAAGGGATGTGGCTGAGGAAAAATAGGTTGCACACACATTCAGGAGATCAACTACGTGTTTGAGGCAAGATCTCCTGCATCCAAACTCATCCCCATAGTTAAATAACTGGTTTAGATGTTAAATTTATGTTTTGCTTGGTGAAGCTTAACCCCATGTGTTAAAATTGAGATTTTTGATATTAAATCATTGAACCAATGTTAGATCTACAGGTTTTACTTACTATTTACTATAAAAACGTGATCATGATCAGTTTGTTTGTGTAGATCTTCGTTTGTATCTTGTTTTCCATGTTAAAATCATGCTTAAACCCTAGACTTGAGATAAAAAGATTTTGCATGCTAATCAAGTATGATTAAACCCTAGGTTTGGGATTTTATTGTTCTGTAAATGTGAACAAATGAATTTATAAAAGTTTTGAGTTTAATATGCAAACATGTTCCATGTTGACCAAATAGAAAATTAGGGTTTATGTCAATTTCTTGATAAATGAGAAGATTAAACCTAAATTGCTGAATTAAGGATTTAAATGATCATGGAGATGATTCTTTTGATTTGTAGTTACTAGATTTGCAATGTATTAAAGCATGACTTACACGTGATGATTGCTAAGTGTTGTATGTGCACGGATGTGTGCATGTTTCTGCTTAGTAGTCAACTACTAAGAGTAGTAGTCGACTACTAAAGTCAAGTTTGGTTTTTACAGAAACTGAGTTAGTACAGTGTAGTCGACTAATGTGCTTACTAGTCGAGTAGTCGACTACTAAAGTCCAGTTTGGTTTTTACAGAAACTGAGTTAGTACAGTGTAGTCGACTAATGTGCTTACTAGTCGACTACATAAGTTTGACACAAAAACTAAATTATTACAGTGTAGTTGACTAATGTGCTTACTAGTTAGCTACTAAGTTTGACACTGAAATTTCAGAGTCTGGATGGACTCAGTGTAGTCAACTACTAAGGTTAGTAGTCGAGTACTAAGACTTTTCTTGAACTTTTGTTGCATTGTTTTAAGATGCGATCGCTGGGTTCGAACATGTTCCATGTTGACCAAATAGAAAATTAGGGTTTATGTCAATTTCTTGATAAATGAGAAGATTAAACCTAAATTGCTGAATTAAGGATTTAAATGATCATGGAGATGATTCTTTTGATTTGTAGTTACTAGATTTGCAATGTATTAAAGCATGACTTACACGTGATGATTGCTAAGTGTTGTATGTGCACGGATGTGTGCATGTTTCTGCTTAGTAGTCAACTACTAAGAGTAGTAGTCGACTACTAAAGTCAAGTTTGGTTTTTACAGAAACTGAGTTAGTACAGTGTAGTCGACTAATGTGCTTACTAGTCGAGTAGTCGACTACTAAAGTCCAGTTTGGTTTTTACAGAAACTGAGTTAGTACAGTGTAGTCGACTAATGTGCTTACTAGTCGACTACATAAGTTTGACACAAAAACTAAATTATTACAGTGTAGTTGACTAATGTGCTTACTAGTTAGCTACTAAGTTTGACACTGAAATTTCAGAGTCTGGATGGGTAGTCGACTACTAAGGTTAGTAGTCGACTAATAAGACTTTTTCCTAAACTTTTGTTGCATTGTTTTGATATGCGACTGCGGGGTTCGAATCGCACGATAGTAAACATATAGACGTGAATATACAAAATAGTGTTATAACATACACATGAGTATCCCAGAGGGGATTTGACAAGTGTTGAGTGATTACACTTGAGTTGGAGTAGTTTAAACATGTGTCGAATATCGTTAATAGGCCCAGCTCAGTACTATATGAGATAGTGCGTCGATATACCAGATTTATATAGATTATACATGTGATGGATACCGTTGATGGGCTCAGCTCAGTACTATGTGGGGGTAGTGCCTCGATATTCTATTTGTACAGGCCATTGAGTCGGGTTTGGATGCTTTGTCTATCAGTCCGTCCTCACGAGGGTGCGATGAGGCTTGTGAGCCGTATTTTAGGATACCTATAAGGTAGACCGTCCCGCACTCATGTTATGCATTAAGATTGCGATGAGACTAATGAGCCGTGTACATTGATTTAGGATGCCTACAGGGTAGTCCGTGTTGCATGATAATGTGATGAGATCAAAATCTTGCAAAGAATTAAAATGAGACGATTATTTGATAGACTGAGTTTTGGTGGATGCTAAAAGTGGTTATGCCACACTGCTGAATATATATATATATATATATATATATAATATACATATAAATATTTATACATATATATATATATATATATATATATATATATATATATATATATACATATATATACATATATTATATATATAATATATTATAATATATATATTATATACACATATGTATATACATATATATATATATATATATATATATTATATTATTATATATATATATGTAGTAATATAATATATATATATGTATATATTATATATATATGTATATATTATATATATATATAATATATTATATATATAATATATAATATATATATATATTAAAATATAATATATATTTATATATATATATATATATATGACCGAGATACCTTACTCTTGTTATATACATGAGAATTATATATTAATATCCATTATAGTGTTTTATTTTCTAGTGATGTTTCTTTCCATAGTTCGGTATTGATATTTAGGTATCTACAGTCTGAGACATATGGTATATACATGAGGGTTTCCTTTTTTGGATTACTTCGCTTGACGTACTACGTCTTGTGTTGTAGATTTCTAAGTATTAATACTATTAGATACAGGAAAAATAATGTAGATAGACTATGATTAATAGATAGAGGCTCCACTACATCTAGTAGCTCCTCCCGTGGGGGTGGATGAAGGTGATCTTGTTGTAGCGCTATGACGCTTTTGTTGTTGCTCTTTTTGTTTTAAATTTTTCTTTTCAGGTAGTTCAGAGCTTCGAAGAGCCGTAGGTTGACGGTCTTCCAGCATAGTTATCATCATTCAGTTTTAGTAGTGAGACTCCACTATGTTGACTTTCACATTCAGACATTAGAGTTTATTTTATCCTTGTAAAGGCTGTGAGCCTTAGTATGATTTCTATTTAGTTTGTGATGAGACATTTTCTTTCAGTCATCAGATGTATTTCAGACTTGGTGGTTGAGACATGAGTTCATTTTTTAGATTTATCTTTCTATATCATGTCTACTGTGTTTAATATCTTCTTTTTGCTTGTATTGTACATGCACTTTATTTTTGATTCCACTAGAGGATATTACTGTGATTGGTGAAACTTGTTATTGCACAGTGTGGGTGCATGGTAAGTTTGACATCTCTGGGTTCACCTTGGACTGCAGCCATGTATGAAAACAGGGGCGTCACAACGACCCTCGTGTTCTTTAGAACACGACATGATTCGTCGTGTCCAAAAAGATCAACGTGGATTCAAGATCCATGTTCAACAAGAACCAGTCCCGTCCACTAATGCACAGGGGGTTCCATCTTCAACCTCACGTTCTATGAGAGAATCTTCCTAGGTATCTGACTTAAGGGAGTTACTTTTAAGAGAAAGACCAGTGCAACGAGCCGCTCATTCATGTCATTGTGAGCGACTCATTTCTGCAGTTCTCTCATAATGCCAATGTTGTAGTTCGGCACCTCGACGATCAGTATTCGACCAATTAACAAACGTCGCCTGACCTGCCAAGCGATGACGATACTACAGGAAGAAGGCTTTGGAGACTGAATATCCTACAGTTACTATTAATGTTATTAGCGGAGGGAAAGCCTCAGCTCATAGCTCTGATGACTCCGAAACAAGCCATTTGCCGACCTTCAGAGAAATCTGTGATGAGTTCGAAGGGATATATTGACACACTTGGATTCAGGCGGGAACCCTTCCTCCTGTCAATTATAAATGACTGGCTAGAGGGACAACTTCTAATGATGAAATTTTAGCCATCTTGGAGTCTTAGTCCTTGAGTTCTTTCGTAGCACATGGGAATTATATTTACATGACAGGGAGCTTAGATGACCTAGCGAGGAGGGTCGATGAACATCATGCCATGCTCCAGGCTCAACAGGAGACTCTCAATCAACTATGAGATCTGATGACTCAGCTTGTCACAGAAAAGGTCAAAAAAACTGAATCTTCCCGAAAGACAAAGTCGTCAAAAGGGAAATATAAGGTAAACGAGAATTCAGACCATGAAGCTCACAGCATAAAGTCTACCTCCGAGGAAGAGAAAGAGGGCGAGAATGAGCACCACCATTAGTCGGCAAAGATGGAGGAATTAGAAGCCCGCCTCAATGAAATTGCCAATAGGAGCGAGCTCCAAGACAATGGAGTAGTGCGTCCTTATTCTGCGGAATGGGGCATAGCTCCTTATCCACCGAAATTCAAAGCCCCGACTTTACAGGCTTTTGACGGCACGAGATCGCCGAACTAAGTCATCTATTACTTCAAGTCACAAACAAGAGATGTGATTGCGAATGATGCCATATTGACTCGTCTGTTCATCGGCACTCTCAAGGGGGTTGCCTTCGAATGGTTCATGAAGTTGTCTGCTGGGTCTATTCGGAAATGGGTATAATTAAAAAGGCTTTTCTTAGCTAGGTTCTTTGAAGATGATTCAGAAGTCTTTGTCCCGACCCTTCTCACCACCAAGCAGAGGAAGGGAGAATCCATAAAGGCTTTTGTGGAGAGGTTACAAAGTATGGCTCAATGATGCCCATCAGGTATGACACAATCTACTTTGGTGGAAACTTGCAGGCATAACTTTTAGACCGATCTCCTGGCTCAAATGGGAGTAGCAGAATGTTTCTCCTAGAAGCAATTAGTCTCACAAGGAGAGCAGGCAGAAGAGATCGTTGCCCGAGTCAAAGCTGAATAAGCTAACAAGCCAAAACCGCAAGCGCAACGCAACCGAGACAATGCTCCCAGATCCAATGGAAAAGGAGACTCTGGCCGTTAATACCAGCACTCGAGCGCCACCTATGAAACAGGGCAAGACATCAAATCATAAACCTCTCATATGAAAACTCAAAACAAAGAAAAAAATGATGTTTGATCAATAAAGAAAATTTTCTTTGTAAAACTTGATCAAACCACACAAAGAATACATTATAAAGCACAAATAGATAATCCATAAGCTCAAACACATAAATATCATCATAGAAGTGTTTTATAATGAATTCAAAAAAACACATCAAAACAAACTCTTCATAGTTCAAATTAAGATATAAAACATACAAGAATCATAAACTATGGATTTAAAATACAAAAAAAATACTTTATTTTTACTTTTTAAAATAATGTAAATGCATATATGTATATATGAGCAAGACTCCTATCAACTTAAGTGGACACCAACACTTTGTCCACCAAACTTTCTATCCACACACATATATATATAAAATGTCACTTCATATCATGCAAGGATCCCAAGGCTTCATCAATGGATAAAAACTTAAGTGGACCATCCACTTAAGTTTACATAAGTTTTCAAACCCCAACATACCAAATTTGGGGTGAACTCGTCGTGGTTTGACCCTTCATCCACTCGTATCAATTTTAACAGTTTCGAATGAATAGAACATTTTACATGGCTTGACGGAGGGTCAAATCACGACGGGTTTACCCCAAATTTGGTGTATTGGGGTTTTAGAATATGTAGATTAAGTTCAACGGAGCAGATCATCCATAATGTAGTTCAATCAAGTAATCATCAATGACTAAGAAACTTAGTGGACGTCCACTTAAGTTGACATAAGTTAACAAATAAAATCTAAAAACACAACATAAACATAATTAATTTTATTTTGGCACCCAAGAACTTTTGGTGTCGGAAAACTTAGGAACATGACCCCTACTATTAAAGCTCAAAGCCCAGGGTTATTAACTCTTTTGGGCACATGTGATGTACTAACATGGTCAAAACAAAAATTGTGCAAATGACCTTTCCGATTGCAATAAGTGCAATGAAAAAGGCCCAATTGATTTTGTTGACCAATAACTTGTGCACGAGAAACATTTGCAATCAATAATGGTCTTTTAAAATTATTTTGCAAATATAAAACATTATTAAAAAAATGTGCTTTATTTAAAGAATTTGGTAGAATTGAACCTTTTCTTAAATCAAAATAAAACTTTGCCAAATGCTCAAATCTACCACAAAAATTATATTTATACACACTAGCATGCTTATGGTGAACTTTGGATGCATGTGCATATGTGTGTCAAGATGAAGCTTGATGGGATGCACAAGAATCAACATATTTAAACTTGGTGACCTTTTGTGCATTATAATAAAATTTAGCAAGATGGCATTTACGGTCGCAAATGAAGCATTTGTAAACTTTTCTATATAGGTGTGCATGGTGTATGGGATGTTTAGAAGTAATAGCATGAGACTTAGCACACATATTCACAAGCTTCTTATGTTCATCAATGCATAAATTAAGGGTTGAATCTAGAGAAGATATACGTTCCTTAACAAGATTTAACTCATCATTTTGCATACAAGCATTGTTATTAGAAGTAGAGCAAATATAGTCGTTAGCAAAAGAGCTAACCTTATTTTTTATGTTTTCTACTTCTAACATGGCATTTTCTTTTTCATTAGTTAAAATAGCAAAGTTTGAAAGCAAAGAATCATGATCATATTTTAATTTATCATTCGTTTCTTTGAGGATCATATTTTTCATTAGAAAGATTATCAAACATAGAAGCTAATATCTTATGATCGGATTTCAATTCTACATGCTTGCTTTTAAGATTAATAAAACTATTATGCAACTTAGTATAGGCATGCATTAACCTATCATATGCACATGCGAGTTCTTCAATAGATAGTTCATCATCGGAATCGGACTCGCTTACCATATTAGGGCTATCGCCTAGTGGCCATGCATATGATAATGATGCTCCAATAGAACTTGAAGAGGAAGCTGCCAAAGCTTGTCAGATCTTCTTCAAGTTCCCTTGATGTGCTTCTAAGAATTTCCACAATGTATAAGCGATATCAAAAGAATCAAGCTTGTTAGACATAGATGAATCAAATGCATTTAGTAAAAATTCTAACACAACCTTGTTCATAGTAAATATCTTTTTATCATTTTTACTCCACTTAGATTTCTTTAAAGTGGGCACAACATAAGTATAATCAATAACTTCCCATAAATCGATAATTTTAGATCTAACAAATAGCTTAAATCTAAAACATCATTTAGCATAGGAAAAAGCATTGAATTTAGGAGAAACACTAGGATCATAGCCTAAACAAGATGCACAATTCATATCCATGATAAATATATATGTATAAGCAAGATACAAATAAAATCAAAACAAGATTAGCAAAAATATAAGAACAAGAACTTTGACTCTAGGCGATTAAGCCTCTAATCAAGAGCACCAAGCTCTGATACCAATTGAAAGCACTCTAGAGGGAGGGTGAATAGGATTAATACTAATCTAATCTGATATAATGCCAAATAAAACTAATTAACAATTTAACCTAGAAAATAAGATATATAATAACTTATATATGCAAGGATATGTAAACTAAGGGCACATAAACATGAGCAATGGCAATATAGAATGAATGAACAATGAGCACAAATAAATACGCTAATGCAAACTCAAACAAGCGATATGATCACGGAGTTTGGTCCTTTCGACCTACGTCTTCACTCTCCACTCTCGGGGAGAATCAACTACACAACCGAGTTTTCGACGCTCACCCGAAAACGCTTACACCACACAATATCGGTTTTCAATGTTCACTCATCAACGTTCACAATTACTCACAATACAACTACACAAATACCACATCAAGTATTATCCTTTCATGTGTCTCCCTCAAGTGCTCGAAATTACTACCTCTCACTAAGCTTTACTACCGACATCACTCCTCTTGGGACCGACCACGTCTCTCACCTCTACACTCCACTTGGTGTACTTGTGTAATATAGTAATCTCACAATGAAGCTCAAATAACAAATATTTATTCTCTAAACAATGTGAGAACTCAATTAAGCCTACACTCAAGAACCACTTACCACAACCCAAATTATGCAATGTATGAAATACTAAAAGCTCAAAGGTTGTGTGTGTTCAAATGAGTGAAATAGAAACTAAACTCAATATAAAATCTAGCTTAATGAAAAGATAATCAACAACAATTATATGTAAAGCTAGAATCAATATAAAATCTAGCTTAATGAAAAGATAATCAACAACAATTATATGTAAAGCTAGAAATTGAGTTTAGAGAAACTTCTCTGAAAAACAAGAAAAGATAATCAACAACAATTATATGTAAAGCTAGAAATTGAGTTTAGAGAAACTTCTCTGAAAAACAAGAATGAAAGAGATGAGAGATTCAAGCTCAAATACGAAATGATGATCTCTTCTTCCTCTTGTGAAAACCTCTTCACATAAACAATTAAAAATAAACTTAAACAAGCTTTAAACACCCTTAAACTTGTTTTAAAACTCTATTGGATAGTTCAGAAGTTTAGAGGGCATGGGGTATATATAGGATGAAGAAACAAAGCCCAAAACCAAGAAAATCTAGCAAAAAGATAAAAAAAACAGAAGACTGGAAAACTAGCCGTTAGAGGCCGTCAGTCGATTGATGAACAGTATTAGTCCACTGATGAGCTGACCATTATAGACAGCTCACAGCTTATCGGTCGACTGAAGACCTCATCAATCAACAAATAAACTCATCAGTCGACTGATAGTTCATCAGTCACAAAAAGAAAAACTTTTGGTAATTCCAGACGAGTTCATCAGTCGAGTGATAAAATCCATCAGTCGACTGATAACAAGTTTTTAGCCTGAATGAATAGTAAAATTAAATTTCAAACCTCTTTTAAAAATAGTAAATAAATTTCAAAAAATGTAAAACTTTTGGGGAATGCTTATAAACATGAATATGAACATGTTAGAAAAGAAATTTTTCAAATTACACTTTCCAATTGTGAAACTCATGATATTTCAAAACTAGTCCAAAACATGAAAACTAAATATACATGTTTTTAACATTTTGACTTAAACAATATTTTGAAACCTTATAAAATAATTTTATAGACTTAATAAAAGATATAAACCCAATACTTGTATGTGTGTATGTGATTGAGCTTGAAGTATCTACACTAAAGTATAAACCTAAACTAAATTACCCAAGCTTGAAGGTCTTCAATATAGCTTGACTTGGTTGCGGATGAAGCTTGATCTTTTATATGACTTGGTTTGCAAATGGCTTCATACCGATATTCTACCAACCTCCATTTGATATGATCGTTATGACGCAATTCTATCCAACCTCCGACACATTGTTTGTCTAGAATAAATAAGAAAACACAAACACTAGACAAACAATATTAGTCATAAATTATTTGTTAAAACATCATCAAAATAAAAAGGCTAACATCAATCTCTCACTTGACTTTAAATCCAATCAGATACAATCCTTAACTCCCATTTATCAAAACATTTTGTGACAAT
This sequence comes from Asparagus officinalis, assembly GCF_001876935.1. Lineage (NCBI taxonomy): Eukaryota > Viridiplantae > Streptophyta > Magnoliopsida > Asparagales > Asparagaceae > Asparagus > Asparagus officinalis. Next base: position 57,065,672 of record NC_033802.1, read on the forward strand.
GACTTTTGTTTTCGTCGAAAGTAGTTTTCATTATCGAGTTCATTATAACTTTGATCGTTTACAATGAATTTAAATAACAAAAATAAAGATTATAACTTTCTAGAAAATAAACACAAGAACTATTTATCAGCTCTTACTTGAGTGGGGTCTTCGCCTGTGTCAGGGATGTTGATATCCGTGGACTGCAGCGGATCAGATCCGGTTGTTAAAAAATTGACAGAGCTTCTACTTCACCAAGGAAGTATTCAGTTAAAGCACTAAAATCGACCAAACGAAATCAGTAGCTCTTTTCGAGATTAAGACCAAGCCTAATCTCAAGGAATGGACAGGGGGAAATATGGGTTCAGATCCTTCAAAAGCCTTCCTCTTTATACTGAAGTTTGCCGGGATCTGACTTGCTTTCGCTAAAAATTCGTGCTCCTTTGACTCTTCACTCCAGCAGCACCTCACCCTCTTGATCAATTTTTTCACCCCGTGAAATGAGCCCTTAAGCCTGTATTTATAGGCTTTGGTTAGGGGATTTCCGGATAAGAACGATGGATTTAACTTTATCCTCAGTTGACAACCATGTAACCATATTTGGATATGATATCTAGACAGTTAGGAACCTCTAGAATAGAAGAAATCCCGTGAAAACAGCAAAAAATGTGTTTTGGATGTTATGAACAACTCTGGACGCAGGACAGACTATGGTGACCCGCGCAGCCGCGGGTCACCAAAAGGTGACTCGCGCGCCATGCAAGTTCCGAACTTCTTTTGACGTTTTCGATGTTTCTCGACTTTCCAGACTTGTACTTTCTGCCATTTTGTTTACTTGCCTGTCGTGTTGACTTATACACTCTGCTGAAGGACTGACCAATGAACGTGTTCGGTCACTTGGAGTTGAATGACACGTGCGTGCTGACTGGCGAGCACATCTGGTCACTTAAAGCTGCCTAATAAGCGCGTTTGGTCACTTGTGGCTGACTGACGTGCACGAGCTGACTGACGTGCGCAAGCTGACTGACGTGCGCGAGCTAACTGACGTGCGTGAGCTGACTGACGTGCGCGGCGGTCAATTGGATAATCCTTCTTGACTCGGATGGCGACTTCCACTCTTCGTTTTGAACTGCGTGCGGGAACTCATAGGCAATTTTAGACGCCTACAACCTTATAAAAGGATCTTCAATGTAATCTTTTTAAATCATCGCATATTTCATCTTATTAGCCTTTAACAATATATATTTCCTTTTAAGTTCTCGATTGATTTATGTTGCAACACTCTATTATTAACGTATAATAATGGAATATGAAATATACTTTAAGGAATAATATTAAGCTCATAGAGATATTTATTAATAGGTTTTTACATATTTTTACATAAAACCAACTTATCATTTATTCAAATTGATACTTATAACCTTTTCTTTTTATTTTTTAATCAAAATCATTTTTACTTGCATACATATTTGTAATGTCACGCCAAATCGACTTTCTAGCTAAAAAGTGAAGTTCCCATTTTACCCTAACCTAAAGCACTTGCCAGCACCTATTTTTAATTAATTATAAACTTTAGATTTATAGATATTAGTAGTCCAAATCTTTCATATTTTGAAATTAGACCCTCAAATCCATCCCCCCCCCTCCTCCCCTCCACCGGGCTCTCTCTCTTTTCTGTTTCAAATAGCCAAGGATTTTTTAAACCAAATCTCCAAACTCTAGCCCAATCCCCAAACTTTAATTCTCAATCCCAAAATCTTAAACTTACTTCCCCACAATTCTCCCTCCCTCTCCTCTAATTCAAGAAAACTCTCCCTCAATTCTCCCACAAACCCTAACCTCATATCCCCTTATCTTCTCTCTCTCCTACTCTTCAATCCAAAAACCCACAAAGCCCTAGCTAAGGAGCAAAATATTGACGATCTCGACATCCCCATAACCTTCTCTGGCGAGAACGACATCGATTTGGGGGACTAATTTTAAAATATGATAGATTTGGGGGTTTAGTATCAAAATATGAAATATTCTGGGGACTAATATTGAAAAAAAATACTTATTTTTTATAATTAACTGGGACACAGAATCTTTGCACTTTCGCAGGTGAGGGCTTTTTTAGAATTTCATGTTTTTTTATTAAAAAGGTCTATCAGGTGTGACATTGCAAATATGCATACAAGTAAAGTTAGTTTTGATTAAGAATAAAAATAAAATATAATAACTATCAATTTGGAAAAAATAAGGTGGTTTTATGTAACAACCCTTCATTTATGCATATTCTTTCTTTAATGATCTACATACTCTGAATAATATTTTTGTTACTAATTATGTAAATATAACTCAAAATAAATTTTTTATTATTAGGTTTGGATTGGAAATATAAACATGTATATCCTTCAATTCCTCTATTATTTTCATCATAAACCAAGCTCCAGTTTTAGTCTTAAGCAAATATATATATATCTCAACTACAGCCCAATATTCTTCAGTAGGATTGGACTGAAATATACTCTATAGCCCAATTATATATGTTGTGTTAAGTCTAGCACATAATATAATATACATTGAACTATCAATGGCTAAAACATATAGTATGTTTCTAAATACTAAATCTTCTTTTCAGTTTTAGGACACATTCTCTTAGAGAATGAGATTTCATATCTTGTAGGAATCAGTGCTTTCTTAGAATCTTGAATGTCGAATAGTTTATGGATATTATCTACATAAGAAGATTGCGTTGATCCTATACATCTTTTTTCTCTATCTCTATAGTGTTTAAGATCCAAGATATAAGATGTTTAACTATGGCCATTCGTGGAGACATTGTCAGCAAGCCATAATTTAATTGATATCATCAAATCTGTAACTTGATTAAGGCATATTTGATAGATATAAGATGTTTAAGATCACAACGAGTTGTAAGTCATCAAGATATAACACTAATAACATAATGAAATTATTCTGTTATTTCTTATACACACAAAATTCATTAGGATTTGATCAAAATCATTTTCCTTGGTTGTTTTATCAAAATGGATGTTTCAACTCTTTGAAGGTAATTAAGTCTGTAACTTGATTGATTCGAGTTAATGTTATGTTCTTGAGTTTTACACATATGATTCTCAAATTTTGTATGTAAATATCTTATTTAAGATAGCCATTCAAGAAGATTAATTTAGAATACATTTACATTTTAGAATACATTTATCATATCTTATATTTATAATACATCGAATGACTAAATAAAATCTTATGAACTTTAATATTACAATTAGAGAAGAGGTTTATTCATAATTAATAATGTTTTTGTTTTATGTATCCATTTGTATCTAATGTCTTTCACCTCAACAGGTGGACTAACAAAGTTAATGCAGTGTTATGATACATGAAGTTCACTTCAGCTTCTATGGCATCAACCCATTTTCTAGAATTTATATCCATTTTCATCCACCTATAAAATACAATAACCTTTTTTTTTTTTTGGTAAATGAACTGAACTTTATTCATTTCCAATATGGACATTGTGTAACATATCAAAAACCAGACATTCCCTGGTAATCAAAACTCAAAAGAACCAACTTACAAAATGAGATTCCTCATATGAACATTTGTACTCTCATGTAATACTTTGGTATATATTGACAGTTTGATATTATGAAGAACTTGCAGCGAGCTCCTCATTTTGTTCTGGAAAATCCTTAAGTTGCGTTCCTGCCAGATCATATAAGTTGTGTCAGCAAGCGCGAGCCTCTTTAACTTCTTCTTGGAACCCTTTCCTTTTAAGTTGTTTGAATACCAACCAATGATCATGTTCCAATCACAAGACCTCCATTTAAAATTCAACCAGTCCATAACTCCATTCCAGATTTCCACCGAAAACTGACAATCAAAAAACAGATGGCTAATTGTTTCTAGCTGAAGACCAGAACACAGAACACAGCAGTTTTGATTAGGATTTAAAATCCCCAGTAATACAATAACCTTGTTAAGGCATATTTGATAGAAATTAACAAGAAGAATAAAAATCCTAAAACTTACATAGAAAATAAAGTTATTAATTAACTATCCATTTATTTTATCCCTTTGACACTCCCACCGAGTCAACAAAATCACCAACTAGACTTGATAACTCTTCCACTGAAGAAGACAATTCTTCTTCAACAGCTATAGATTCTTGAGTAACAATTTGATTTTCTAAAGAGCATATTTCTGGTAATAGTCACTTTTGATCACTAGGTTATTAGTATAATACCTAGTACCTTCTTTAGGGTAACCTACCAATATGCTTTATTTGTTCTAAATTCCAATTATTTTTCTAAACAGGAATAGGATCTCAAACCTCATACATTTGATTATCTTCCTATTCACATCTCACATGGAGCAAAGGAAACCAATTTGGTAGAAATTCTATTTAGCAAATAATTTATAGCCTTCAAATCGTAACCCAAAAGAACATAGGAACTTGAGAATGACTAAGTATAGATCTAACTATATCCAATAAGTCTTAGATCTGTCTTTCAGACACAATATTAACTAGGTAAATTAGGAGGGGAGAGTCAATAACAATTCTATTTTTATTTATAAATCTCTTAAATTCCTCAAATAGGAACTCGCCACCTTGATCAAATCGGATACCTATTATATTTTTGCCAAGTTCTTTGGTCTTATATTCTTTAAACTATTTAAAACATTCTAGTGTACGGTGTAGTACACAGATATATCCATATATCATGCATCATAAATGAGTGTCATAAAATTTGAATATCCAACTATTTTTTTTAACATTTAAAGGACCACATATATTTGAATGTAAGAAGTCAAAAGTACCTTGAGCTCTAGATTGTTTTCCTGAAAAATAGTAGTTTTTTCATATTGCCTCGTAGGCAACGTTTCACAAGTTGAAAATCTTATAAGTTTAGAAAATATAAAGGGCTATCTTTCATTAATATTTTGATCTTATCAACATTAACATGACCTAATATTGTGTGTCAAAGAACCTTGATGGTTATTTCCCTTGGTTGACGCTACTTGTAGTTTTTCCAATATTTGAAAATTCTTTAATTTTCTTTCTCCCTCATAAGGGGAATAATGTATTTAGGTGGTATATTTTAAGATACTTATTGGTTCCCAATAAAGTGAACAATAATATCTTAAACTTGTTTTTTTGAGGGACTTTCATATTCAAGTTCCCACTTTATCTTCATAGAAATTTATTTCTCTTGTTCAGACTTTTCTCTTAAGAAAACTTTCTTTAGAGAAAACTTTCTTTTTTTAAAACTAAGCAATTTAGTTTGGTATCCATCATTATCGTTTTTACCTGCTTCACAATATTTTCTATTCCTTTTCAACAAATTTTCCAGTTCAAAGAAAGTGAAAGTAATATCTTGCATTCTAAAAATTCATTTTGAACTAAAAAATGGATCGACATAAATATGCAAGAATCACATCAACTTTTTATTTTGATCACCACACACACATAAAAATATGCAAGAATCACATCAACTTTTTATTTTTGATCTCAACCTCCAATGAATCTGATTCATCATATAAATATATATATATATATATATTATATATAATATATATATTATAATATATATATATATATATATATATATATATATAATATATATATATATGAGCAAAACTTCTGTCAACTTAAGTGACGTCCACTAAGTTTCTTATCCATTGATGATTACTTGATTGAGCTACATTGTGATGATCACTCGAAACCGTTAAAATTGATACGAGTGGATGAAGGGTCAAACCACAACGAGTTCATACCAAAATTTGGTGTGTTGGGGTTTTAGAATATGTAGATCAAGTTGAACGGAGCGGAATCATCCACAATGGACTCAATCAAGTAATCATCAATGGATAAGAAACTTATGTGGACGTCCACTTAAGTTGACAGAAGTTTTGCTCTATATATATATATATATATATATATATATATATATATATATATAATATATTATATTCCAAAGTGCATATATCTGAGCTTTTGGGAGAAGCTCAACTACCCAAAACCTTCTTTTGTTTTATGACTTACAGTTCAGAATAGGTTGCTTACTCAAGATAAGTTACTAAGGAGAGGAATAATTCAAGTTAACTGCTGCTATTTGTGTTCAGGAGCTGAAACAGAGTGTCGTAATCACCTTTTCTTCGGTTGTCAATATGCACAGGAAGTTTGGAATGAGATCATGGATTGGCTAAAATTTAATTGGAGGACATGTGAATGGGAGTTGTTGATTAATTGGTTCAATTACAGGTTGAAGGGTAAGGGTTTCAAACAGAAAACTAAGAGAATGGCTTTTGCTGCTAGTGTTTACTCAATTTGGAAAGAACGCAATGAGAGGATTTTTAACCATAAGAGCTGTAATACTGTGCAACTGATCAAGAGCATTAAAATGGATGTCCTCACTATCATCCTTAACAGTAATGAGCTGTCGGATGAGCATAGAGACTGGATATTATCTCTATAAGGAATCTGTTGTTGTTTTTTTTTTTGGGTAGCTTTATTAGTCCTTTGGTTTTTTTTACAATCTGTAGTTATATAGATTTCTCAAAGTGTTGAGTGCTGAGATGTACATAAACTCTATATTTGGTAAATGAATATAATTCTTTCATTGCCCAAAAA
>NC_033802.1:57072297-57128941 GCF_001876935.1 Asparagus officinalis
TTTATGAATATTTATTTAATATTTTATTATTATATTTAAACAGAACTCATGAATGTTGATCTCGTTGATCTCATCACTAGTTATATCTAGACAAATTTAAATGGGATTATCATATTTTCATAATTTCAGTGAACTTTTAGTCATAAGGATAATAAATATATTTCTATTCCAATCCATAGAGTTCGAGCTAGTCAATTTATAATTATTGAATAACATATCAAAATGACTAAGTTAATTGTCATATATTAGCAGAATATAACAATATAATATCTCAATTTATTATTTTATTGTTGCACAAATATTAGCAGAGATATTTTTAAGTAATGATTTCACAATTAATATTTTTCTCATTTATTTAAATGTGAATATGAAATTCAAGCCTATTCATACCTTCCATATTGTCAAGATTGAATATAAATAACCAAAATAGAATCATCTTATTCAATCATTGCCAGTTAATAACTTTCCTTTTTAAGTTTGGCCTTTAATGTAAAAGAAACTCCACTATTGTAGTGAGCACTCCAATACATTAATAAAGTGTTAATCCATTAATTCAATTATTTCATGTAAAACAAATTGCGCTTGCTATTTTAGCAAAGTAGTCCTATTACACATAAAATATTTAGCATCCTTATGTGAGATATAACTAAGGTAATAACAAACCCTATTCTCTCCTCTTCAGACAAGCTAAAATAATTATCTAAATTATACCCCTACAGTAGATGACCTTTAGATTTATATTACCAAAATAACAAGCCATCGACACTTCTATACAATTTGTTTTTTTATATTTGAGAGAACACAAAATAAGTTTTTAAATTTAATAAACATCCAATTTGTAATAAATTCAAAACTATTTTTTTTAAGTTTCAGAATATTTATTATAGACCTAAATATAATTTTTCATTTAATCTTTAGTTACATAAAATATTGAGTTTAAACAATTTAAATTTAACATAACCATATCACATATATAATTTGAACAAATATTTCAAAATATGCATGATACAATATCAATCCAACCAATTCAATAAGAGCTAAATAATCTCTTCAATAAAAAAATAAATTATACATGCATATGAACTTCAGAGGGGTAAATCAGATATTAACCTTTGTATTCAAATGGACCCCAGAACAATGTTAGGATAAAACAGGGGTCTAAACTAAATTTTACTACAAAATTCAACATTACAGGATTTTGGGTTCGGGTTATGTTTGCATGTCACGTAGGGTTCTAAATAAATTCTCATCAAATTTGAAAAATGGATCAGAATAGGATTCAGTTCAAAACACATTTGACTTATAGCCTGTTTGGATGGAGGGTAGAGAGGAGGAAAGGAAGAGAAATTTAATTTTAACCTTGATTGGGAGTTTCATTTAAGAGGGTAGAGGAGGGGAATGGAGGGAAAATTTGGGCCAAAATCTTACACCCCAATTTGGGGTGTAATGGAGGGGAAGGGAAGGAAGAAGAATTTTTTCCCCTTCTTTCCTCTTCCTTCCCTTCCCTAATAGCCTGTTTGAATGGAGGGTAGAGAGGAGGAAGGGAAGAGAAATTTAATTTTAATCTTGATTGGGAGTTTCATTTAAGAGGGTAGAGGAGGGGAATGGGGGGAAAATTTACGCCAAAATCTTACACCCAATTTGGGGTGTAATGGAGGGGAAGTGAAGGAAGGGAATTTTTTCCCTTCCTTCCCTTCCCTAAGTGAACCCAAACATACCATTAAAGTCTAATTATAATCAAGAATTTGGGTTCTACTTTTATTGAGTTTGGGTTTCCATAAACCCCAATAACAAAATAAAACACCAACAGATTTTTAACTTTACTAGAATTCCTTCATCTTTAACCTCTGATCCTGACCTAGGATTTTGAGAGCTGCCACTTGGGGTCTTGCTCGAATGCTCTGCCATGCAGCGTAGCGTCGCCTCCAAGCAATGCTTGGTTAGACCTGTGAGACCAACGATGAGACAGGGAAACTTGGAACAATAACTCATTTTGATCTGAATCAAATCTTGAATAATTTAATCCAAGTAAAATATTATTCATTTTTCAACTAAAAACACGATTACCAAACCCTGGTTACACATTTTCATCTAACATTTAAAAAGTAGATTTAATCAAATTAAATAATCCGAAACCCCCATAATTTCAATAACAAACATGTTTATTTAAGCTTATTAAACCAAAGAGATGAACAATAATCAAAATTTGATATAATTAAATTATTATTTTAATCAAACTAAACAATAAGTTAGACTTAAAATCTGCTCTAATATCAGCTGTTGGAAACACAATATGCAACAAGATGGAACATGTATATCGTGTAAATTAATTACAATTTAAAGAATACCTAAAATGCTTTCCAGATTTATTTTGAAGAAGCCTCCAATTGAGGAGCAATACAAATAGATAGAAACTTTATTTTTCTATTTTCTCTCATGTTTTACTCATAACTCCATAAGGCTATAGATGAATCGTATATACTAGGATTAAACTCCTCTTATGGATTACAATTCCTAAATGGTTTAGGACTATTCAAAAACCCAACCCACAACAATTAAAGGTAGAACAAAACTATATTGCATGTTTACTACTCCTTGTGACATTAGTGAGACCAATGTGGTCCATATATAGAACTAATTATTAACTAAATTAATAATTTTAGTTTAATAATCAAATCTTCACCTGAGCAACTGTTCATAAAAGTTCTTATATAATACGAGATTAAGTATTGATAAATAATTTTATCTTGCTTTTGGACAACTTTATTGAGCAGGACAATTCACCTATTTGTTCATGTGCTCATGCCTAAAATTACAATCCCTATTAACATAGAAAAATTATTTTAAAATATCAAATCAAAATATTTTATTTTACAATAAAATAAATTTTAGAAAAACATTTCCAAAATCAACCACCTATAGAAATTTAACAACTTTATGGGATATGCATAATACATTAACTCATCGTAATGAGCATATTGGGTCTTATCTACATATCCATCATTTTAATAAATAAAATCTAGTAACCAATTTTTTTTAATTTTGTATCGCTTGTAAAATAAATTTAACCATTACGTCAGAGCATACTAAATTGTCAATTCGAAAAGATAACAATCTGAATTCTCCATCTATTGAATGACTAGTCCTAGAGAATTCAAATATTATATAGTGCTACACACATCACAATATGCAGTTATCCTTTACTCGGGGAATGCTCATTCCCCACAATTGAGACCCACCATCACATCTCACATGTTAATGTATAACAAAATTATCATTTACTAGATATAGGTTAAACATAAGTTTAAAAAATTTCTAAGTTAGACTGCAGCTCTAAGCAAGTGATCATTGAAAGCAACCCTAGAAGGGGGGGGGACGAATAGGGTGAATGCTAATCTAATCCAATTCAATGCAAATTAAAAAGTAATTAACAATATCCTAGCAATTATGATATACAACAAGATATATGAGCAAGGATATGCAATATAAACAAGGGCGATATAAACATGCAACAATGACGATATGAAAATATACAAGAATAAATGCGTCAAAGCTAAATTCAAACATAATAAAATGATCACGGAGTTCAGTCCTTCTGACCTACGTCTCTGCTCCCTACTCTCGGGGGGAATCCACTACACAACTGGTTTTCGACGTTCACCCAAAAATGTTTACACCTCACAATTTTGATTTTCTAGCTCACCGAAACTTTTACAACTCACACTTATAACTATACAAATACCACCTCAAGTGTTGGCCTCTCACGTCTCACCTTTCTCAAGTGTTCGGAATTATAATCTCTCCCGAGTATTTACTACCGACCCCACTCCTCTTGGAACTGACCACGTATCTCACCTCTACACTCCTCTTGGTGTACTTGTGTAATACAAAGTGATCTCACAATAAAATCTCAAATATTCTCTAGACAAGGTGAGAACTCAATTAAGCTCACTCTCAATAATACACTCCCCACAACACAAATATACTCAATATGATAATACTAAAAGCTCAAGGGGGGTGCGTGTAATCAATGAGTAAATCAAATATAAACTCAATATAAACTCTAGCTTAATGAAGATGATAATCAACAAATAATAAATACAAAACTATAATTGAGTTTAGAAATTCTTCTCTGAAAAACAAGATGGAGAGGTGGATTAAATTGAGGCTCAAACAATGAATATGATCTCCTCCACTTGTGAAACTTTCTTCACAAAATAAATCTTAAAAAACACACTTAAACAAAACTTAAACACCCTTTTAAACTTGTTTAAAACTCTTCTTGATTACCCTTAGAAGTTAGAGGATATGGAGTATATATAGGATCATAGAACAAGCCCCAAAACCAAGAGAAAACCAAGGAAAAAGATAAACAAACGAAAACCTAAAAATCTAGAAAACTAATTGTTGGAAAGCCATCGGTCGACTGATGAAATGTATCAGTCGACTGATGAGCTGACCTTTACAGGCAGCTCACAGCTCATTGGTCGACTGAAGACCTCATCAGTCTACTGATAACTCATCAGTCGACTGATAGTTCATCAGCCGCAAAAACATAAACTTTTGGCAATTCCAGGCGAGTTTATCAGTCGACTGATAAGATCCATCAGTCGACTGATAACAAGTTATCAGTCTGAATGAATAGTAAAATTGAATTTCAAACCTCTTTTAAAAATAGCAAATAAATTCCAAAAATTATAAAACTTTGGGAAATGTTTATAAACATGATAATGAACATGTTACAAAAAATGTTTCAAATTTCATTTCTCATTTGTGAAAACTCATCATTTTACAAAACTAGTCCAAAATATAAAAACTAAACATACTTGAAGTTTGACATTTCGACTAAACTGTGTTTTGAAACTTTATGAAATGATTATATAGACTTAATAAAATATGTATATAATGATTGTTAAGTCAAAAATCTAAGAATATAATATTTTCACAAAAATACATATATTATGCAATATTTTCTTAGACACATTTATTTTTCAAATGCAATAGAATATGAAACATATGAGATGTGTATAAATTTGTTTATTTGTTTCATATCTATAGATAAACTTGAAAACTCCAAAATGAAAATGTGTGTATATATATAACTATATAAATATATAAAACCAAAACTTGTATATGTGTATGTGATTGAGCTTGAAGTATCTACACACATAGTATAAACCCTAAACTAATTTACCCAAGCTTGTGATCTTCAATGAAGCTCTTCTTGGTAAACTTGCAGATGAAGCTTAAATTTGATTTGACTTAAGATGTACAATGGCTTCATACCGATATTTCCATCCTTCAATGGATATGATCGTGAAAGCTCTAGTCCATCTAACCTCCAACTCATTATTTGTCTAGAATAAATAATAAAACACAAATACTAGATAAACAATATTAGTTGTAAATCGTTTGTTAAAACATCATCAAAACAAAAAAGCCAACAATCTCCCCTTTTTTTATGATGACAAACAATTTACACAAATTTTATATGAAATGTACAATAAAGCACAATACTCATAAATATAAATATACTCACATATTTCTCCCCATTTGGCAACATTAAAAATGGGAATATAAAAGAAATACGAAAGCGAAAGCTCCCCCTAGCTATAAGCATGGTGAGTATAGAAACAAATAATAGGGAATACCTCCCCCTATCAAAAAGTCGTAATAAATGTATGCAATGATGACCAAGACAAACATATGTGAGCAAGTATAGATAAAAAAATATGCTAATCATAACTCACATACAACAAGACTATGATAACACATATAGATATATCAATATTAAAAAGTGTGTCTCAATACACAAACATAAAAATAATGTATAAATAGATTTATGAAATCAAAAATATAAAAAATATGAGAATCATGAAAAAATATTTTCAAATAAAAACAAAAATAAGAATTATAAAAACCATGACAATCATGAAGGTCCAAATGAAAAACAAATCACTCATATGAAAGCATATATCAAATAAAATCCCATAAAAACAAACCAATATCAATTTTTGAATAAATAGGCAAGAGAGGCGACCGTATCAAGCTCTTTAGCTTGTTTCAACCCATATAAAGATTTTACCATCCGGTAAACATGATTTGGAAAATAAACACCCAATAAATTCGGGGGGTTGCTTAAACAAAAACCTCTCACATGAAAACTCAAAACAAAGTATATATATCCAAATATAATGTTTGATCAATAAAAGAGATTTTTTTTGTAAAACATGATCAAACCATACATAGAATATATTATAAAGCATAAAAAGATGATCCATAAGCACAGACACATAAATATCATCATAGAAGTATTTTATAATGAATTCAAAAGTACAAATCGAAAAAACTCTTCATAGTTCAAATTAAGATTACAAAGCATACAAGAATCATGAACTATGGATTTGAAAAACAAAAAAAAATCATTTTTAATTTATCAACAATGTAAAACAAACACTTTCTTTTAAAGATTTAAAAGTTGTTTACAATAAAATCTCTAATAAAAATCATCTTTAAGAACATACTAAAAATTTAAAAAAATTATTTTTAAAGATCAAACAAGTTTTGGTACCCAATTACTCTTGGTACCGAAGAGTCTAGGGATATGACTCCTATCATTAAAACTCAAAACCCTAGGGTTATGATCCCTTTTGGCCGTATTTTGTGCATCGATACAGTCAAAACAAAAATTGTATAAATGACCTTTATGATTATAATTTGTGCAATAAAAAAGTTAAAATGATTTGCGTTGACCAATTGGTTGTGCACTGAACTCATTTGCAAAAATAGATTTTTCTTTAAAATTACTTTGCAAACGGGAAACTCTTCTCAAATCAAAATAAAATTTGGTCAAATGACCAAAACGACCACAAAAATCATATTTGTATACATGGGAATGTTTATGATGAGCAATTGATGTATGTGCATGTGTACATGATGATAAAGCTTGATGGTATGCACAAACATGATTAGGCTTGATGGTTTTTGTGCATTATAGCAAAATCTAGCAAGATAACCTTTACGATCGCAATTTGTGCATTTGTAGACTTTGCTATACATGTGTGCATAGTATGTAGAAGACTTGGAAGTATTTACATAGGACTTTGCACACAAGTCCATAAGCTTTTTATTATTAACAATACTTATTTTAAGGGTTGAATCTAAAGATGATATGTGATCCTTAACATGATTCGACTTATCATTATGCATACAAGTATTATTATTAGAAGTAGAACATATATAAGTGTTAGCAAAAGAACTAACTTTATTTTTCATGTTCTCTACTTCTAATATGGCATTATCTCTTTCATGAGTTAAGTTAGCAACATTTGAAAGAAGAGAATCAAGATCCAATTTAAGTTTCTCATTGTTTTCTTTTAGGATCATATTTTCATTAGAAATAGTTTCAAACATAGTTGCTAATAACTCATGATCGAATTTTAATTCTACATGCTTGCTTTTTTAAGTCTATAAAATTATTATGTAACTTAGTGTAGGCATGTATTAACCTTTCATATGCATATGCGAGTTCGCTAATGGATAATTTACTTATAGAATCCGAATCGCATACCTCGCTAGGGCTATCGCCTAGCGACTGTGTGCATGAGCAATTAAACTTGAAGAGTAAGCTACCAAAGCTTGTCGGATTGCCTCCGAGTTTCATTGATGTGCTTCAATAAATTTTTATAAAGTGTAAGCACTATCAAAATGAACAAACTTGTTAGAAAACGATGAGTCAAAAGAATTTAGCAAATATTCTAACAAAATATTGTTCATTATAAATAATCTTTTATCATTTTTACTCTACTTGAATGTCTCCAAAGTGGGCACAATTTAAGTATAGTCAATAATTTCCCACAAATCAAAATGTCTAGATTGAACAAAAGTTTAAATCTAACATACCATTGAGCATAGGGGAAATTATCTATTCTAGGAGCAATATTAATGGCATGACCTAAGCTAGGTACACTATGCATGTCCATGATATATGCAAGCAAGATGCAAATAAAATTAAAACAAGATTAGCAATATAAGATAACTTGGATCTTTAACTCAAGGCGATTAAACCTTAAATCAAAGAGCACCAAGCACTGATACCAATTGAAAGCAACCCTAGGGGGTGAATAGGGTGAATGCTAATCTAATCCGATTCAGTGCTAATTAAAAACTAATTAACAATATCCTAAAAATTATGATATACAACAAGATATATGAGTAAGGATATGCAATATAAACAAGGGCGATATAATTATGCAACAATGTCGATATGAAAATATACAAGAATAAATGCACCAAACCCAAACCCAAACTCGACCACAAGAAGATGATCATGGAGATCGGTCCTTCCAACCTATGTCTCCCCTCCCCACTCCCGGGGACAATCCACTACACAACGGGTTTTCGATATTCACCCAAAAACATTTACACCTCACAATTTTAGTTTTCTAGCTCACCGAAAACTTTTACAACTCACACTTGTAACTATACAAATACCATCTCAAGTGTTGTCCTCTCACGTGTCACCTATTGGTCTTCTTGTTTTGATGATGATTTATAAATAATTTACATCTAATATTATTTGTCTAGTGTTTGTGTTGATGATGATTTATAAATAATTTACATCTAATATTATTTGTCTAGTGTTTGTGTTTTATATTTATTCTAGGCAAATAATATATTTACATCTAATATTATTTGTCTAGTGTTTGTGTTTTATATTTATTCTAGGCAAATAATATGTTGGAGGTTGGATGGAATTGCGCCTCAACGATTATATCAAAAGAAGGTTGGCAGATATTGATATGAAGCTATGTACAATTCAAGTCAAGTTCTAGATCAAGCTTTATCCCACCAAGACGAGCCTATATGAAGATCACAAGCTTGGGTATATAGTTTATAGTGTTTGTAGTATAGGTTTATATTTGTGTGTTTAATACTCTAAGCTCAATTATACACACACACATATTTCTAGTTTTTTATTAAAATATAAGTGTTTTTGATAAAATATGGCTTTATTGGTTTATGGACTTAACGCTCATTATATACATCCTTCATTAAATCTATAAAATCATTTTATATTTTTTCAAGACATGTATATGTATTTGTGAGTTTTTGCAAAATAATAAGATTTCACAAATAGGGAATGCTATTTGAAAAATTCCTTTTTCAACATATTCACTATCATATTTATAAACTTTATCCAAAGTCTTATATTTTTTGGAATTTATTTGATAATTTTAAAGTTAAGATTTACTGTGTGTTTCATGTTCATGCATGTTTTTCGTAAAATGATGAGATTTTATTTTTGGGAAGTGAAAATTGAAAATTTAATTTTTTAGAATGTTCATTCATATGTTTATAGAGTTTTCCCAAAGTTTCATGACTTTTGGAGTTGATTTACTATGTTAAATTGATTTTACAAAATCGCGCGTCTTAGCAGTTTTCAGAATCTAGAATATTTATGTTAAAATATTTATTTCTCACAAATGGGAAGTGATATTTCATAAAATTTTTCTCTAACATGTTTATATATGTGTATAGAAACGTTCCTCAAAGTTTCATAATTGTTGGAGTTGATTTACTATTTTTAATTAATTTTATAAAGATAGCTACATAAAATTTCAGAATTGCCAGAATCTGTCATGCATGTCATAAGTCGACTCATGACTCTTATGAGTCGACTCATCAGGTTGAGTCAACTCATGACTGTTATAAGTCGACTCATAAAGTATGCTAGAAAATGATTTTTATTTCTGCTGAGTCAACCCATGATCTTATGAGTCGACCCATGGTTTATGAGTCGACTCATGATTTTTATGAGTCGACCCATAAGTTGATTTTTAGCCTGTAACGACTACTTATAAGTCGACTCATGAATAGTACTGAGTCGACTCATAACAATGTAACGGTTACTTTCTGGTTTTGTCTTCTTCTGGATTTTTGGTCTTTTTACATGGGTTCTTGCTGATGTTTTGGGATGTTATAAATACCCCAGTGCATTAAACATTCTGACCAACCAAGAGAATTGATTATTTAAGTTTACAAAGTGTTTAAGAGGTGTTTAATGCCTTGTTTCAAGCTTTGTTTCAAAAGAGAATTTTTTCACAAAGAAGAAGCTTTCAATTTCAATTGAGGAATTCATCCTCATCATCATTTCTTCAGTTCTTTGTGTTTATAGAGAAGTTTATCTAAACTCTTTTATATAGCTTATTGATTATCAATTTCATATTCATATCTTGCTATATTAAATTGAATTAGAATTTTTATTGTTCTCATTTATCACACACACCCTTATTGAGCTTAGATTATTTCATACAATATATTAGTAGGTATTGGTGTGTGAATTAGTAAGAGTGAGCTTCCTTGAGTTCTCATTCATTATAGAGAACAAAACATTGTATTTGAACTTATATTGTGAGTATCACTTGTAACACACTTGTACACTGAGAGTAGTATATGGTGAGAGACGGGGTCGAATCCAATAGGAGTGCGTCGGTTGACGAACCTAGGGAGAGATTGTATCCGAGCACTTGAGGAGGAGTACACGGGCTAGAGACCAACACTGAGTGTGTATAGTGTGATTGCGTAATAATTGATTGTGAGAGTTTTCGGTGAGCTTGTAAACCGAGTGTGTAGAAGTTCCAGCTTCTAAACCGGGTTGTGATAGTGGAGATCTCCTCGAGGTGAGGAGCGGGGACGTAGGTCATGGGGACCGAACCTCGTGAACATATTATGTGTTTGTGGTTGCTTGGCGTTCATCTTTATTTGTGCTCACATCATATATCGCTTTCATCTCTTTATTGTGTAACATTTAATTTACACGTGTATTTATATATCCTTGCATCTATTTCATCATATAGGATATATCTCTTTGTTCATATTGCATATTCATGTTCATAACATATTGTATATCTATCTTACAAGAATAATTTGATAATAAGTTTTAATTGGCACAAAATCAAAATTAGATTAGCACATGACCCTAATCACCCCCTTCTAGGGGTCTAACAATTGGTATCAGAGCTTGGTGCTCTTTGATTTAACGTCTAAACACCTTGAGTTAAAGATCCAAGTTATCTTTTGTGCTAATCCAATTTTTGTTTTTTTGTATCTTGTTTGGGCATATATACTCTATGGATATGCACGGTGCATCTAGTTTAGGCTATGCCATTAATGTTGCTCCTCGTTTGGATATTTTTTTCCCTATGCTTAATGGCGTGTTAGATTCAAACTTTTTGTTCAATCTAAACAATTCGATTTATGAGAAGTTATTGAAGATACTGATATTATACCCACTTCGGAAAAATCCAAGTGGAGTGAAAATGATAAAATAATGTTTAATATGAACGAGCTTTTGTTGGAATATTTGCTTAGTTCTTGTCACTCATCCTTCTCTAACAAATTTATTCATTTTGATAGTGCTTACAATTTATGAAAACTTATAGAAGCACATCAAGGGGACTTGGAGACGATCCGACAAGCCTTGGAGGCCTCTTCTTCAAGTTCCATTGATCATGCACACAACCACTAGGTGGTAGCCCTAGTGAAGTATGCGAGCTCGACAACGATGATGATATTACTTTTGATGAACTTGCGCATGAATTTGAAAAATTATACAATATTTATATTGATTTGAAAAGTAAGCATGATAACATGGAATCCTCTCATGAAACACTAATTATTAAGTTTGATCTCATTGCAAATGAAAATATAAATCTTAAAGAATGCAATGAAAATTTAAGATTAGAAAATGCTAGATTGCTTAATAAAAAATGTGATGCTATGTTAGAAGTAGAGATTAGTAAAATTAAATTAAACTCTATGGTAAATGATTATGTTTATCCTACTTCTAGTAGCAATGCTTGTATGCACAATGATGAGTTGAATCAAATAAAAATCGCATATTGACCTTAGATTCAACACTAAACACTTGTATTGTGAATAACAAAAAACTTATGGATATGTGTGCAAAGTACCATATTAATTCTTCTAAGAAACCTACACACTATGCACACATGTATGATAAAATTCACAAATGTTCTATTTACGGTCTTAAAGGCCATATAGCCAAATTTTGTCATAATGCACAAAAACTTGACAAGCATATTCATAATTGTGCATCTCATCAAGCTTCTTCATCTCATACACATGTACACACACATAATGTAAATCATAAACATGCTCATGTGTACAAATATGATTTTTGTGGTCGTTTGGGTCATTTGACCAAATTTTGTTTTGATTTGAAGAAGGTTTCTCATTTGCAATATAATTTGAAGAATCTTCTTCATCTCATACACATATACCTATTTTTGCAAATGATTTTTGTGCACCTTATGTTGGTCAACACATACCATTTAGGCCCTTTCATTGCACTCATTGTAATCGAAAAGGTCATGAATACGAATTTTGTTTTGACCGTATCCGTGCACCATATACGCTCAAATGGATTCATAACCCAAAGACCTTGATCTTAAATGATAGGGGTCATGTCCCTAAACCTTTTGGTACCAAGAATACTTGAGTACCAAAACAAATTTGATATTAAACCAAGAATTTTAGTATTTTTTTTTCTTTTTTCTTGGTTTTGAAAATTACGCTTTTAAATTTTTGAATATGAAAATAATTTTTCTTTGATTAATTCTTTTGTTTTTATGATTATTAGTGTCGATTTTGATGAGAGGTTTGTGTTTATATAACCCCCCCCCCCCCCCCATTTTTACCCCCCCCCCCCCCCCCCGAATTTATTGGGTATTTATTCCCAAACCTTGTTTACCGGGTGCTAAAAATATTTATATGAGTTGAAACAAGCTCAAGAGCTATAATGGTTGCTTCTCTCATTTGTAAAAATCAATGATGATTTGGTTTTATACTTTTAAAGATAATTTTTTTCCCTATAGTTCATGATTCTTGTACGTTTTGTAATCTTATTTTTGAACTATGAAAATTTTGTTTTGATTTGTTCTTTTGAATTCATTATATAGCACAAATAGATAATTCAAATTTCAAATATGCTTTTGTTCTTTTGAATTCATTATATAGCACAAATAGATAATTCAAATTTCAAATATGCTTTATAATGTATTCTATGAGTGATTTGATCAAAGTTCTTCAAAGAAAATTTTCTTTATTGATCAAACATCATATTTGGGCTTAAAATTTGATTTATGATTTCATTTGGTTGATTTGTTTTCATTTGATAACTTTTTACATGAATTTGGGCTTAAAATTTGATTTATGATTTCATTTGGTTGATTTGTTTTCATTTGATAACTTTTTACATGATTCTCATGTTCCTCTCTCTTTTGATTTTTCATTTGGTTGATTTGTTTTCATTTGATAACTTTTTACATGATTCTCATGTTCCTCTCTCTTTTGATTTCATAAATCTATTTTTATTTTTATTTTTATTTTTGAGTAATGAGACATCTTTTTTATATTGATATATCATTATATGTCCTCATTGTATTTTTGTACATGAGTGGTGTTTACATAGTTTTCATCTATGCTTGCTCACATATTTGCCATGATCTTTTATTGCATATATTATATATGGCATTTTGATAGGGGGAGCAATCCCTATATTTCTTTTATACTCACCCATGCGTATTTGTAGTGGGAGCTTTCGCTCTCTTTATCCATTTGTCCCCTTTTTGATGTTGTCAAAGGGGGAGAAATATTATGAGTATATTCTTTCTTGCTTATATGCATCCCCTTTTTGATGTTGTCAAAGGGGGAGAAATATTATGAGTATATTCTTTCTTGCTTATATGCATGATAATGATAATTTATATATTCATTTCCTTTCATAATATTATGAGTATATTCTTTCTTGCTTATATGCATGATAATGATAATTTATATATTCATTTCCTTTCATGCATATATCCTTTTTATAAATTATTTATCATCATCAAAAAGAGGGAGATTGTTGGCCTTCTTGTTTTGATGATGATTTACAAACAATTTATATCTAATATTGTTTGTCTAGTGTTTGTATTTTATATTTATTCTAGGCAAACAATATGTTGGAGATTGGATGGAATTGCGCCTCAACGATGATATCAAAAGGAGGTTGGCGGATATTGACATGAAGCTATGCATAATTCAAGTCAAGTTCTAGATCAAGCTTCATCCCACCAAGACAAGCCTATATGAAGATCACAAGCTTGGGTATATAGTTTATAGTGTTTGTAGTATATGTTTATACTTGTGTGTTTAATACTCTAAGCTCAATTATACACACACATATATTTCTAGTTTTTTATTAAAATATAAGTGTTTTTGATAAAATATGGCTTTATTGGTTTATGCACTTAACGTTCATTATATACATACTTCATTAAGTCTATAAAATCATTTTATATGTTTTCAAGACATGTATATGTATTTGTGAGTTTTTACAAAATGATAAGATTTCACAAACAGGGAATGCTATTTAAAAAGTTCCTTTTTCAACATGTTCAATATCATATTTATAAACATTCCCCAAAGTCTTATATTTTTTGGAATTTATTTGATAATTTCAAAGTAGGTTTAAAGTTGAGATTTACTGTGCGTTTCATGTTCGTGCATGTTTTTCATAAAATGATGAGTTTTCATTTTTGGGAAGCGAAAATTGAAAAATTCTTTTTATAACAAGTTCATTTACATGTTTATAAAGTTTTTCCAAAGTTTCATGATTTTTGGAGTTGATTTACTATGTTAAATGTTCATTTACATGTTTATAAAGTTTTTCCAAAGTTTCATGATTTTTGGAGTTGATTTACTATGTTAAATTAATTTTACAAAATCGTGTATCTTTTTTCCAAAGTTTCATGATTTTTGGAGTTGATTTACTATGTTAAATTAATTTTACAAAATCGTGTATCTTAGCAGTTTTTAGAATCTAGAATATCTTTGTTAAAATAATTATTTCTACATGTCTAGAATCTAGAATCTAACATGTTTATCTACATGTCTAGAAGCTTCCCTCAAAATTCCATAATTTTTAGAGTTGGTTTACTATTTTTAATTAATTTTATAATGATAGCTACACAAAATTCCAGAACTACCAGAATATGTCATGCATATCATAATTCAACTCATGACTTCGATGAGTCGACCCATCAAGTTGAGTCGACTCATAACTGCCATAAGTCGACTCACAAAGTGTGCTGGAAAATAAGTTTTGTTTTTGCTGAGTCGACCCATGATCTTATGAGTCGACCCATGGTTTATGAGTCGACTTATGATTTTTATGAGTCGACCCATAAGTTGATTTTTAACCTGTAACGGCTACTTATGAGTCGACTCATGAATAGTACTGAGTCGACTCATAACACTGTAACGGCTACTTTCTGGTTTTATCTTCTTCTGACTTTTTGGTCTTTTTACTTGGGTTCTTGCTGATATTTTGGGATGTTATAAATACCCCAGTGCATTAAACATTCTGACCAACCAAGAGAATTGATTATTTAAGTTTACAAAGTGTTTAAGAGGTGTTTAATGCCTTGTTTTAAGCTTTATTTCAAAAGAGAAGTTTTTCACAAAGAAGAAGCTTTCAATTTCAATTGAGGAATTCATCCTCATCATCATTTCTTCAGTTCTTTGTGTTTATAGAGAAGTTTATCTAAACTCTTTTATATAGCTTATTGATTATCAATTTCATATTCATATCTTGCTATATTAAATTGAATTAGAATTTCATTGTTCTCATTTATCACACACACCCTTATTGAGCTTAGATTATTTCATACAATATATTAGTGGGTATTGGTGTGTGAATTAGTGAGAGTGAGCTTCATTGTGTTCTCATTCATTATAGAGAACAAAACATTGTATTTGAACTAATATTGTATCACTTGTAACACAGTTGTATACTGAGAGTAGTGTGTGGTGAGAGACGGGATCGAATCCAATAGGATTGGCGTCGGTTGACGAACCTAGGGAGAGGTTGTATCGGAGGACTTGAGGAGGAGTACACGGGCTAGAGACCAACACTTAATGTGTATATTGTGATTGCATAATGATTGATTGTGAGAGTTTTCGGTGAGCTTGTAAACCGAGTGTGTATAAGTTCCAGGTTACAAACCGGGTTGTGATAGTGGAGATCTCCTCGAGGTGAGGAGCGAGGACGTAGGTCATGGGGACCGAACCTCGTGAACATATTATGTGTTTGTGGTTTCTTGGCGTTCATCTTTATTTGTGCTCACATCATATATCGCTTTCATCTCTTTATTGTGTCACATTTTTTTATCTTATAGGATATATCTCTTTGTTCATATTGCATATTCTTATTTATAACATATTGTATATCTATCTTGTAAGAATAATTTGATAATAAGTTTTAATTAGCATAAAATCGGAATTAGATTAGCACAAAACCCTAATCACCCCCCTCTAAGGTCTAACATCACCTTCCTCAAGTGTTCAGAATTACGACATCTTCCTAGGATTTACTATCGACACCACTCCTCTTGGAACTGGCCACGTATCTCACATCTACACTCTTCTTGGTGTACTTGTATAATACAAAGTGATCTTACAATAAAAGCTCAAATAACAAATATTTGTTCTCTAGACAAGGTGAGAACTCAATTAAGCTTACTCTCAATGATACACTCCCCACAACCCAAATATACTCAATGTGATAATACTAAAAGCTCAAGGGGTGTGTATGTGTAATTAATGAGTAAATCAAATATAAATACAATATAAACTCTAGCTTAATAAAGATGATAATCAAAAAAATAATAAATACAAAGCTAGAATTGAGTTTAGATATTCTTCTCTAAAAAATCAAGATGGAGAGATGGATTAAATTGAGGCTCAAACAATGAAGATGATCTCCTCTACTTGTGAAACTTTCTTCACAAAATAAATCTTAAAAATCACTCTTAAACAAAACTTAAACACCCTTTTAAACTTGTTTAAAAGTCTTCTTGATTACCCTCAGAAGTTAGAGGGTATGGGGTATATATAGGATCATAGAACAAGCCCCAAAACTAAGAGAAAACCAAGAAAAAAGACAAAAAAAATGGAAACCTAAAAATCTGGAAAACTAGCCGTTAGAAAGTCGTCGGTCGACTGATAAAAAGTATCCATCGACTGATTAGCTGACCGTTACAGGTAGCTCATAGCTCATCGGTCGACTGATAAACTCATCAGTCGACTGATAGTTCATCAGTCATAAAAACAAAAACTTTTGGCAATTCCAGACGAGTTTATCAGTCGACCGATAAGATCCATCAGTCAACTGATAACAAGTTATCAGCCTGAAATGAACAGTAAAATTGAATTTCAAACCTCTTTTAAAAATAACTAATAAATTCCAAAAATTATGAAATTTTGGGAAATATTTATAAACATGATAACGAACATGTTACAAAAAAAATTCAAATTGCATTTCCTATTTGTGAAAACTTATCATTTTATAAAATTAGTCCAAAATATGAAAACTAAACATACTTGAAGTTTAACATTTTGACTAAACCATGTTTTGAAGCTTTATGAAATGATTATATAGACTTAATAAAATATGTATATAATGATTGTTAAGGCTAAAACACCAAGAATACAATATTTTCACAAAAGTGCATATATTATGCAATATTTTCTTAGACATATTTATTTTTCAAATGATATAGAATATGAAACATATGAGATGTGTATAAATTTGTTTATTTGTTTCATATCTATAGGTAAACTTGAAAACTCCAAAATGAAAATGTGTATATATATATTGTTGATGTCCCTGAACACACAGTCAATGAAGGTCTTCCGTTGATGATGGAGGCTAGGAGGATAAAAGGTGGGGTCGATTCCTCCTCCGACTCTACGCCTGATTTTGAGCGCGCGGGGTGGACTGATAACCTGTACATGCGAGAATCGCAGGAGTACGGGGCCAGTTTCTCCTGTGGTACCTCCGACGGTCAAGTCAGCTGGAGAGCTTGAGGAAGGTTTTTTGGGAGGTCCCTGGGCAATTGAGGTCCTAGAAAGGGGGTCCTCTATAAGAGGTGAATTTCTTTTTATGCCAAGGATAAAAGGGGAGTAAAGTTTAGATGTTCAAAGAAAAACCGAGCTCAGCCCCCTGCCCTTACCCTTCTTACCTCCTTTTATAGTCCATTGCCTCTGAGATTTTGGCTTTTCTTTTGCACATGAGGGCGTTTGTAGGATGACAGATAGGCTGTTGAGTCATCCTTCTCCTTCCAAGTGTTGGCTGTCGATTGGAAGAGAAGTCATTCGAATATAGGAGAGAGGTGTCCTCTTAGTATCCTGTATTTGATAGATGAGGCAGGGTAGAGGATAGGCCCGCTATTCAGTCATCCTTCCCCCTCCTGATGGTGGCTGGTGATTGGAGGGGAAGTTATTCGAGCCCAGAAGAGCATCATGGCGATCCCAGAGAAGTGACTTGTGAGTAGAATAAGCGGCTTATGCATGGGATTTGTCGAAGCAGAGATCTCGATAGGACTGATCAGTGTTGTTGTGTTGATTAACATCTGAAGTGAGCTTGGTTGGATCTTATCCCTTTATTCGAGATGGGTTGATCTGCGAGTCATCATTATGACTTGACGACTCGATAGTTGAGTGAGCTTTGGGTCGAGTGTATGGTCGAGACGTCTTCTCGAGAAGTCGTCTTAATTGCGAGGGACCGAATGGTCCCGCACTTTGAGTCAGTCATGGTGACTCTTGGTCGACAGATGGATTGTCTGCTCGACTGGCCGATAGACTTGACCTCGGCTATGCTTTAAAGCCGTTTTGGACCATTTCTTTTTTAAGCCTATGTAGATAATCTCTTGATACTTCTCTTTAGATGGTAAATTACCATAATAGTTGGCTCCTTTCATTTGGAGCTGACTTTAGTTAGGTCCGAATGAAATAGATATGAGTTTGCTCAGAGTGTTGAGATTTTTTAGCCAGTTGATCGTGGCTGGAGATGTGGCGTAGAACTTGTTAACCGCTAATCTTCTGTGGGTTAATGATGTTGGTATTGGGAATAGCTTTTTTTAAAGAAAACAAGGCGTCATAGGTAGAGTGAAAGGCACCTTTACTTGCTAATTAGTTGGCGTAAGCTACGAGCGGCTCTTGAATTCTGGCACTGTTTTGAAGGAACACTCTACATCAAGAATATTTCTCTTTGTTAATTATTCCTTCCTCCTAAGAGATTTTTATCATGGTTTTTCCTCAGAACGACCGCGAGAGGAAACTCAGGGTCCTGTGTCTGTCTAGGTCGAGGATGACTTTGGATGAAGCAAACTGGTTGCATGATAAGTACGACATTTCTCGTGTGATGATGACTGTGGGGGCACCGGACAGCCTTACTCCGGTGCATATGCATGGGGAGGATCGGGTGCCTCTATATCTGGCGCATCTGCAATATGGACTGCGCTTGTCGTTGCATCCCTTCGTCAGGGAGGTTTTTGCGGCTTTGGGGGTTTCTCCCTGCCAATTTCACCCACACACCATTTATACTTTGATGGTGTTCATAGACGCTTGCTCCGAGGTGGGAGTGGGGCCTAGCATTAGTTTTCTTGGGCACGTGGTTAGTGTGGGGTCTGTTGAGGGAGACTCGCACTACCTTTTCCACTGTCGGGGCGATTTCCGCTTGGATGCCAATTTCCCTGAGCTGAATGAAGAATGAAAGAAGTTCTTCATCTGGGTGTTCGGCACCAACGACATACTGTCCTGCTCAGGTTGGCCTGAAGTGCAGGAGAGCGTATTGGAGCCGAGGGCTCTTAGTGATCTCGAGGCTGGAGATCTTGAGAAGCTACGGCATCGCCTTGGTCTTTAGGAGGCCAGGGCTCTGGGCAGAGAGGAGTTCCCGGAGATGGGAGGGTCCTCCTTGTCTTCCTCTGACTCTGAAGCGACAGTCCTTCCTCCACCAATGGAGGTCTGTAAAAGAGGGGCCGACTCGGAGGAGTCGAGTTCTTCTAGGAGGCCTTTGAAGAAAATAAGGGAGGACTCCCGGGACACTGGTTCTGAACCTTAGGAGAAGTTTTTTTATTTGTAAGCCTTGTTAGGCCTTTTGGTAAAAAAAATGTACAAAACTCCTTTCTGAATGAGAAATGATTTCTTCTGTCGTCTGCTTTTGAGAACTACGAATGCTTGATAGAATAGTTGATCATGTCGTGGCTCCATTTTTCCTTTTGAGAAGAGTGTTGGTCCTTGTAGATTAGATATCATATGCGGGATAAGTGGCGACGTCTTTGTTTTGTCTAGGTAGGGAACCATAGATTTTATTACAGACTTGTGGAGTCTTTGTACTTTAGGCTATTCCTGATGGGGAGCCAAGTCCTTCGGAACCGACTAGGAAGTCGTTGTGCCTTGGTTGATTCCTAGATAAAGAGCCAAGGACTTTGTTCCGACTGAGGAGTCGTTTTGACTTGGACTTATTCTTTAGGAAGAGTTTGTTCCGACTGAGAAGTCATTTTGACTTGTTCTTTAGGAAGAGCCAAGGGCTTTGTTCTGACTGAGAAGTTGTTTTGCCTTGGACTTATTTTTTAGGAAGAGCCAAGGGCTTTGTTCCGACTAAGAAGTCGTTTTGCCTTAGACTTATTCTTTAGGAAGAGCCAAGGGCTTTGTTCTAACTGAGAAGTCGTTGTGCCTTAGTTTTACCCTAAGAAGGTACTAAGGTCTTGACCACTATGGATGATGAGAGCAGAAGGAATCGAACCATACGTTGTGCCTTGGGCTTACCTTTAAGAAGAGCCAAGGGCTTTGCCCGACTGAGGAGTCGTTGTTCCTTGGTTTTACCCTAAGAAGGTACCAAGGTCTTGACCACTATGGACGATGAGAGCAGAAGGAATCGAACCATATGTTATGCCTTGGGCTTACCTTTAAGAAGGGCCAAGGGCTTTGTGCCGACTGAGGAGTCGTTTTGCCTTGGTTTTACCCTGAGAAGATACCAAGGTCTTGATACCGACTGAGGAGTCATTGTACCTTGTTTTACCCTAAGAAGGTACCAAGGGCTTGATACTGACTGAGGAGTCGTTCTACATTAGGCCTGTCCTGAGACGGCGCTAGGGCCTTGTGACCGACTGAGGGGTCGTGGCGCCTTGGGCCTGTCCTGAGGCGGCGCCAGGGTCTTATGACTGACTGAGGAGTCATTGTGCCTTGGGCCTGTCCTGAAACGGCGCCAGGGCCTTGTGACCGACTAAAGGGTCATAGCGCCTTAGGCCTGTCCTGAGGCGGCGCTAAGGTTTTTTGATCGACTGAGGAATCATTGTGCCTTGGTTTTACCCTGAGAAGGTACCAATGGCTTGATACCGACTGAGGAGTCGTTGTGCTTTGGTTTTACCCTAAGAAGGTACCAAGGGCTTGATACCGACTAAGGAGTCGTTGTGCTTTTGGCCTGTCCTGAGGCGGTGCTACGGCCTGGTGACCGACTGAGAGGTCGTGGAGCTTTGGGCCTGTCCTGAGGCGGCGCCAGGGTCTTGTGACCGACTGAGGAGTCGTTGTGCCTTGAGCGTGTCATAAGGCGGCGCCAAGGCCTTGTGACCGACTGAGGGGTCATGGCGCCTTGGGCCTGTCTTGAGGCGGCGCCAAGGTTTTTTGACCGACTGAGGAGTCGTTGTGCCTTGGTTTTACCCTGAGAAGGTACCAATGGCTTGATACCGACTGAGGAGTCGTTGCCTAGACAACTAGGTCTTTGATGTCTTTCTTTTTATTTGACACTTTCATTGATTGTTTGTAATTTATACATAGCAGAGTATAGTTCACTCATACTCATCGCTCGGGTGATGTCGAAATCTTATTTCTTTGCTCAGATGCATTTTGGAGACGGCTTCCTGCTGGGGACAGGGTCACTGAGACGGAGCTTCCTTGGCTGTTTCTTTTCGCCTGTGAACATTCCAGTTTTGATGAGAGCGAGTTGTTCTTCATTGGCTATCTTTGTTGCCAAACTGAGGAATGCTCGGAATCTGGGAGGGTTGTTCTTCCTTTGGAGGGTGAGCTGTTTGGCTTTGGACATTATTGAGTTGTTGGCATGTTTGCCATTTCATCAGCCAAGGACCTTTCTGAATTTTGAGTTTTTGCTGAGGTCCTTGCTGGTCGACGGTGGACATGGGGATTTTTAACAGATCTTGCTTGTCCACCGTCCGTTGCTCTGTTAAGCCTAGTATTCCGTTGTTTAAGCTTTTGGAAGATGTTGCTCGACGTAGAAGGCCCGGGCAACTTTTGTGATGGGGGCTTCTTGTTGGTGAGAACCCCATGCGCTGAAGCTTTGTTCTCTAGAATTTAATGGGATCATGACTTCCCCTTGGGGTTTTCAGGAATAGCGATGGTCGGACCATCCTATGAATGGAGGATCCTTCTTGTAGAGGAGCACAAGTCGCATGCTTCGACCACCACTTCTTACTTTGACTCTGACGGTTCTGAGCATCTGTAAGGGGTCGAGGCTGTTAATCTTCCTGAGAAGACCAGCTGGTGAGCCCTCGAGTTTTCCCCACAATCTCACCTTGGGTGAGGAAGGACTCTCCTTTGAAGGCGGTAATGGTCTGAGGAGCCGACCACAGGCTTAATCGCTGCTCCTTGTTTGTGTGAGTTGTTGCTTATAGGAGCTTGAGCGATGCTGGATCTAATCGTAACCCTTAGGGTTCTGTTTGCGATCCAACCCCAGGCCTCTTAGTTGTCCAGGCAGTGGGGTTTTTTATCTATGGTGGTGAAAGAGAGCATGCGCTTCATTCTCAAGCCAGGTAAACACCATAGTGGTGTGTCTTTTCTAGGAGGGCTTTCTGGGTTCCACTTAACAAATACTACCCAGAAAGTTATTGGAGCCCTTGAGGGCTACGCCTATGTTGGCTCTTCATAGCCATAGGCATATCCTCCTTAGCTTGAATGATGCGATTTTAGGCTTTGTTTAGCTTGAATGGTGCAATTCCAGTGTCTTTTCTCAAGAATAGACAGGATCAAGCCCCTGCTCAGAATTAGGCTTTTCTTCTCAGAGAAGAAAGTGGGCCCCACGGTGGGCGCCAAACTATTGATGTTTGTGAACACACAGTCGATGAGGGTCTTCCATTGATGATGGAGGTCGAGAGGATAAACGGTGGGGCCAACTCGTCCTCCGACTCTACTCCTGATTCTAAGCGCACGGGATGGACTGATAACCTGCACATGCGAGAATCGCAGGAGTACGGGGCTAGTTTCCTCCATGGTACCTTCGACGGTCAAGTCAGTTTGAGAGCTTGAGGGATGTTTTTGGGAGGTCCTTGGGCCATTGAGGTCCTAGCAGGGGTCCTCTATAAGAAGTGAATTTCTTTTTATGCTAAGAATAAAAGGGGAGTAAAGTTCAGATGTTCAAAGAAAAACCAAGCTCAGCCCCCTGCCCTTACCCTTCTTACCTCCTTTTATAGTCCATTGCCTCTGAGATTTTGGCTTTTCTTTTACATGGGAGGGCGGTTACAGGGTGAGCAGATAGGCTGTTGAGTCATCCTTCTCCTTCTAGGTGTCGGCTAGTGATTGGAAGGGAAGTCATTCGAATACAGGAGAGAGGTGTCCTCTTAGTATCCTGGATTTGACAAATGAGGTAGGGCAGAGGATAGGCCCACTGTTCGGTCATCCTTCCCCCTCCAGATAGCGGCTGGTGATTGGAGGGGAAGTTATCCGAGCCCAAAAGAGCATCATGGCGATCCCAGAGAAGTGACTTATGAGTAGAATAAGCGGCTTATGCAGGGGATTTGTCAGAGCAGAGATCTTGATTGGACTTATCAGTGCTGTTGTGTTGATTGACATTTGAAGTGAGCTTGGTCGGATCTTATCCCTTTAGTCAAGGCGGGTTGATCTGCGAGTCATCATTATGACTTGCCGACCCGATAGTCGAGTGAGCTTTGGGTCGAGTATATGGTCGAGACATCTGCTCGAGGAGTCGTCTTAATTGTGAGGGACCAACTGGTCCCACACTTCGAGTCGGTCATGGTAACTCATGGTCGACAGATCGCTCGTCTAATTGACTGTTCGATAGACTTGGCCTCGGCTGTGCTTTAAAGCCGTTTTGGACCATTTCTTTTTTAAGCCTATGCAGATAATCTCTTGATACTTCTCTTTAGATGGTAAATTACCATGTATGTGTGTATGTGATTGAGCTTGAAGTATCTACACACATAGTATAAACCCTAAACTAATTTACCCAAGTGTGTGATCTTCAATAAAGCTCTTCTTGGTAAACTTACAGATGAAGCTTGAACTTGAATTGACTTGAGATGTACAATGGCTTCATACCAATATTTTCTTCCATCCTCCAATGGATATGATCATGAAAAATCTAGTCCATCCAACCTCTAACTCATTGTTTGTCTAGAATAAATAAGAAAATACAAACACTAGACAAATAATATTAGTTGTAAATTACTTGTTAAAACATCATCAAAATAAAAAGGCCAACAATCTCCGTCTTTTTTATGATGAGAAACAATTTACACAAATTTTATATGAAATGTACAATAAAGCACAATACTCATAAATATAAATATACTCACATATTTTTCCCCCTTTTGCAACATCAAAAATGGGGATATAAAAGAAATA
This sequence comes from Asparagus officinalis, assembly GCF_001876935.1. Taxonomy (NCBI): domain Eukaryota; kingdom Viridiplantae; phylum Streptophyta; class Magnoliopsida; order Asparagales; family Asparagaceae; genus Asparagus; species Asparagus officinalis. Next base: position 57,096,799 of record NC_033802.1, read on the forward strand.
GGAAAATGATAGCTCCCCCTAGGTATAAGCATGGTGAGTATAGAAACAAATAATAGGGAATAGCTCTCCCTATCAAAAAGCCCTAATGAATATATGCAATGATGACCAAGGCAAACATATGTGAGTAAGCATAGATGGAAAAACATGCTAATCATAACTCACATACAACAAGACCATGAGAACACATATAGATATATCAATATGAAAAAATGTGTCTCAATACACAAACATAAAAACAATGTTTAAATGGATCACCTCCAAGTTTTCCTTGATGTGCTTCAATAATTTTTATAAAGTGTAAGCACTATCAAAATGAACAAACTTGTTAGAAAACGATAAGTCAAAAGCATTTAGCAAATATTCTAACAAAATTTTGTTCATTATAAATAATCTTTTATCATTTTTACTCCACTTGAATGTCTCCAAAGTGGGCATAATATAAGCATTGTTAATAATTTCCCACAAATCAAAATGTCTAGATCGAACAAAAGTTTAAATCTAACTTACTATTGAGCATAGGTGAAATTATCTATTCTAGAAGCAATATTAATGGCATAACCTAAGCTAGGTGCACTGTGCATGTCCATGATATATATGCAAGCAAGATACAAATATACAAATAAAATTAAAACAACATTAGTAATATAAGATTACATGGATCTTTAACTCAAGGCGATTAAACTTTAAATCAAAGAGCACCAAACTCTGATACCAATTGAAAGCAACCCTAGTGGGGGTGAATAGGGTAAATGCTAATCTAATCCGATTCAATACCAATTAAAAACTAATTAACAATATCCTAGCAATTATGATATACAACAATATATGAGCAAGGATATGCAATATAAACAAGGGCGATATAAACATGCAACAATGGCGATATGAAAATATACAAGAATAAATATGTCAAAGCCAAACTCAAACACAAGAAAATGATCACGGAGTTTGGTCCTTCCGACCTACGTCTCTGCTCCCCACTCCCGGGGAGAATCCACTTCACAACGGGTTTTCGACGTTCACCCAAAAACGTTTACACCTCACAATTTTGGTTTTCTAGCTAACTGAAAACTTTTACAACTCACACTTGTACCTACACAATTACCACCTCAAGCGTTGGCCTCTCACGTGTCACCTTCCTCAAGTGTTTAGAATTACGACCTCTTCCTAGGATTTACTACCAAACTCACTCCTCTTAGAACCGACAACATATCTCACCTCTACACTCTTCTTGGTGTACTTGTATAATACAAAGTGATCTTCCAATAAAAGCTCAAATAACAAATATTTGTTCTCTAGACAAGATGAGAACTCAATTAAGCTCACTCTCAATGATACACTCCCCACAACCCAAATATAATCAATGTGATAATACTAAAAGCTTAAGGGGTGTGTGTGTAATCAATGAGTAAATCAAATATAAACTCAATATAAACTCTAGCTTAATAAAGATGATAATCAACAAATAATAAATACAAAGCTAGAATTGAGTTTAGAAATTTTTCTCTGAAAAACAAGATTGAGAGATGGATTAAATTGAGGCTCAAACAATGAAGATGATCTCCTCCACTTGTGAAACTTTCTTCACAAAATAAATCTTAAAAAACACACTTAAACAAAACTTAAACACCATTTTAAACTTGTTTAAAACTCTTCTTGATTACCCTCTGAAGTTAGAGGGTATGTGGTATATATAGGATCATAGAACAAGCCCCAAAACCAAGAGAAAACCAAGGAAAAAGATAAAAAAATAAAAACCTAAAAATCTGGAAAACTAGCCATTGGAAAGCCATCGGTCGGCTGATGAACAGTATCAGTTGACTGATGAGCTGACCATTACAGGCAGTTCATAGCTCATCGGTCGACTGAAGACCTCATCAGTCGACTGTAGATTGTCTAAAAATCACAATGGATAGCTAATCACCGTCAAGCTTTAACAATGAAAGTTACAATCAGATGGCTTTCATGCCAACAAATGAAAGCCACAAATGGAGGACTTTTCATATAGATCGCGAAGAGTTACAATTCAACGACACCTCCGACAACTGATAAAAACTCTACTCAGTGGTCTTCACAATCAGTAGTGAGAGTTATAATCTGACGACTTTCACACCCTGCAATAGCCTTCGCAACACTGTAATAGAAGAGGTTGCAAGTCAACAACCACTTCTAAAACACAGAGTTTACCTCTGCGCTTCTCAAGTCAAAACACAAGCGGCCTGTGCGTTCTTCAGCAGGCACTCAACTCTGCGTCTCAAATCCAAGACGCAGAGTTAAGACTCAGAATGTAAACGGCCCGTGCGTCTTCAATTTCCATCGAACAGTCAACTCTGCGTCTAAAATCTGAGACGCAGAGTTAAGACTCAGAACGCGAGCGGCTTGTGCGTTTCCAATATATAGCAGATACCCAACTCTGCGTCTCAAGTCTTAGACACAGTTAAATTCCAGAATGCCAATTTAGGCGTTTGACTTGTTCAAACACAAGCTGAACGGCCTTAAAACCACTTATCCCATGTTTTGAGGGATTTTCGTCCACTTAGGAGCGGATTTAGGGGTTGGTTACACCCCTTATGCCCCTATAAATAACCGCATTACTCAACTGAGTAGGTGGTGGGAATTTTTCGGCAGAGATTTGGATCTTTGCCCCTATAAATAACCGCATTACTCAACTGAGTAGGTGGTGGGAATTTTTCGGCAGAGATTTGGATCTTTTGAAGATTAAGGGCGAATTCTTGGGAGATTAGTAGGTGGTGGGAATTTTTCGGCAGAGATTTGGATCTTTTGAAGATTAAGGGCGAATTCTTGGGAGATTAGAGATTTCGGCCAAATTTCGAAGATCAAATCATCTACGAAATCAGCACAATAGAGTTCTTGGCGGTTAGGAGATCAGATTCTTCAGCAACAAACAAATCCACTTGGCTACTAACCGATTATTCGGTTTTCAATAACTCTTTTCAGAGTTTTCAACTCATTTTGAGTTTTGAAACTCGTTAAGAGTTCCCAACCAAACTTGTCATACAAGTTAATTGTTCTCGTGAGACAAGACGGTCGGATCGTTAATGGAGAGCAAGTTCGACGCAGGCATTCGAAGGAAGCACTCCATCGCTACCGTGAAGAACCCAGTATTAAACAAAGGGGAGAATTCAAATTCATTGTCCTCTCTTTTATAATCGAAATCCAAATTGTAATTGAGATCGAGAGAATTTAAATCAAATCTTTCTTTCATTTCTTTTACTCTAAGTTTTCTACAAACAAAAGATGGCGACTCCGCTAGGGACATGCTTCTCTGATGAGGAAGTGGTGGCGTAATCCGATGTCCACCTCACTAGAACAACCGTTGAAACTCTCATTGTAGAGTTCGACTAAGCCATGTACGAGGAGGCCCTCTCCTCTGGATCGCTTTGCCCTAAGGCTAGGCGTGACACCCGCAAGATCTCCAAAGAGATCTTAACTACCGCTGAAATGCCAAAGAAAGTCCTCTCCTTTGGCCAAGATTCCAAACTCGTTCAACGAGTTAAAGACTCCACACCCGCATCAACATGGCGTATCATAGGTCATAAGAGGCCTATGACGAAGGAAAATCCAATCAACGCCGACGACGTTGCAGCCAAGGCGTTGAAGCAAGCCAAGAAAAACACCGCTCGACGAAGGAGAAGATCCATACGGCGAGCGCCAAGGCGTTGAAGCAAGCCAAGAAAAACACCGCTCGACGAAGGAGAAGATCCATACGGCGAGCGTACTTGCGGAACAACCAATCTCTTGCCCAACGCGAAGATTGCGTTTTTGAGCCTCTGCCCGAACCCTACGTTTCTGCTCCAGAACGCACACTTCGCGGTAACGAGCCCGATTATGAGCCTCGTGTAATCCAACTTAAACGCAGCCCTCAGGGCTACGTTGTTCAATCCGGATGCACACCTCAGGGGTGCGTCTCAAAAGCAAAACGTGACCCCCAAAGGCAATGTTCAACCAACCAAACGCAAACCACAGGCGTGCGTTCAACCAAAACAAGACCCTCAAGGGTCTGTTTCATCAATCAAACGCACACCACAAGCATGCGTTCAAGCCAAACATGACCCTCAGGGGTCCGCTTTATCCAATAGACGCACACTTCAAGGATGCGTCCAAATAAAACACGACCCTCAAGGGTCTGTTTCATCGGCCAAACACAAGCCTCAGCCTAATGTTTGTAAATCAAAACATGACCCTCGCGTTTCTTCTCAAGAACACGACGTGGTCCGCCGAGTTCAAGAGAGTCGGCATGGATTCAAAATTCATGCCCAGCAAGAATCAGTTCTACCCACTCAGGGGCAAGGGGTTCTATCTTCGACCTCACAAGACTCTTCCTAAGTCTCTGATTTGCGTGAACTGCTGTCAAGAAGAAGACCTACACAGCAGGTAGCTCATGCCTGCCAATGTGAGCAGCTTATTTCTGCAGTTCTTTTGGAATGCCACTGTTGTACATCCGTGTTCGACAGACTGACAAATGTCGTTAGACCTGCCAAACGACAACGTCACCATAAAAAGAAGGTCTCTGAAATCGAATATCCCGAGGTCACTATCAACATGATCGGTAGAGGAAAAGCCTCGCATCCCGATTCTGATGAGTCGCAAAGAAGTCATTCCCCAACTGTTCAGGAAATTTGTGACGAGTTCGAAGGAGTATATCAACACACTCGGACTCGGATAGGAGCTATCTGCTCGGTTAACTATCAAAGGTTGGCCAAGGGGATTATTTCTGATGATGAACATTCGGCAATTGCCGAATCTCAATCTTCAAGCTCCATCGTAGCACGAGAGGCTTCCGTTTAAATGACTGGAAACCCCGAAGACTAAGCCAAAAGAGTCGACGAACACCACGTCATGCTCTAGGCGCAACAGGAGACACTTCTTCAAATGAAGGATATGTTAGCCTAACTCCTTGCTGAAAAAGGTCAAAGACTCTAATGATTTTGTCTGGGTCCTTAAGATACTCCACTCAATCTGCGATGAGGTATATCAACACACTCGGACTCGGATAGGAGCTATCTACTCGGTTAACTATCAAAGGTTGGCCAAGGGGATTATTTCTGATGATGAACATTCGGCAATTGCCGAATCTCAATCTTCAAGCTCCATCGTAGCACGAGAGGCTTCCGTTTAAATGACTGGAAACCCCGAAGACTAAGCCAAAAGAGTCGACGAACACCACGTCATGCTCTAGGCGCAACAGGAGACACTTCTTCAAATGAAGGATATGTTAGCCTAACTCCTTGCTGAAAAAGGTCAAAGACTCTAATGATTTTGTCTGGGTCCTTAAGATACTCCACTCAATCTGCGATGAGGTATATTTGTCGGATTTCGTCTGGCTCCTTAAGATACTCCACTCAATCTGCGATGAGGTGTATTCATCAAATTTCGTCTGGGTCCTTGAGATACTCTACTCAATCTGCGATGAGGTGTATTCATCGGATTTCGTCCGGGTCCTTGAGATACTCCACTCAATCTGCAATGAGGTGTGTTCTTTGGATATCGTTTGTATTCTTCAGATACTTCACTCGATCTGCAATGAGGTGTATTCATTGCGTTTCGTCTGAAAATTCTTGTAGGCATTGATGAACACTCAAAATACAGCTTTCAGCTTCATTAATCTTGGTTGGAATGTTAAGCCACTTAGAAAAATGAGTTGTGTGCATCTCCTGTCTTCACTAATCTTAGTGAGAATGTTAAGCCACTTAGAAGAATGAGTTGTGTGCAGCTCCTGTCTTCATTAACCTTAGTGGGAATGTTTAGCCACTTAGAAGAATGAGTTGTGCGCCGGATCGAGCCTGGCAATTTTAGCATTGTTGACGGTAATCTATCTGTACTCCTCCAAGAGGTTGCATAGCTGTTTGTCATACTTCAGTTTCTTCTTGGCTTTGGTCACCTTGATGACCGACATCAGTTTCTCTCTATTTATTTAAAGCTATGTCTTAGCTTTAGCCGTCGAGAAATTCATTTGGTAGCGTTAAAACGCACAGGTGGATTCCTGCGCTTGAGAATTGAAACGCAGAGGTGAACTCTACGTTCAGAAGCTTAACCAACACGGACGCACAGGCCGCGTTTGGTGGGATTCTGGGCCTAGAATCTCGCTCTGATTTGACAGCTCACAGCTATCTATAAATAGACCACTGGGGTCAAATCAAGAGTCATTCGACTCTTCTATCTGTTCCTTTTCGAAAAACTTAACGAAAATTCTTCATTTTGAAATCCGGCGAACCCTGTTCATCTTCTCCGACCATCATCCTTAATGGCTCCTAGGAAGAAGACCGTCTCCCATCCCAAGTCCGCCATCGCTGCTACTCAGAGCTCACATCCAACTTCGGCTGTCGGCGATGATGCAGCTCAGGCTGGTGCGCCGCCTAAGTCTCAACTTATGTGGCCACAAAACTTGCTTCGGCAAGTTCTTATCAACGAGGAAACTCATTCTAACATTATAACATAGAGTTGGGAATCTGCGTTTCGAATTCAACGCGTTGGGGTTTGACCTCTGTGCTCGGATTTTGTAACACAAGGTTTAGACTCTGCGTTTGACCGACTAACACAAAGTTTGACCTCTACGTTAATTTGACGCAGAGTCTGAATTGTGCATTTGAACGCCTAACGCAAGGTTTGATCTCTGTGTTCGAATTTTGTAACGCAGGATTTAGACTCCGCGTTTGACTGACTAACACAAAGTTTGACTTCTGCGTTAATTTGACGCAAAGTCTGAACTGTGCGTTTGAACGTCTAATGCAAGGTTTGATCTCTGCGTTCGAATTTTGTAACGCATGATTTAGACTCTGCATTTGACCGACTAATGCAAAGTTTGACTTTTGCGCTAATTTGACGCAAAGTCTGAACTGTGCGTGTACCTTATTCATCTAGGAATTCGACCTTTGTAATTGACTAAGGTTGCTTTCGTTTTACTTTCATGCTGACTGATTCAGTGCTTTTCTCTTTTGTAGTGCCTTACACCCATGCGCCCCTCAGTCTTCGTCATCACTTTGGACGTGAGGGCAGCGTGGATCTGAATATGCAATTCAATCTACGTCAAGAACTCCTAGTTTTTCAAGATACTGACAAAGAGCGTGTCACCCTAATCTCCCAAGCTAGCCTGGCTGTATTCAGGATTCTAGTTACAGATGCTAAATTTGAAACTAAATCCCGTAAAAAGTTCACCAAGCCAGCATTCCTGTTTGGCGATCATGTCGTCATCCAGAAAGAGATCGTAACCGGTGGCCATTATAAGTGGTTGAGGCAAATAGGAGATTGTCGCTTCTTCCTCCCTGATATGCATAGGATGTTTCCTATCTCTTATTATCAATGTGCCTCCGTCCCCCGACATATGAATTGGGACCTTGTCAGGGAGCAGGATGGGGTAGCTATTGGGGCTTTGACTTATACAGGCGTACACACCATTGGTTACAACCGACAAGTGTCAGCCTTGGAACCTTGCATATTCTCAAGGGGATATCCCGTTGGAGAAACAGCTAGTATAGCTAACACTTTTATGTAGAGATTTTTGGCTGCAAAAGGGGAGTTCCCTTCTTCAGTATTTAGAACCCATGGATGGGTACACTCTACCAAAACAGGGTGGTGGGCAAGAATAACAGAGTTCGTGCTGACAGAGCTAGAGGGATCGTTGGCTCGATCTGGGCTCGGTTGCCCTATAATGGCTACCAGATGTGGTATTGACTACAACCATTATAATTTTTTTTTGCTATTATGGAGAGATATAACCCGGAGACGTGTACATTCTTCACCCCGGAAGGGGAATTAGGGTTTACCCTCCACAAAATGTATGATATTTCGGGCCTTCCTTTTGGAGACTTGCCCTACAAAGAGTTCATCCCAGGGTCAAGTGAGCTTAGGATTTTGAAGGAGATGAACCCTGATGTCTATGACACCCTATGGGAAGTAATGTGTCATTTTCAAATTTGCACCCAATTGACGGGGACACGACGACGTGGTATTTTAAAAGCAGCTATCTTGGGCTGAATATCTCTTCCAGAATTTGTCTCACAAAACTGCTACTGTGTCTCGTCGGAGCGTGAGCACCCCTGAGACTATCCAAGCTTTGATCAATGATGCTACAGTTCATTACGTCAACGAGGGATTAGAAGATGATTTCCCTGCGCAAACTGAATTCGAAAGCTTCCACCATCAGGCTGCTACACCTATTTCTGACATGGCCTTGCTGGCGGGTTTTCTCATGCTATGGTTGAAACGATGTGTCGTCCTTACCAGGCCAATAGATGCTGTAGTGATGGAAGTGGTCTACCCAGCTGTTCTCTTAGCTCATGGGAGGCCTGTGAATCTACTTTTAGCTATGATATGCTGTCTGCAGCTTGGTTTAAGGGAGCTGTGTCTTGAATTCATTCAGGTGAAAGAGACAGGCTCTGGAGAAAAGAAGAGTTTGGTAACTCTAAATCCTCGAGTACCCTTGCCATATACTTATTTGATGGTATGGTACGTATCCCATTATCCTCATTTGATGAGTGCCCCATCTTCCTCGGACGAAGGATTCGTCCCTATCATGCAGAGACTGGAAGGGGCTACTTGGGAAGGCACATATGTAGTGAGGGTTCATCAAATCTTGTCGAAAGACATCAATTATCACATATTCTGCTACTTCTCAGACTTTGAAGGTGGTGGCTATGGGCAGGTATTCCATGATACAGCTGGCCCGGATGGTTTCACCCGTTTAGATGGGGGAGTCTTCCACTGGCTATTGAACATTAGACCAGGTTATCTTCTCTTTAGGCAAAGTGACAAATGCATAATTAAGTCGTACCAATCATACCGATTCGCTCGATAATTTGGGTACAATCAATTATACATTGGAAATCCACGGGGACAGCTTGCAATTGTTGGTAATATATACGAAGGGGCTCGGGCCTGGTACTACTCCACAGCAGGATGCACTGGAGCTACCTTTAGGTTACCCCACAAGACGCCTAATTCTCTTCTCTCTATGGCTTTCTACAACTGGTATCACACGGCTTCCAAGATACCTGATTATAAGTTGAATTTGTCAGGCTTACGTGAAATTAGAAGGATGTATTCATCCAGAAGAGGATCCTGTGTATCTCATCTGAAGGGAATCAACGAGTTCTTATCTTATGAGGATGAGGCTGAGGAAGGAGAAGGAGATCTGGGACTAGAGAGCACTCCAGTAGTGAGCCCTAAGGCTGCTGAAACTCCAAGAACAGGGGTAGCTGGAAAGAGGGCTCTTACCGAAGAAGAAGCAGTTCAGTACGAGAAACGTACTCGTAGGAAATTACTAGTAGACCCTTCGTCTCAGAAACTTATGGCGGATGCTTTTAAGTCCACTGGGGAAGAGGAAAAACAAGAATCTGCTGCTGCAAATCATCCTCTCCGCACAGGACTTCGCTCCGGGGGTCCTGCGTTTTTTAGCGAATTTTCCTCTTATCGTCCTTTAGACCAGGAAGAAGGCGGGGATGAGTCATTGATTGGGGATACAGAGTCTTCTCCTATAATGGACCCTATTATTTCACCCTTTCTAGGTCAGGCTTCAGATGCTACTCTTCCGACTGCAGAGATGTTACCTACAGCATCTCCATCTGAAGAGGTTAGGCCCCCTACAGACGAATCCATGATGGATGAATTTGAAAAGCTTAATGAAAGTCAGTCTCCTGCTACTTTTGTGTTACTGCCACATACGGGGGCTACTATTCCTAGCCCGATGACTGGCATAATGACTAAAACGGATGCGACTACAAGTTCTCCCGGACCCTCAACTGCAGATGATGAAGAAGCATTAGATTATGGGACCTCTTCTCGTAGCGACGGTGCTGATGGGGAGGAAAGTGATGGTGACGATAATTCTGTTGACTGGGCCAATCCACCACCATCCTCTTCTAACAAGGCGTCTGCTTATGTTCCTTCTTCCCCTATTAGTAAAGATTACACACTCTGGTTTCTCTGGTACTTTCTTTTATACTAACTGCTCTTTTGTGTAGGTTCTTCAACTCATGAGGCTGCTGATAAGACTTTGTCTCCCAACTGGCAAGCAACAGCTGTCCCTCTCTCTGAGCCAATACCGGTAATGATGACTTCTTTGCAAGAAGAATCCCCTCTGCTAACGATTTCTCTCAAATCTATGGGGACGGAGAATGTGCTGAGTTCAGCCCAAGCAGGGGCGCTCATGATTCTTCCTTCAAGTTCTTCGCAATTGGATATTACTATGGCTTCCCCGGCTTCTTCACGATCTTCACCAACCGTTCTTGCGCCAGGGTCTACAATTTTAGGCTCCCCAATGACACCTTGTGTGACATCTCTAAGTCCAGTGGTCATTCCCTCCATGCTTAAAATTCTTATACGACCCTTAGAGGATACGATGAAGGTGGCGATTGAGGAGGTCAACGCCGGACGAGCTTCATTCGATTCTTTTAAGCCAATACTCATGCATTCTTTGAACGGCATTTGATATGTGGATGATGCTCGCTGGTTTCAGCACTATTCCGAGAATGTCTCTCGATTGGAAAAGGATCTGAGAGCTTTGGAGGAGTTGCGCTGCGCTGATCTTGCTGCCCAACAATGTCTCTCGATTGGAAAAGGATCTGAGAGCTTTGGAGGAGTTGCGCTGCGCTGATCTTGCTGCCCAAATTACATTAACCTTTGATGATCTCAGGGAGAGCTTTGGAGGAGTTGCGCTGCGCTGATCTTGCTGCCCAAATTACATTAACCTTTGATGATCTCAGGGTTGAAGTAGCTCGTCAATATGAAGCTCTTTAAAAAATATCACCGAAAGGGAGCTTGAGATTGCATCCTTACAGGGGAAATGTATTCAGAAGCAATAGGCCGTAGTTGCTTATAATGCTGCTATACAAACGTCTCGAGTAGAAATCGATCGAGTAGAGGTAGAGTTGGCTCAACACAAAGCTGAACTTGCACGGGAGGAAGAGATCTTAAAAAGACTCACAATAGAAAGTGTGAAGACCTACTCTACATATCGCTCGTCAATCCAGGACCTTGAACTTGTCCAAAAGGAAGCTATCATGATAATGTCGGATGAGAATGAGCTTAAGAAGAGAGCCGAGGTAATGGTACAGGCCGCTCATGAGGAGAAGCTATTCGTTATTAAGTCCCGGCTCGCGTCTTTTAATTTTACTGGCCCAGAGGCTTAATTATGTATTGTCCTTTTTGTTTGATAAGAACAAGACTTTTGTATCACTTAATTATGTATTGTCCTTTTTGTTTGATAAGAACAAGACTTTTGTATCACTTCTTAATATTTCTGAGTAAAATAAGAAGAAAATGAGAACAAGACTTTTGTATCACTTCTTAATATTTCTGAGTAAAATAAGAAGAAAATGATTTTGGCTTTTCCCCATTTATTGCATGTGTCGTGCTCTGACTCGCAACAATGAAATTATATGAAAAATGCCAAGTTTAGAAAATTTTCTTTATTATCACTTAAGATAATTCTAGAAAATTTTGATTTTTTGGGGATAAGTACTCATCATTCTCTTAGGATATGACTTGTTCAATAGAATTCTTCCCGTGTTATGTTTTTGCCTTAAACACTGAAAGAAATCCACAAGTGCCAGAGGTGTGGTACCAAATTAGCGTGAATTCTCACATAAAGTGAAATTCAAGAATTTTTCTTATAGCCAATAAGGGTCATTCTGGAAAGAATTTGACTTGCTGAGGATTTTATGAGAGCATTTGTTAAAAAATGTTCCCATAAGGGGGTTTAAACTGTTAGAGTTATAATATTATTGTAACAGGGAAAAAATTACGATCGGGGCAATTTTAAGGACTTATCGCTCTATGGAGGAGAGTCGACAAGTTGATTTTGTCAGAGATGTGATATTAACGTGATAGGGAAGATATTGCGATCGGGGAAATTTTGAGGACTTATTGCTCTATTGAAGAGAGTCGATAAGTAGATTTTGTAGAATGTGTGATATTAATATGACAGGGAAGATATTGCGATAGGAGCAATTTTGAGGACTTATCACTCTATTGAGAAGAGTCGATAAGTGGATTTGTCAGAGGTGTGATATTAACATGACAGGGAAAATATTTATGTGATTTGAACATAATTTGGGGGATTCAGTTGTTGGCCTTCTTGTTTTGATGATATTTAACAAACAATTTACTTCTAATGTTGTTTGTCTAGTATTTGTGTTTTCATATTTATTCTAGACAAACAACGAGTTGGAGGATGGATGGAATAGAGCCTCAACGATCATATTCAATGGAGGTTGGTGGAATTGTGGAGTGAAGCCTACGCAATTCAAAGTTAAAGATTCAAGTTCAAGCTTCATCCGTAAGTGTTCCAAGTTGAGCTACATCGAAGATCAATCAAGCTTGGATAATTTAGTTTAGGTGTTATATTATGTGTGTTAAGTACGTTAAGCTCAATATCATATACACACACATTTTATTGGTTTCTTTGTATATATATGTAGTCATATATATATACAACACAAGTTTTGGATTTCATATTTTTTTTTTTTTTATTTGGTTTAACTACTTAGATATGAAACAAATATATTTTCATATACATACTCATATGTTTTATTTTCTATTGTATTTGTGAAAATATTGTTTTCTTGGTTTATAGACTTAACAATAATCATATACATCTTTTATTAAGTCTACAAAATCATTTTGCAATGTTTCAAAACATGATTAAGCTAAAATGTCAAAACTCATGTGTTCATATTTTCATGTTTTGGACTATTTTACAAAATGATGTTATTTTTCATTTGGGAAGACCTTTTTGAAAACCAGTTTTTGTAGCATGTTTATTATCATGTCTATAATCATTTCGTAAAGTTTCATAATTTTTGAAATTTATTTGATATTTTTAAACAGGGTTTTAAAATCAGCATTTCACTTTCAAACCTAAAATATTTTGTATCAGTTTGCGGTCGACCTCTACGGTCGACCGCGCCTATGTTTTTCTCTGAGTGGGCAGCAAAAACTTTCACGGTCAACCGTGGCGGTCGACCGTCAAGCTGAAAATTCCCACGGTCGACCGCCACGGTCGACCGTCGAACTCTCTGGAAGTTTTCTCTGCTTTGATGACCTTCGTGGTTGACCGTCGCAGTCGACCGTCGTACTGTCAAATCTGCTCCAACGGCTAGTTTCCAGAGCTGTTGTTGAGCTGGTTTTTTGGTCTTTTCTTGGCTTTCTCTTGGCTTTGGGGTTTCATATAAATACCCCCTTATACCTCAGTTTTCAGTAGTAATCCAAGAGGTTTACCAAAGTTTTAATCAAGGGTTTAAGTTTGTTTAAAGTGTGTTTATAAGCTTTTATGCATTTGAGTGTTTCGGTTTTGTGAATCAATTCCACAAGAGCTTGAGGAGATCATCTATTGAAGTTTGAGCTTCCAACTATTCTCCCTCCACCTCTTGATCTATTGAGAAGTTTTCTAAACTCTTATCTAGCTTTACATTTGCTTAGTTATTTGATTATCATTCTTTAAAGCTAGTTTTTATATTGAGTTTAGATTTGATTATATTATCTTATTGTTACACATACCCACATTGAGCTTTTAGTATTTACATACATAGTATATTAGGATTGTGAGAGATTGTAACATTGAGTTGTGCTTAATTGAGTTCTCGGCTTGTATTAGAGAACAAATCATTTATTGTAATTGTGCTTATTGTGAGATTCACTTTGTAATACACTTGTACACCGAGAGAAGTGTGTGGCAAGAGTCGGGGATCGTCCCAAGAGGAGTGACGTCGGTTGATGAACCTAGGGAGAGGTTGTATCCGAGCACTTGAGGGAGACACGTCTAATTCAACACTTGAGAGGGTGTAGAGTGGGATTACAAGAGTGTGTTAGTTGTAGAGTTTTCGGTAAACTAGAAAACCGTATTGTGCGGTGTAAACGTTATTCGGGTAAACGTAGAAAACCCGATTATGATAGTGGAGATCTTCTCGAGGTGAGGAGCGGAGACGTAGGTCAAGTGGTTAGACCAAACTCCGTGATCATATCATTTGTTTGTGATTGCATTGGCGCACTTATTTTCATGCACATATCTTATATCCTTTGTGTATTGCTCATTGTTTATTTAACCCACTATCTAGTTTAGTTTGTTTCCCCTTGTGTGATTTATATATCATTGCTCATATATTTGTAATATCATTGCTAGGATATATTCATTTGTTCATATTGCTTATTCTTGTTTGTAACATATTATATATCTATCTTGTAAGAATATATTATTAATTAGTTTTAATTGGCATAAAATCGGTTTAGATTAGCATAAGACTCTAATCACCCCACCCCACCCCCCTTCTGTTGAAGAGAGTTGATAAATTGGTTATTTACTACTCTGTTGGGGAGAGTTAGTAAATTGATCATGATTTGAGTGATTTTGGAGATTTATCGTTCTATTGATGAGAATATAAGTTAGTTTTAACAGAGGAATTGTCCTTGCATTGGGAGTGTCGCAAGTTAAATTCAAACTCTGTGAGGATGCTAGTTATCAGAAGTGTATCATTAATCTGACGAGAGTTTTGCCAACTGAAACAATTTAGGTTCTGTTGAGATGATACAGAAGTTTAACAACACTCTGTGAAAAGAATTCATAAACTTAGAAAATAAATATCATGTTTGGAAATACAAGGGTGGATCTTTTGTTTAGAATAATTACAACGCAAGGGTAGCCTTTGCGTTTGAGGTTCGAAACACAGAGTTAAGAACTCTCACAACGCATGTCTAGGCCTTGCGTTTGGGGATTGAACGCAGAAGTGAACTCTGTGTTAAAGTCCAATCGACTTTATCTACTAACATAGAAGATCACATTTCAGAGATGGTTGAGATTCTCTCCTAGAATCCCACACCGATTTAATAGCTTGACGGCTGTTATAAATAGACCTGTATGGTCACATCAAGAGTCATTCGACTCTTTCTATTTTTGGCTTAGTTCCAAAAACGAGAACGCTCGTTTATCTTCGACCCGCATCTCCGTCGACAACCATCTTCTCCGATCAGTTGCATCAATGGCGCCGAGGAGAATGAGTTCTGGCTCCAAAAAGATTGTTGGGCGACTTCGAAGACGCCGTTGGCCAGAAACGCTAGCGGTGTTCTTGTTTCTGCGAGGACATCGCCGTCGCCATCGCCATTGCGTGGGCCTTCCTATCGTGGTAGGCGGTGATCATAATAACTTGCTTTGAAAAGTTTTCTGCAAAACCCTAAATGGGTTTTTGACAATGAGGAAGATGACTCATTTCAGTTAGAAACGCAGAGTTACGACTCCGTGTTAAAATTGAAAACATAGAGTTAGGACTCTGCGTTTAGGAAACGTAGAGTTAAGGCTCTATGTTAAAATTGGAAACGTGGAGTTAGGACTCTGTGTTTAAGAAACATAGAGTTAAGGCTCTATGTTAAAATTATAAACACAGAGTTAGGACTCTGTGTTTAAGAAATGTAGAGTTAAGGCTCTATGTTAAAATTAGAAACGCAGAGTTAGGACTCTGTGTTTAAGAAACATAGAGTTAAGGCTCTATGTTAAAATTGGAAACGAAGAGTTAGGACTCTGTGTTTAAGAAACGTAGAGTTAAGGCTCTATGTTAGGGTATGAGATTTGAACACGGGTCTTGGCCTCTGCGTTTCAATTCTAACCGCGGGTCTTTGCCTCTGCGTTTGAATATTATGACACAGGGTTTTGACCTCTGCGTTCAAGTGTTGATACAAGGGTTGGATCTTGTATTTAAGGCTTGACACGTAGAATTTGTCCTTCGTGTTATAACCTAGTTTTTGTGTTAGCAACCTATTTCTGTTACTAACAGTTGTTTCTGATTTTGCAGTGTTCTTTCTGAATGTGCCACTTTTGTAAGAGCACCACTTTGGGTATATTGGCAGCCCTGACACGAATGAAGTTTTTAACCTTCGCGGTAGCGTCCCGTTATGCACTTTCCCTGACTCGGAGAGAACGAACATGCTCAGATTCCCACGATGCTCTACTCTTAGAGCTTTGATCACTAACTTGGACCTGGAGACTCCTGTCGGCTATGATCAATTCCCTAAACCGGTGTTCATATTTGGAGATCATATAACAGTCAACGACAGCTTTATACATGCAGAAGATTCAAAGCTGCTACGAAGGGTCAACAACTGCTTTCTCTTTCTCCCAAATATGAAGAGGATGTATCCACTCTCTCATTTTTTGAACGTGAGCTGTCGTCGGGGTTTGACTTTTGATATAGTCAAGGAGAAAGAAAATGTGTTGCTTGGATTTTGTCGACAAGCTCACACACAAATTGGGGGACAACTCAAGGGTTTGAGGCTCGGCCTATTTGAGAAAAAGGGTCTTGCTCAAGAAGTGCTATTTCCAGTGAATATTTTTATTTGCCAGTTTATTGCTGCTCGGGGTGAATTTTCTACGCAAGTCCTTCGTTCTCCTGGCTGGTTGTTCTCTGGAGAAGATGGTTGGTGGATCCGGATGGTGGACTTTGTTCTTGAGGCGCTTAAAGAACTGCTCGCTCAATCGGGTCTCACAATCCCAGTATTAGCTACTCAACGTGGGATTGTGCAAAGTTATCCCAATTTCTTCGCTATGTTAGAGAGATACAACCCGGACAACTGTACATTCTTCACACATATAAGGGAGTTAGGTTTTGCTCTCCATGAGATGCAAGCGATATATGGGCTGCCATTCGGTCGGATGCCCTATGAAGAGTTCATCCCTACTACTGAAGAGCTCTCTATTTTGAGAATGGCACACCCAGAGGTTTATGAGACTTTCTGGGAGCTGATGTGTCACTTCCACATATGTGCTCAGGTCGTTGGGATGTGCGGAGGGGGTCTTATGCATACTGCATGGGCGGACTATCTCTTTCAAAACTTAGGTTAGAAAGATGAAGTCGTGACCCGACTGGTTGCGATTTCTCTTAAAGGCGTTAAGGCCCGCATTAATGCTTCTAACGCTGCTTACAAGACTGAGCACATGGATGACGAGTTTGAGGCTGGTGTCAAATTCGATAGTTTTCACTATCAGGCCACAAATCCTATTTTTGACGTGGCTCTTCTTGGTGGCTTCCTCATGATCTGGTTGAAGTGGTGTGTAGTACCGTCGAAGCCGATCGAGGCAATATTAGCTGAGGTTGTATACCCAGCTGTCTTATTAGCTCACGGGAGGCCTGTGATCCTCACTGCTATGGTAGGCTGCATGCAGAGTGGCTTACGGATGTTGACCTCGGAACTTGTCGGCACCCAGAGAATTAAGGCTACTGGGAGGAAAGCTAGAAAAACTCCCCCACCACGTGTACCAGTGCTGTATACGTACTTGGTAGCCTGGTTCGTGCTACATAGCCCTTCGTTGATGACGGGGGTATCTCAGGCGATGACGCCTATATTCCCTTTGTGCAGAGGTTGGAGTCAGCCACATAGACTAATACCTATATAGTCAGGGCTCGACTGCTTTTATCTCAGGAAGACGCTTACAGAATTTTCTACTGCGCTCCTGATTTTAATGGAGCTGATGAAGAGAGTGCTAGCTTTATCGACGTGCTTTTCAAGGGCTCGTCCTCTTTGGACGAAGGCACCTTCATATGGCTTCTTATGATCAGGTTGGGTTATCTGGTCTATCGCTTGAGAGAGAAGTGCATCATTGAACCTTATATGCCTTCTCAATTCGCCAGATAGTTCAGATATGATCAGCTTTATGTTGGCAATCCTAACCTGACGTTGGCTCAAGTTGGGAACTTGTACGAAGGTGCCCGCACATGGTACTTCTTCTCTGCCGGAGGAACTCATGCGCACTTCACATTACCCAACTCACCGCTTAGCTGTTCCGCTATAGCAGACTTCCGCAACTAGTTTAATGAGGTTTCTCAAATCCCAGAATACGATATCTACACTTCATGTATAAGCGAGATTCGGGAATTATACAAATCGAGAAGCGGTTCCACTAAGACTCATTTGCTGGGAATAGAAGAGTATCTATCCTGTGAATGAGGAGCGGTCGGAGCTGTCGAAGCCCAGTAGGCGTTGCCCACCATTAAGCCCTCTGAAGAAGAGGTTCATATGGGGACTGAAGAGGGGTCATTAATTGCTGACCCTCCTGAAGACAAGGTGGTTGGGGAAATTCCTGAGGAAGTGCCCGCTCTTGAGCCTCGCTCTTTAAGATCAAGTAAAAAGGCCCTTACAGCTGAAGAGGAAGGCGAATATGATAGAAGAATTCGCAAGCGAAAGCCCATTGCAGCTAAGAGCTCCAAGAGGGCCAAGTTAATGGGGGATGCCATGAAGTCTGCACCTGTCGTGCTCTTAAATGACAAAGAGGATGAAGCGCCTCGATCACTTCCTTCCATTCCTAAGGATGCAGGAGCCGAGGAGGCATTGCCCGTTGGGGGTTTAGAATCTGCTTCCCCCTCTCTAGTCCAAAATCAAGGTACACATGCCGACCCTCCTTCAAAGACTGTTCCTTCATCTACTCGTAATGTATATACAGGTTTGATCTACCCAACTGCTCCTGCCCCACGCTCGAAAGCTTTGAGAGATAGCCTCAGGCAGCTAGAGATGAAAATGCAGTTCACAATTGATATCATTAGCTTAGGGCGGGTCCCTTTTGAACGTTTCGGACCCCTCCTGACTGAAAGCTTAATGGATATCAAAAGTCATGGGAATGTGTTCTGGAATGAGACCTGTAGAGAAGGTATTATGGTTCTAGAAATGGAATTAGAGATGCTTTCGATTCTTTAACGTGATGATTTAAATGAAGAAGTGGACCAGGCTCTTTCTGTGGCTAGAGCACAACGCCGTGAGATTCTTCAGAAGAACCTGTCTGAGAAAGAGTCTCGTATTGCCAGCCTGCATGAGAAGCATCTCCAAATACAAATAGACATGGGCAGCCTCGTTATGGGTATCCGGGATGTTGTAGCAGAACTTGCTTGCATGGGTGTTAAGCTATCTCACATGAATGCCCAACTAGCTGATGATATGAAAGTCATAAAAGGGTTAGCTGCTCACTGTGACGGGCTTCTCAAAGATTATTGCGATGAGATCGTTGCTGCCGATAAGATTCGACAAGAGATTGCAGAAGCAGCACCTAATGAAGAGGAGATCAGGAGCAAGATAACCGAAGAAGTAAAAAAGGCTCGTGAGGAGAACATATCAGCGTTGAAGTCCAAGCTCAAGTCATTTAGGCTGATGGGTCCTTATGCTTCCTTTTAGCTGGGGAATAATTTTGTATTGTCTTCATTCTAATCTTTGTCACTTTGTATCAAGTTATCAAAATTGAATGAAAATGATATCATTTTATCTTCCATCATATCTTTGTTTGTCACTTTGTATCAAGTTATCAAAATTGAATGAAAATGATATCATTTTATCTTCCATCATATCTTTGTTGTTGAATTTCCATTTAGGATAATGAATTGAATGAAAATGATATCATTTTATCTTCCATCATATCTTTGTTGTTGAATTTCCATTTAGGATAATGAATAATATTTCAAATGCCATAAGTATAGTGTTAACTTAGCATAAAATCGAAATTCTCTTTATTACCACTTAGAATAATTCCAGAAAATTTTAATCGTCGGAGGTATAGTGTTAACATGACGACATACAAGATAGGAAAATTAAGCATTTATTCCTGAAATATACTCTAAATCGACAACCCCCAGTCTGACTTGACTGGAGTTCGATGGAGAAAGAAGGGGCCTACATGACTTACAGAAAGTATCTCTTAAGGAACTTCCCATTAATTGGCATCATGAGCCTGTCTCCTTTTTGATCAATGAGGCGATAAACTCCATTCGAATAAACTGATTCTATTATGAAGGGTCCTTTCCATCTGGGATTGAACTTCCCTTTGGTTTTGTGGGTCATTACCATGGGTCGTCTGTTGGCCAAAACCAAATCGCCTTTCTTGAAAATCCGTTCTTTAACCTTTTTGTTATAGGCTTTGGAAATCCGGGCTTGATACATCTCGATTTGTTGCTGAACTTGAAGTCGCTTGTCGTCTAAGACTTCAAGTTTTTGAAGGCGCAATTGATGTTTCTCTTCTTCTGTCATTCCAATTGCGATAGCGACTCTCAGGGAGGGGATTTGAATTTCTAATGGCAGCATGGCTTCGCAACCGTATACCAAAGAGAATGACGTAGCTCTTATAGGGGTCCTCACCGTTGTACGGTAGGCCCACAGACATTCGTCGAGTCTTTCGTCCCAATCACGTCGGCTCTTAGAAACAAACTTTTTAAGGAGCTTTACGATGGTCTTGTTAAAAGCTTCTACAAGGTCGTTTGCCGATGGATAATATATCGTAGAGGTAACGCTTTGGATTCTAAATTTATCACAAAATCTCTGAAATTCAAGGCTGACGAATTGTGTCCCGTTGTCGTGAACTATTCGTCTCGGGACTCCAAAATGGTAGATGACGTGATGTTTGATGAATTTAATCACATTTGAAGTCTTAACTTCTTTTAGCGGGACTGCCTCTGCTCATTTGGAGAAGTAATCGGTTACAGCCAAAATAAACCGGTGTCCTTTGGAAGTCGAAGGCGAGATTGGTCCCATGACATTTATACCCCACATTTTAAATGGCCAAGACATAGATGTGGGATGTAAGTTACCTGGCGCCTGATGGATAAAGTCACCATGAATCTGACATGCGTGACAATGTTTAGCATAGTCGACTACGTCTAAGAACATCTTTGGCCAATAATAGCCAATTCGTCGGAGGCGGTCTCCTAACTTAGCTTCGGGTTGATGAGCTTCACACATTCCGTCATGGGCCTCCTTAAGGGTTTCCTTTGCTTCTTTTCGAGAAAGGCATCGAAGCAAAACTCTATCGTGTGATTTACGATACAATATTTAGGAAATCGTGTCGTAATAGAATCAGAGGGCCTTTCGTTTGATAGCGGGCGCTTTCTTAGGATTATCGGGCAAAATTTCGTACAGGACGTAGTCGATATACGGGAATCGCCAATCCCTAGATTCAAGCTCCATAGAGGTTGTATAGACTTCTCCTGCTATTGTCTTGTCCGAACTTTCCTCTATAGGAATCTTGGAACAGTATAGCTTACGTCCCATGACTGGAATCATTGTTTCAGCCCCTGGTGGCAATGCTAGTGAAGTTGCCAATGAGGCTAAAGCATCTGCATAAGCATTCTGAGCTCGTGGAATGTATTCAATAAAGAAACCTTCGAACTTCTTAGCTTGCTTTAGCACTGCGAAGTAGTACAGGATCAGATCCTCATGACGCACTTCGTATTCCCCTCGGACTTGATTTACGATGAGCTGAGAGTCACCGTAAGCTCGAGATGCCGAATATTAAGCTCTTCAGCAAATTACATTTCTAATAGCAGAGCATTATACTCGGCTACATTGTTGGTGTAGGGCTCGATCAGGGAAAATCCCCTTGGGATCACGTGGCCGTTTAGAGAGATGAATACTACTCCTACTCCCGCTGTAATTGCTCCATGATGATTTGCTTTGGATGCACCGTCAAAGAATAATCTCCACACTTACATAGCTTCTTGAGTGACGCAAGCTTCAGCGACTTTGTCGGGCAATTCTTCGTACAACTTAGACGTTCCTGGCACCGGGTGATCGGCTAAGAAGTCTGCCAATGCTTGACCCTTGACCGCTTTTTAGGGCATAAATTGCATGTCATATTATGACAAGATGATGGCCCACTTTGCGAGCCAGAAATTTAGAGATGATGGTTTCGTCATCAGAACTCTCAAGGGATTTACCTTAAAAATGATATTAATTGTTTGTCCTACCAGGTAATGTCGCATCTTTTGGACTGCGAATACTAAAACGAGATATTCTTTTTCGACTGGATTATACCGGTGTTTGGCTCCCATTATGGTCCTGCTTAAGTAGTAGATGGCTTGCTCTTGCCCTTGATCGTTATTCTGAGCTAATAAAGCTCCAAGAGAATGGTCAATGGCTCTCACGTATAACATGAATGGTTTTTCCGATATTGGGGCCACAAGAACCGGCGGTTGGGTGAGATATCTCTTAATCTCCTCAAATGCTCTTTGGCATTCTCCATCCCAAACAAAGGACACTCCTTGCAAACCTCTGAGTTCTTTGAGATTCCTCGGAGGTGGCATGTCCTGGATAGCATGAACTTTCTCTAGATCTAGAGAAATTCTCTTGGATGTAATAATAAATCCTAGGAATTTTCCACTCGATACCCTAAGGAACGATTTTGTCAGGTTCATCTTCACCTGATGTGCTCGCATGATATCGAACATTGTCTTCAGGTCTGTGAGATGCTCACCTTTGTGTTGACTTTTCACTGCTATATCATCAACATAACATTCAATCTTCTTACGCAGATATTTGTGGAAGATGGTATTCATTGCACGTTGATAAGTTGCACCTGTATTTTTCAAGCCGAAGGGCATCACTGTGTAGTAATACACCCCCAATGGTGTTCTGAACGCTGTATGCTTTTCGTCATCAGGATACATCTTGATTTTATTGTACCTAGAGAATCCGTCCATGAAAGACATTCTTTCATATCCGCAGGTATTATCAATCATGACATCAGTGATGGGAAGAGGGAATTCGTCTTTTGGACAGGCTGCGTTAAGGTCACGAAAGTCGATGCATATCCGGACCTTACCATTCTTCATGGGAACTAGAATAATATTGGCTACCTAGTCCGGGTGTTGTTCCTCTCTAACAAAACCCGAGTCTATAAGCTTTTTAACTTCTGACTCTATTGCTTCCATGATATCTGGACGAAACCGACGTTGTTGTTGTTTAACAAGTTTTGCATCCGGATTAATGTTGAGACGGTGCATGGCTACTTTTAGGTCAAGGTCAGGCATATCCTCATAATTCCAAGCGAAGACATCTATATATTCTCGGATGAGAGATATAAGGTCCCTTTCTCGGATGGTGATAAACTTTCAGCTATGAAGATAAGCTTAGGGTCGGATTCATCTCCCATGTTGACCTGGACCACTTTATCTTCAGTAGGTGGTTCGCGTTGTTCAAAGCGCATATCCCTCAATATGTTAAGGCGTTTGATCCAGGGATCATTGGTTGATTCGATTAACTCTTCGTCACCCCCTGCATCTTTATCTGGATGACTAGTTGAAACCACGTTCACGGTCAGACTTTTAAAGAAAGGTCCGACACTGATGTCAGATTCCCATGAGGATGTCCCGGATGAATGGTCCTGACACAGATAATTACTGGCTTCATTTTCTAAGATAGAAGGAGTTGTGACGTAGCCCACACCTCTTCCAGTTTTTTGATAGTAATCCGGAGGTTTTCCTTCGGGGGTGAGAGATGTTCGAATCGGTGTTCGTCTTCCTTTCCCGAAGTTTAAACCTGGTTTTTCATTAAAATTATATCCCATCCGCTTCATTAGACCTATAGAATTGGGTTCATGGTAATGGAATTGAGGAACTCCATCATCTTCCTCTGAACTTCCTCGTTTGAGTTGTTCAGGTTTGACTTTACCAAAATAGATCGGCTTCTGCCCTTTCCTTTTGGACGGGACTTTGAAGAAAGCCTTCTGTGCGTCTTCTACTTCTTCATCTGAAGTGAAGGATGATTTAATCGGTAATGTGAGGAATGCCTCTGCACACAATGTGTGCTATGGGTCAGTACCTGTATTACGATCATTCTTTATTTGTTCATTTTTAGAAGACACATCAGACAAGTACGCCAAAATAAAATCTTCATTAATTCACCACTCGCCCTCACTCGATATATTATTATTATTCTCAACCTGACCCATTACATTTAGATTCAACTCCCATGGACAATCTTCTTTAGGATCTGGCTCGACGTTGGCTTTATTACCACTGTTAATATCTTCTTTCTCCCGTGATTCTGAGTAGAAGATAGAATCTGTGTGGAAGTTTTCCACTCCTCTGAAGGGGTATTTTTCCGCAATCAGGGTTCGAACTTCTCCTCCATCATTGGCATAATTCATGACCTGATGTAGGGTGGATGGGACAATGTGGTTTGCATGTATCTATGGTCGTTCTAGCAATAGATTGTAGTAAGTGTCCGCGTCTATGATGTAACATGTTACCTCGGACTTGAGGTCTCCGATTTGGCACCTGAGTTTGATCTTCCCCAGGGGCCGAGTTCTGTTAGCGTTGAACCCGAAGATGGTAGTCTGAGTGGTGTTCAGCCGATGCATGGGAATCCCTAAGACCTACATAACCCTGTAAGGCATAATACTGAGTGTTGAGCCCGGGTCAACTTGAACACGGTTGATTTCTGATGACCCGATGTACCCTGTGTAGTACAAAGGTCTATCATGTTTGTGTTTCACTTGCATATCTTCCTGAGTGAATGATATGCACGGTAAACTTCTTGCTGCTTGTAGGCATTGCAGGCAAGGTTGATCTTCAGAAGCTTCAGGGATTGGAGCGACTTATGTAATAAAACTCTTCGTATTCTTTATTGCTTCAATTAGAGCTTCCTTGGTGGTTTTGGATAACCTTAGGAGCTCATAGAGGGTAATCCTGACCGGTATGTTGGCCAGTTGCGCCATAACATTGAATTGGAAGGGAGCGCTTGACTCTCCGGGTTCTTAGAGAAGATTTTTGTTGAACCAGATCTCCTTTTGTTTCCCTTTATCAACTGACTTCTTCGGTACAGTACCCCCAGTGTCTTGGGGCTGTTCTTCAGCTTCTTAAGCGCTCTGGTCATAGTCTTTCAGATAATTTTTTCCTGACCTGGTGCCAGGGTTGCCTCCTGGGTATGCTGCCAGGACAATCCTCTCCTCTTCTGAGTCAGTGAGAGGTTTGAGATGATCATCATTCTTATTAACAGAGGGGCTAATCATGTTGGATGACTTAGCCTTACCTCCCTTCTTTTTGGACGAGGTTTTCGTCCATTGTTGATCTTCGACTAAGTCAGGATGGACCCACATAATCTCCCCTTTTGGGATAGTGAGGGGTACTAACCCCCTGTCCTCCTGACTATATAAGTCAGTATTTTTTAGGCGCATTTCTCTTTTATGAATGAGGACAACGTCATCTATAGTCATTAGCAGAGGGAAGTCACCGAATTAGACCGCTATCATATTGGTGGATACAGTCTTTTGCTCGGGCTTCAAGGTGAGCACATTAGCATTCAATAAATTTTGCAGGATGTCTTTGAAGACATAGCACTTTCTGGTAGGATTCCCTAAGAACCTATGATAGCGGCAATAATTAGGGTCATCCACCTTCCCTGCTTCATCCGGCTTTCTGATCTCGGGAAGCTGCAGCTTGTTGTTTTTCCGAAGTAACTGGAACAAGGTGTCCACATGTTCTTCTTTAAACGAATACTGCTTAGGCGCTCTTTGTTGATTCGGTGCCTTGCCTTGCTTAGCGGGTGGTGGTGCTCGTGTGTTGACGTCAGCCGCCAAAGTCTCCTTTCCCTTAGATCGCGGAGCATTGTGCTGGTTGCGTTGTTACTGCGGCTTGGGCTGTGTATCTTCTTCGACTTTAACTCGAGCAACAATTTCTTCGGCTTGTTCTCCTTGCGAAACCAATTGTCTCCAGGAGCGACATTCTGCTACCCCCATTTGAGCGAGGAGTTAGGTCTGTAAGTTGTGTCTGTAAGTTTCAACCAAAGTTGATTGAGTCATACCTGACGGGCATCGCAATGCCATACTGCGGAATCTCTCCACATAAGTCTTGATAGATTCTTCCTTCCTTTGCTTGGTGGCGAGAAGAGTCGGGACTGAGACTTCCGTGTCATCCTTGAAGAACCTAGCTAAGAAAAACCTTTCTAGATCTACCCATTTCTGAATAGATCCAGCAGGCAGTTTCATGAACCACTCGAAAGCGACACCCTTGAGAGTGCCGATGAACAATCGAGTTAAAATGGCGTTGTTCGCTACCACGTCCCCAGTCTGAGACTTGAAGTAGTAGATATGTTGATTTGGCGACCCTATGCCATCGAACGGTTGCAAGGTTAGAGCCTTAAACTTTGGTGGGTATGGAGTTGTGTCCCACTTAGCAGGATAAGGCCGTACCACTCCTTTGCGGAGCTCGCTTCTGTTAGCGATTGCGTTGAGGCGAGCTTCTAGTTCATCCACCTTAGAGGACTGAGGTTGTAGCTCTCTTTCCATATCCTTCTCATTTTCAGAAGAAGATTCTATGTTCTGAGTTTCACGATCCGAATGCTCAGGTGCTTTCTGCTTTCCTTTAGAGATTGTCCTCCGGGAGGACTCTGGTTTAGTTCACCAACAATGACTTGGGCTTTAGCTTGTTTGACTAAGTTCATTATCATCAAGACTCAAAAGTTACCTTTTTTGGTTTGAGGAAACAGAATTTCAACATTCCGACAACCGGGTTCACGATGTCTTCATATCAGACGAAGTAAACAATCAATCAACAAAATTTTAGGATCCAAAGTATTCCGAAAATTCATCCCAGACAACCGCGAACTTTTGAAAACTTTGGAGGGGGTTCTGTAGGTTGTCTAAAAATCATAATGGATAGCTAATCCCCATCAAGATTTAACAATGAAAGTTACAATCAGATGGCTTTCATGCCAACAAATAAAAGCCATAAATGGAGGACTTTTCATATAGATCGAGAAGAGTTACAATTCAACGACACCTCCGACAACTGATAAAAACTCTATTCAGTGGTCTTCACAATCAGTAGTGAGAGTTACAATCTGATAACTTTCACACCCCGCAATAGCCTTCGCAACACTATAATAGAAGAGGTTGCAAGTCAACAACCACTTCTAAAACGCAGAGTTTACCTCTGTGCTTCTCAACTCAAAACGCAAGCGGCCTGTGCGTTCTTCAGCAGGCACTCAACTCTGCATCTCAAATCCAAGACGCAGAGTTAAGACTCGAAATGTAAACGGCCCGTGCGTCTTTAATTTCCAGCGAACAGTCAACTCTGCGACTAAAATCTGAGACGCAGAGTTAAGACTCAGAACGCGAGCGGCCTGTGCGTTTCCAATCTATAGCAGATACCCAACTCTGCGTCTCAAGTCTCAGAGGCAGAGTTAAATTCTAGAATGCTAATTTAGACGTTTGACGTGTTCAAACACAAGCTGAACGGCCTCAAAACCATTTATCCCACATTTTGAGGGATTTTCGCCCACTTAGGAGCGGATTTAGGGGTTGGTTACACCCCTTATCCCCCTATAAATAACCGCATTACTCAACTGAGTAGGTGGTGGGAATTTTTCGGCAGAGATTTGGATCTTTTGAAGATTAAGGGCGAATTCTTGGGAGATTAGTAGGTGGTGGGAATTTTTCGGCAGAGATTTGGATCTTTTGAAGATTAAGGGCGAATTCTTGGGAGATTGGAGATTTCGGCCAGATTTCGAAGATCTACGAAATCAGCACAAGAGAGTTCTTGGCAGTTAGGAGATGAGATTCTTCAGCAACAAACAAATCCACTTGGCTACTAACGGATTATTCGGTTTTCAACAACTCTTTTCAGAGTTTTCAACTCATTCTGAGTTCTGAAACTCGTTAAGAGTTCCCAACCAAACTTGTCATACAAGTTAATTGTTCTCGTGAGACAAGACGGTCAGATCGTCAACGGAGAGCAAGTTCGACGCAGGCATTCGAAGGAAGTACTCCATCGCTACCGTGAAGAACCCAGTATTAAACAAAGGGGAGAATTCAAATTCATTCTCCTCTCTTTTATAATCGAAATCCAAATTGTAATTGAGATCGAGAGAATTTAAATCAAATCTTTCTTTCATTTCTTTTACTCCAAATTTTCTACAAACATCGACTGATAAACTCATTAGTCGACTGATAATTCATCAGTCATAAAAACAAAAAAAATTTGGCAATTCTAGGCGAGTTCATCAATCGACTGATAAGATCCATTAGTCGACTGATAACAAGTTATTAGCCTGAAATGAACAGTAAAATTAAATTTCAAACCTCTTTTAAAAATAGCAAATAAATTCCAAAAATTATGAAACTTTGGAAAATGTTTATAAACATGATAATGAACATGTTACAAAAAGAATTTTTTAAATTATATTTCTCATTTGTAAAAACTCATCATTTTACAAAACTAGCTAGTCCAAAATATAAAAACTAAACATACTTGAAATTTGACATTTTGACTAAACAATATTTTGAAAATTTATGAAATGATTATATAGACTTAATAAAATATGCATATAATGATTGTTAAGTTCAAAACCCAAGAGTACAATATTTTCACAAAAGTACATATCCTATGCAATATTTTCTTAGACACATTTATTTTTCAAATGTAATAAAATATAAAACATATAATATGTGTATAAATTTGTTTATTTGTTTCATATCTATAGGTAAACTTGAAAACTCCAAAATGAAAACGTGTGTGTGTGTGTGTATATATATATATCACATAGTATAAACCCTAAACTAATTTACCCAAGCTTGTGATCTTCAATGAAGCTCTTCTTGGTAAACTTACGGATGAAGCTTGAATTTGAATTGATTTGAGATGTACGATGGCTTCATACTGATATTTCCTTCCATCCTCCAATGAATATGATCGTGAAAGCTCTAGTTCATCCAACCTCCAACTTATTGTTTGCCTAGAATAAATAAAAAAACACAAACACTAGACAAACAATATTAGTTATAAATTATTTGTTAAAACATCATCAAAACAAAAAGGCCAACAATCATCATCATCATGTATAATCTAACAAAATAATTTTTAATGATGTTATAACAACTATTTAAATGATATTCAAATTATATACAATAATAAATCTTTTTTAAATATTCAAGAATATTACATAAAATACACCGGATGTGTAAGGACATATTATTCTATTATAGCATATCATTCCGAGGCTGAGGGTCTCATTCGCAACAATATCAACAACTAAACCAATATCTTCGTCATCAGCTCATCCAAGTTCTGAGCAGCTTGGATCTTGCCACTTGGTCCTTTTTTTTTGTCAATGAAAACTTTATATTCATTTACCAATTTGGAAGTATTAATTACATCATATCAAAACCAGATAAAATCCGGATCTCAAAACTCACTAAGATATTTACAGACACTCAATTCTTTCTCTTACATGAACTGGGATTTTTCCATTCAAAATTTTTGAGAAAATAGAGATCTTAATATCTCAGAAAATTGCCTCAGGTTGCCGAGCTTTACTCTGGAAAATTCTTTGATTCCTCTCTTGCCATTATCAGATATACTGAAACAGATAAAGCCATTCTCTTTAGTTTTTCAGTGAAACCCTTCCTTTTCAGCCTATGACTGTACCAATTTACAATACAGTTCCAATCACACGATCTCCAGTTGAAATTCAGCCAATCCATCACCAAATTTCAAACAATTTTTGAAAACTGACACTCAAAAAATAAGTGACAGCAGGACTCCTGATGTCTTGAGCAAAGAACACATTGATTTGTATTGAGGATATTCATGCTGCATAGTCCGTCCTGAGTTAATAATCTTGATTGAACAGCTAGCCATAAGATGAAAGCATGTTTAGGAAAATGAATATTGTCCCATACTGTATTTGCCCAACCAACTAGAGGTGCAGGTTGAATCAGAAACCTGTAGACAGATGAGATATGCATATTTTCACCAGTACAGCATTTACCAATTATTTCCTGCAGACAATCAACATTTCCAAACCTGTTAATCAACTTGTCTCTGGCTTTTGTAATTTGTTTCCACATCCAAGAGTCATTCGATCTTGTTTGAACTTGCCAAATATCAACTCTCTGTAAATAATGATCATGAATCCATTTTATCCATAAAATGTCTTTCTTAAGATGAATCATCCATAAGAGTTTAAGTGCAGCTGAAAGATTCCAAAAACTTGCAAAGAAAACACCCAAACCTCCAGATTTTTTCTCTTGACAAATTGAAGCCCAAGATACTAATGAAATCTTATGGTTCCAAAGGAAATCAGAGCACTGCCACTTGGTCCTTATAAGTATATGACAACCCTTTTATATTTCTTGCATAAATCATGCGTATTATTATGCATGTCTTTTGAGTTTCATCATCTAATGACTTGAGGATTTATCTCTTTTATTTTTCTTGTTTTTTAAAGTTATAAGATTTGAATGTGAGGTGAGACAGCGCTTGGCAGACTAGCAGCCGAATGTATAACTTTTGCACCATTCGAAAGTTGGTACTAGATTCTTTCGAACCTCCTATTTCCAATGACATGATCTGCTCATGTAACATGATTTTTCCTACTATAAAAAAAATTCCTTTCATGCTTGCTCTATATATAACATTATAAATCCATCTGCTGTGTGCATTGCACCCGTATATATGTCATTGTTTCCTGATGTTACTTCAAGGTAACTGAACTGCAAGGAATTAATGAAGCCCTTTTAATTAGTTCTTGGTTACATAAGATCCTCTGGATGAAAACACAGTTTTACATCAGTCTAGTTTATAAATCCATCTTCTTCATTCTCACGGAAAGATTCAAGGCTAATTAAATCAATGAAAGACCTAAGTAGCTAGCTAGATAGCAAGAATGATATCTAGGTCCTAGTGAGATGAATATTCAATACTCGATCTTTTTGTTCACCAAAAACTTGATATTATTGACAACCATTATTACAGTTTTGATATATCCACTCATAAAAACCATTTACGACGTACTTTTGGACCATAGCCTGCTCGAAAATACAACAGAATACATAATAGAGCGATCGTATCTACCTATTATATATCATATTCTACTCTCTTTGTACCACTCTACACACCAACGGCGTCTTCATCTCCATTGATAATCGTAGGCACTCGTTCAACTGGACTTTATGGGCCGGAGCCCACTTATATTTTTGAAGAAGCCGGGCAAGCCACAGGTGAACTGTAGCTAGGCCCAAGGCCCGGCCTGGACAAATCCTCCGGCCCGATCCAAATGGTGCAAGCCTGAGGTCCGAGCCCATAACGCTCACGTCCTCCTCTAAGAACCTTTCGGGCCGAAAAGCCCATGGGTCCTTCCAAATGGACCCGTCGTGGGTTATGGCCCACATGTTAACCATGGCGGTGGTCCCCGAGGGCACGAAGAATTTGCCGACGTGGGCGTCGTGGACCGCTAGACGGGCCCACGAGAGAAGTGGACCGGGCGGGTGCATCCGGAGGACCTCTTTGACGATCGCTTGGAGGTAGCGGAGGTTGGGGACGTCGGAGTCCTCAACGGGGCGGAGCCCCACTGCAGTTGCGATTTCTTGTTGGGCCTCGGACTGGATGTGTGGGTGGAGGACCAACCTAGCGATGATCCATTCCAAAAGGATTGCGACCACATCTGCTCCTCGAAATATCATCTCCTATATACTCGTGGGAAAAAATAGAAGATTAGAAATTAAAAATAATAATAATACAATTATACATATGGGAGAGGGATTTAATGATGATGATGATGATGATAACTTACGCAAAAGTCAGGAGATTAATGACCAGTCAAGCTACTTTCCTACTTGGGGCCCTTCATTCATTGTTGACGTCAGATTGGTAGCATGTGTATGTGTCACAACAAACCACCAACTATCTTTTATGCACACAAAGTGGAAGGAGCTATCTTTGTCTGATGACTCACACACCTATATATAAATTGGATATTTTAGTGGGGACGTTTCCGTTAAAATTGGTTTCGTGTCCTTGTCCCCTCGAAAAGTCCCTAAAAATGTATATTTTTAGGGTTCACTATAGTTAACTAAGATAAAGTATCAAATGGTGGGAATATTCTTTTCTGACATAAGATTCATAGTATTAACTTTAAACTGAAACTGTTTACAACAGTTTTCAATAATTTATATATACTCCAAGATAAATAAGACTGAAGACAACATCATAAATTTATGTATATATTTCCACCCAAAAAAAAGAATTTATCTATGTATGAGTGCAATGTTTGCGTTTATGTCATCCTTAACTATTTACATATAAGACGCACCACAAATAGCATTATAAGTGCGTGTATCTACTACGAAAATGTTTTTGTGGAGTTTATGTAGTCAGACGAATGCATATAAATGAAGATGTTGGTGGGCTACTGTGTTCATATAAACATTTAATTATTGTGTGTTGTTGACGTGAAACGCATGCAGACCATTAGCTACGATTAAGATGTACGTTAATGATATGATTGCGAGTGTTTAAAAGAAGTGGGCCATGTCAACGACACACCAAGAAACTGAAGAGAGAAGTACCACAAGTCTCATTGAGAGAGAGAGAGAGGGGGGGGGGCTCACCCAAAG
>NC_033802.1:57128951-57130901 GCF_001876935.1 Asparagus officinalis
CTGAATCACTTAACCTCTCCTCCACTGGCAAGCCAAGCAGAACACTCAGGAAGTCATCCCTCCCCTTCAACCCACCCCTGCTCCCCCTCTCCTCCACGATCCTACCAAAAAGAACCCTGACCCTGGCAGCCAACACCCTACACCTCCTCCCAACACCATAAAAGTCCAAAATGCCTCCAACAACATGGAAGTGATCTCCCCAGTTAAACCTCCCTATCAACTCATACCCTTCCCTCACCATCTCCACAACCTCCCTCTTCTCCCCCTCACCAAGCGCGCCGCTCCCAAACACGCTCCCTATAACACTCTCCAACGACCCCCTCTGCAGTATGCCTCTCAACGCAACCCTTCCTGATTCTGACATTCTCGGACACCTCTTGGCATCATTTGGTCCGTCGTCTGCCGACGCAGGCCCTCGGAGGCCGCATACCCTCGCGGGCGGAAGAACACGTTCGCCGACGCCGAAACGCCGGCGGAGGTGCGCACAGTACTCGCCCGACGGGGCGAAGCCGATGGCACGTTCGAACATCAGCAAGCGGGCTGACATCTTAACGGGCCGGTCTGAGAATGCCGGCCCGCACAGGATTTGTCTGGCGGTGTCCGGGTGGCTGCTTATGACCACCGGGGTCGTGCCTAGGCTCAGTGACATGAGATGGTTAGAATCGCGGGCCTCGGCCAGGGACGCTAGCTTTTGGTGGGCCAACGGGCCCATTATGGGTATGCAGCCCAAAATGGGCCAGCCCATTGGGCCTGGAGGAGTTGTAAGGCCTTCCGGGGCCTTGCTCCATGCACAGCCACCGGGCACGAAGCTAGAGCTTATGAAGTGCATAAGCAAGAAAGGGAGAAGGAAGCAGAGGAGGGAGGAGGTCCATGGACCGTCGTTCGCCAATGTGACGGTTAGAAGAAGAAGGAATAGGCTTGTTATGAAGTGGATCTTCATTCGAGAGAGAGAGAGAGAGAGATCTTTGGGAAGTAAAGGGAAGGTTGTTAGTTAGTTCATGGGAGGAAG
The DNA here is from genome assembly GCF_001876935.1 of Asparagus officinalis. Taxonomy (NCBI): domain Eukaryota; kingdom Viridiplantae; phylum Streptophyta; class Magnoliopsida; order Asparagales; family Asparagaceae; genus Asparagus; species Asparagus officinalis. Next base: position 57,129,961 of record NC_033802.1, read on the forward strand.
AGATGGAGCTGGTATTTATAGGGAGAGAAGAGAGATATGATTGGGTAGGCAAACATAGAAGATAAGAGTAGCAGGCCCACACACAACAACCCAAGTATAGCAATGGGCCGCGACCCTGCAGGGACACGCCTATTTCGGCCCAGGAGGCGCCACGCATTCCTCCGGTCTCATCCTCAAACCGACGAAAAAGAAATCCGCCCACTTCATGGATATATATTACATCAAACACCATATCTCTTTGGGTGGGTACAAAAATAAGAGAGATGAGGATTAGCACACTGACACCAGAAATCTTTTTTTTTTTTTTTTTGCCCCCTTGTTTTATCAACTATCCCGTAATTAATACATGACTCTCACTAGCTAGTTTGTCCTTGAGATTATCTCCGTATGGGATTCTAATCCCACGATTTTGCAAAGTGTATTATATTTTCTGTTACTATTTCTTATACCCTACGTCACCAATGACTTCAATACAAGTAGAAAGGGCTCCTCTCTCTCTTTTAATTATTTATTATTTATTATTAAGTACCTAAAAGTTGAATAACAAATCACGACGCCAAGCGAACGGCTTCACGGCCTGTAAAATTTGAGCACTTTGACAGTACTGTTCCAATTAGTGCTTGCTGGGATAGACGGTGTGCAATAAATAACGACCACTAAAACGCACTCGGTTCACTTGTACCCCTGTGTTTAGAAATAAAAAAAAAATTCCGAAAGGAATTAAATTTTCAAACTGCTACGTCACATAAAAAAATTCTAACAAAGAGCTCTCTTGAAAAATATCAATCATATGAAAAGAAACAAAAGCGTGACACATGTTTCCAACATTTTAAATTAATAGTCATTACATCAAAACTTCAAAGTTGTTGTAAAGATTGAGAGATATAATTTTATATTCCAACATACTTCCTTACAGGATGAAGGTCCTTTCATGAGCCAGA
>NC_033802.1:57130914-57155481 GCF_001876935.1 Asparagus officinalis
AAAATGTATTTTCTAAAACTTATTTTAGAAATATGCGACTAGTAAGATCGGAACCCGACTTGTCCTAATACTATGTTAAATAACCCTACTATTACTAAAACTTCAAAGTTTCGGTGAGAGTTAATAATGGTAATTAATTATATACTCTTAGGGGCTGTTTGGTTCACTATTATAAAGGGTGGAAAACTCAGAAAACCACTCCACATCAGATTTTTAGCCCTCCACGTCAGCTTTTTTGTTTCCGTCCATTTCTTTGTGCCGCTTTGGTTCGCTCGAATGGAAGAGGGAAAACTCTGCTGAAATCGCCGCCAACTAAGATTTTTTTTCCTCTCCGATTTCCTTCCCCAACTGCCACGTCAGATTTTTTTCTTTCTCTGCTTTGTTTACAAAATTTTTTTTTTTTTTTGCTATGCGAACCAAACACAAGAAAAATAAATACATTGGTTTCCCACCATTTTTTATGTGCGAACCAAAGCAAAACAATCTATTTCTTGGAAAAGTTTGGAAAACTCAAAACTTGTGTTTCTTTACGAAAAGTTTGGAAAACTCAAAACTTGTGTTTCTTTACATGGAATTGCATTTCTCTATATCAAGGAAACGAGCCAAACAGCCCCTAAAAGTACAACACGCTAACTACTAAATCAGTGCGTATGAACCGATGTTTACCCTTGAGAACTCGATATTCCCCTCAATACAAGAGATTCTCTTTTTTTTGTTTTTCAGGGTCAGAGGATGTACTTGGTTAGGTGCGCGCACGTACAATTATGACATCACCGGAGCCTACGTACGTACGTCTTCTACATTTGTTGGTGGTGGACACGTGTCCATCGACAATGAGATAGGAATGAGCTCATAAGTCCGTGACACAAAGGAGACGTGAACCAAGAGAAGTGGGATATTTCAATGAATGTAAGCTCTCAAATCTTAATGGTTTTGGAGATGCATGCATCCGGTCGGCCATTTTCTTCGCTTGTGTCGACTCACATTTGTGAACGAACGAGCGGTTACTGTCAAATGATAGGCTTCGTCAGATACTAGAGCCAAATACTGACACACAGTGTCCTCAACTAAATCTCAAGAACACCCCCCCATAAAAAAAAATATCAGATGGTGACTTGATTATATGAGGCATCACGCTTTCGGCTCTTCACATATCTGAGGAGAAACCATATAACGTAGAGAATATAATTTCCAACAGGACAAGATTTTTCATATTGTATCTCACCCATAATAATTTTTAGGAACATTACTTTTCGTTGCAGTTGGCAACCAGCACCAATTAGCAAGATGTCATCTCAACATAAAGGTTCATCTAATTAGTTGCGAGCAATACATCTCTTCTGCTGCGACACTAATCTTAACAAGATATCTGTTCTCCTCAAAATATGAAGAAAAGTGATATGCAATAAGTAATCAGAGTTACTTATATGTGGATGATAAATCAATAGCAAGTGATAAAACTTTATTCTAGTTTCTTACTAATGAACAAACGTTAACGGTAGTTTTGTTTTAAAAAAAAATGAAAATTCGTGATATTTTGTTGAATTATATATGTTCCCTATTAAGTCAAATAATCTAAACATAATTAAAACAGTAATAAAGCTCTTCGCCATAGTAGCCCACCCTGGACAGATGCTTTACTTGTCTATGTACTACTCAAGTTAAAGCCTACCGACATGTTATCATGGCATCCTACAAGAACATTGCAATCCACGCGCTTGCAAATGGCAAGTGGTTGGGGCTTGGGACCTTAGCTCAACAGGTCGAGGGTTTATCTGTGCCTATGGTATATGCCTATCTTCAATTATTATTAGGTATTGTAACACTTGTGCTATTCACATCAGTAATATGTTCAGCTGGCAAAAAGAACAACAGGCAGCAGCATATCCATATGTTTTATACTAGGTGAGTGGAAGATGCTGAAAGAATCAGTGTCTTTGCTGCAATAAACTAGTAAAATCATCCAACAACCTGGAGCGTGCACATAATAGACGATGCTCTCACTGTAACTAAAGTACAAGCCAACACAACATGAAGAAAACACTAAAGAAACCAGAGAAAAATAAACATAAACAGTGCAGATATGTTCCATGTAATCAGTAAAAGGAAAGGCTTCAGATATGGACCCTTTAAAGTGTCATATTTAAATTGTACTCTGTACAAAGAACCAATCTAAAGTAGCCAGAGTATTGACACATGGCCTGATATATTTGTCCCGGCCAAAAACAAAAAAAGGAAAGAAAAAAGAATAAAAGGAGGGGCTGCAGAAACTAAGCCGAGGATAAACAAACTCCCAGAATTTATCAGAGAACCTGTTCTCTTTCTCTAGTTCAAGTGTGCATCACTTTACCTTTAAAATGTGGCTTAATTTGGATTTCATCCAGCAAAATCTTTAACAAAAGCTTCAATCCAAATCACATGAGAGCCATTACCTGGCCAAGCAAAGTTGTTAGTTTTCACTAAAGCACATAACACTAACCCCACAATAACAATAAAGGCGGTCCCAGACTAATATTGTAGTCAGGATACTTTGACAGGTGATAACGACATGCATGAATATTATTGGCAAATAAACTGTGGTTTGTCTTGCAATCAACCGCACCAGCAGTTAATGGATATCACCAAAATAATAATAATTATAATGCTTCCATATATTATGCCCGTAGAGTTTTCAGTACTCGCTCCTTCGAAATTGGGGAAGAAGAAAAAAGAGTTGAAGTGGAGGCCATTATTTGCTCACACATTCTAGCCAAAAGCATGCCAATCAAAGTTAGGCTGAGCACAAGGGAAAGGAATACAAAGAACTACAGCCTACGAGAACCTTGGCAAAAAAATATTAAGATACGCCTCGGACTCAGAATGCTTCATAGATTAGGCACTGATTGAATACTTTCTTTTGTTAAAAGAGAGAAAGCAGATAATCTTTGGGTTATACTTTTGAAAAAAAAAAGGTTTAAACAAATGCCAAAGGTCTGAAAGTGGGCTATGATTTGCGCCACCAATTCCTGTAGATTACTATAACTGTGTAGAGTAATGTTTTGTTTATGTTATGGGGGTCTGGTGAGATTTCTTTCCACGAATAGCAAGTTGTAAAGCACGGTGCTATGTGTGATTGGTGTTATTCCACTTTAATGATTCCAGTTCAAGAAAGTATGCGCGGTTGTGAGACTCAGGTGGCTCTACTTATTGTAAAATCTTAGGCCATGTTTGGATCGAGGACTTATTTTGCCCCAGGATTAATTTAACTAACTACAATACCGGGATATAATAACCCATGTGACTATAGTAAGTTAAATTTTTAATAATATGTTTGGTTCAATCTGTTCTTAACACATTTAACACCTGTCATTATTAGGTGGTATAGGATTAAGATGGTACCGGATGAAAAAAATATGGGAAGAGAACCGCACCAACCACCGAGTATAATGAGCACATTGAGCAGGCTAGCCTAGCGAAGTTTACCAGGAACGCCTAGTCCATGAGAATAATTACTTGATAAGATTATGTGAGAGGCAGAAGGACACTACACTGAACATGGAGGTGTGGTCTATAGTTCTTTAGAAAAGATATGCACACAGGGACTCCGGTGTCACTAATAATGAGCTTTGAGAGCTTTCATCTACAAAGGGTACACGTGTTATACTAAAAAGGGAAAGTTGAAACCCCACCAAGGTCAGGACCATAAAAAAAGGAAGCTCTGATGTGCAATAGATATCACTTAAATTCCTCTCAAGGGCTGCATTGCTCTTTGATTCTTTAGTAGAGTAGCTGTTAGTGATAGATCATGATGCAGAAAGCAATAACAAAAATATGCAAAAGAAAAGGGAGGTAACACCTGTCAAGGGAAATAAGATAATGATGTACCATATTGGAGGAAATGATCAAAGATATGATTTTTATTTTAACGAACGAGGTAAAAGTCAAATGAGTGATAAACCGTGCTCATATAACAGCTAGTACAACTTAGAAGCTGAAGTAGAAATATAGGTGTAACTAGGGTAAAAATTTAATTATGAGATGCAACTATTAGTAGCCAAACAATTGAATCGCAACAGGACTCAATAATCTATGGCTAGAAGTCAATTTATCCAGTAAGGCCAAAAGCAAAAGCTTGTACATCGGTGGTGATTCAATTGCATATTGACACGTATAGTTTAGATGAGACAATAGTCCAGCACCCAAATATAAAAAGTTGCAGACCTACAATTGTAACAACTCATATTGGAAGTATTAACAAATTCTAGAATATAAATCCATCGATGTAGGGGCGCAGTGAAGAACACACTGAAGAAAAGACGTCATAAATAACAGGGTATAAATATCAATAAGCTCACACGAAATAACCTATAAAAAATCAACTAAATGTACTGGAAATATGAGGAAGGACGTACATAACCATAAGTTCATAGTTTTCTAGTTATTAACAGCAATAACTAACAGAAAAAATAAAAGCCTTGCAGATGACAATCAACAACGTGACCCAACGTATTTTGCAAGATATGATTGCAAACTACAACCAGAGTCATGACCCTGTCCTGGTCTGTATGCTACATATAGTCATCTTAAACTGACAGGCCATGCTTTGATAATGCACAAAATTATTTGATGATCCTGGAAAAGGTGCAAGAAAACCTAAAGGACCTCCTATCAATTTGTAACCAAGTGCTTACTCATCTCAACACTTACCTCCTTATTATGTTGTGCATGTTTACAAACTATATTACTCGTTCAGGAAAATATTCTTAAAACAAACCAATGCCAATAAACTTGAACATGACCTCTAAATAGCGAAAAATGCATGAAGATAGTATCCTGATATCATCAAATGGTTGTTCCAATAAGTCAATCAATACTCTAGGAAAACTGATAGCTAAGTATAGCAATTTACATTAAAAAAAGGTTAATGTGGGAGCAATAATAAAAATTTCATCAGAGAAAACAATGCATCTGAAGTTTTCCTTATTAGAAAACTATAAGAATTATTCCTAAGCTGCTTAGGTGAAGGGAGATTTTTTTTTGCCCATAGCTTCTTAACTTCTGGTACATTTCTAGAACAAACACTCATATCTATCATCACCTCTATAAACCCATCCGTAACTGTTTAAAAACTTTAAACAGGTGCTTTAGAATGTGTCTCTCACTAGCATTTATCAATTTCCAGATATCCCAGCAAGACACCATCAGGATCTTCTAGAAGTAGCTTCAATGTTAGGCTAAGAAACTAAAAGATGTTGGGAAATTACGCAAATTCCCTTATAACCAGATTTACGAGAAAGCGAAATAAATGCGAAATAATAAGACACGCAAATTTAACGTGGTTCGGCACAAAATTGCCTATGTCTACGGACTGCTACAGATCTTTCACTAAGGGAAGAAAATTTTACCAGTGTTTACAAGAAATCTCACAACCCAAAATCGCTCTAATAATTTGCTCTCAATTTTCTCTCACCAAGGCCTTTCTCTGAGACTTTCTTTTCACTCACGCTTCACACTTCCTCTCTCTGATTTTTGTCTCACTTAGTTTGATGCCCAACACTCTCTCTCGGATGATTTATATAGAAAAAACATCACATTCATACACATTTCTTTTCTCTCTTTGTCAACAAAGCATTCTCTTTGTCAACAAAAGATGCTCATCCTTTCCCCTTTTTTGTTTTCTTGCTCCTTCGGTGGCTTGATTTTGTTGATAAAAAACAAGGCAGCCACAAATTTTCGATGGCTTTCAGTACGTGAATATTTGACCAACAATCTCCCACTTGAAGACTGATTTCAATCTGTCTTCACCTCTCGATGTATGCAATAGTTCTTCTCCGGTCTTGATACTATTGCAAGCCAACTAAAGTGAACACAGCTTCAGTTTGTCAGTAGTCACCGTCTTTGTCAGCATGTCTGCCGGATTTTAAGCTCCAGTGATTTTTTCAGGTTTCAAAATTTCTTCTTCCAGAAGTGACCGGATATAATGATACTGCACCTGTATGTGCTTCGTTCTGGAATAAAAAAAATAGATTCTTCGCTAGATGAATAGCACTTTGACTGTCACAATATAAGACATTGTCTTCTTGTTTCTTGCCTAATTCATCCAAAAAACTTAAGCCAAACTATTTCCTTGCTAGCTTCTGTAACAGCAACATATTCTGCTTCAGTTGTGGAGTGAACAACTATCTTCTACAGTTGAGAAACTCAACTCACTGTAGTACCTCCTAGAGTGTAGACATACCCTGTAGTGCTTTTTCTGATATCAATATTTTCTGCTAAATCAGCATCCACATAACATGCTAGTATTGTATCTCCACCTTTGAAACAAAGTGTTTACCTGTGGTGCCCCGTAGATATCTGAGGATCCATTTGACTGCTTCCTAGTGTACCTTGCCTGGACTGCTTCAGCAATATCTGATCTTGTACAAACCATGGCATACATCGGACTTCCAATTGTTGAGGCGTACGGGACCTTCGCCATGTGTGCACGCTCTTCGAAATAAACACCTAAAGGTGTACTCATTGGTTTAGCATCTTGCATATTGAACCTGGAGAGTACTTTGTTGATGTACTCAGCCTGTGATAACATCAAAGTCCCAGATTTCTTGTCTCTCTTGATCCTCATTCTGAATCTGCTTTGCAGCGCCAAGATCTTTCATTGCGAACTGCTTTGATAATTTTTCCTTTAAATTTATAATCTCTTGCAGATCTGAACCTGCAACGAACATATCAACGTATAACAATAAAATAATAAAGCTATTGTCAAACCTCTTGAGATAATAACAATGATCTGTTTGGCATCTAGTGAAACCGTTGGTGTCCATAAAGCTGTTAACTTTTTTGTACCACTTCCTGGGAGCTTGTTTTAATCCATACAAACTCTTCTTCAAACGGCATACTAGATTTTTCTTGTCTGCTTTTATGAAGCTTTCTGGTTGCTTCATATAGATCTCCTCCTCCAAATCACCATGAAGGAAAGTTATTTTTACATCTAACTGCTCAAGATGTAAATTCTCAGCAGCTATAATTTTCAACACCAGTCTGATTGTAGTCAGATTCACGACCGGAGAGAAAATTTTATTATAGTCAATACCTTTCTTTTGCTGAAAGCCTTTGACAACCAATCTTGTCTTGTAGCGCTTGTTCCCATCATGCTCTTCTTTGATCCTATAAATCCACTTGTTATGAAGAGCTTTCTTATATGGTGGTAATTCAGCTAAGTCTCACGTCTGATTTGACATAAACGAGTCCATCTCATCTTGTATATCAGACTCTCATTTGACTGAATCCTCCACCTGTATTGTTTCATCATAACACTCCGATTCACCACTGTCAGTCAGCAACAAGTAGTGCAAAAAAGACAAAAAAACGCTGGATTGACTTAGGAATTCTGGAGGAGCGTCTCACTTCTGACGTATTTGGTTCTTCTTGAACTACTTCAGGACTAGTCTGAATATTATTTTCAGAAATCTCCTCAAATTTAACAAATTTCTTTGTTTCGGCTTTTGTATTGGAGCTACTTGATTCTGCAATTGATCTGTTTTTGTACATCATATTCTCATTGAATATGACATCTCTGCTTCTAATGATCTTCCGATATTCATAATCCCAAAATCGGTAACTAAACTCATCACCACTATAACCAATAAAAACACATTTGTTAAATTTGGCATCAAGTTTATTTCTTTCAGCAAAATTTATGTGTACATAAGAGATACAACCAAAAAATTTTAAATGCGAAAGGTTTACCTTTTTTTGCTCCAAGCTTCTTCCGGTATTCCACCGTCCAAGGGTACTGAGGGCCCACAGTTGATTAGGTGAGCAGCTGTATTGATAGCTTCTTCCCATAAGAACTTGGGCAAGCCGGCATGTATCCTCATGCTTCTAGCACGTTCATTCAAGGTTTTGTCATGCGCTCAGCTACGCCATTCTGCTGTGGTGTTATGGGAACTGTTTTCTCTATCTTGATCCCGTTATTTGTGCAAAATTCTTTGAGTCTACTGTCTTTATACTCTCCTCTATTATTCGTCCTCAACCGCTTTATTTTCAAACCAGTTTTATTTTTCACCATAACCTTCGATTTTCTGAATGTATCAAAGACTTCTGATTTCTTCTTTAGAAAATAGACTCACACTTTCTTTGTAGAATCATCAATGAATGTGACATAGTACAATGAGCCTGCAAGAAATGGAACTGGAGATGGTCCCCATACGTTAGTATGAACCAATTCTAACTTTTCTGTCTTGGGTGTCTTACCAATCTTTGTAAAACTGACTTTCTTTTGTTTGCCAAAGATACAATCATCGCATAGGCCGACATCTACATTCTTCAGATCCGACAGCTTTCCTTTTGACAGAAGTGTCTTCATCCCTTTCTCGCTCATATGGCCAAGCATTTAGTGCTATAGGTTAGATTTTTCATCTGCATTTGTTACTGTAATAATATTCTCTAAGTTAGAGGTTACATAGAGAGTACCATTTTTATTATCTCGAGCAATGACGAGTGCTCTTTTGGTAATCTTCCATTCATGATCTAAGAAAGTTATACAGTAACTCTCTCCATCAAGCTATCCCACAGAGATCAAATTATTTTTAAGGCTAGTAATATGTCTCACTCCTTGCAGCTTTCATGTGGTCTGATTTGACAATTTTAATCGGACGTCTCCCTTGTCAACAATCTTTAAGGTTTTATCATCTGCTAGATGTATCTTTCTGAAATCATAGATAACGTAGTTCTTCATGATTTCTCAACATGGGGTGGCATAAAAGGATGCTCCTGAATCAAGAATCCATGATTCAATCGGACTGTTGACGCGCATAGCATCACCTCCTTCCTCGGTCACGTTGGCAGACTCCTGTGCGCTGGTATTTTTCTTCGGTGCCCGGCACTCCCTCTTGAAATGCCCTTCTTGTCACAATTATAGCAGTTAAAATCTTTTTTATCTAGATTTGCTCCTTCTAGATTTTGGCCTATCGCGATTTGAACTTCTTTCTGAAGTTCTCCCCCTAGACTCCGTGTGTAAAGCTGAAGAGGTTGATGCTTCACCCGATTCTTTCCGTCGAATTTTTTCATTAAGAATCAGATCACGAACATCATCAAATTTTAACTTATTGCTTCCCGACGAGCTACTCATAGCTATGACAGTAGCATTCCAACTTTCTGATAGAGAAAACAAAAGTATCAATGCTTGTACATCTTCATCAAACTCAATTCCAACTGAACTCAACTGGGTTGTGACTGTATTGAGTTCATTGAGATGTTGAGCTACTGATGCGCCTTCTGTCATCCGCAAATTGAACAGTCGCCTCACCAAGTGAACTTTGTTTGAGGCAGAGGGCTTATACATGCTGCAGAGAGCCGCCATAAGACCCGTCGTGATCTTTTTCTTTGTTACGTTGAAATTAACGTTACGGATAATGTCAATCGGATAACTCTAATGGCTTGTCTGTCAAAAAGAGCCCACTTTTCATCCTTCATGTCATCCGGCTTACTTCCTGAGAGAGGTTGATACAACTTCTTTTGGTACAGGTAATCATCGATCTGCATCTTTCAAAAGCCAAAGACCATATCATCGAACTTCTTAATTTTTACCTTTTCTTCGTCTGCAGCCATTACTCCCACTCGAATCTAGCACCCTCTGGATCATTTCTGACTGTTTCTACGAATCATCGTGTATTAGAATACTGTTGTCGACGAACCAGTATCGCCGACAAAATTTCACTATTCACAAAATTCACTATTCATGTGAATAGTAATCTCGTAGAAAATGTCACACCCAAAGGTCTGATACCAGTTGTTAGGAAATTACGCAAATTCCCTTATAATCAGATTTACGAGAAAGTAAAATAAATGCGGAATAATAAGACACGTAAATTTAACGTGGTTCGACACAAAATTACCTACGTCCATCGGCTGCTGCAGCTTTTTCACTAAGGGGAGAAAATTTTACAAGTGTTTATAAGAAATCTCACAACCCAAAATAACTCTGATAATTGCTCTCAAATTTCTCTCACTAAGGCCTTTCTATGAGCCTTTTTTTCACTCACGCTTCACACTTTCTCTCTGATTTTTCTCTCACTTAGTTTGATGCCCAGCACTCTCTCTCTCGGATGCTTTATATAGAAAAAACATCACCTTCATACACCTTTCTTTTCTCACTTTGTCAACAAAGCATTCTCTCTTTGTCAACAAAAGATGCTCATCATTTACCCTTTTTGTTTTCTTGCTCCTTTGGTGGCTTGATTTTATTGACAAAAAATAAGGTAATCACAATTTTTCGATAGCTTTCGGTGCGTGAATATTTGACCAACAAGATTACCCGTAAAGAGACACTTTTCACTAATAATAATAATAATCATCATCATCATGGCATCGTCTAAATCTTCTTCTAGAACATTTTTAACTTAAGAAGATACTACAGGAAGATTTATTAGCAATGAGCCTTCAAACCTAATTTATACTACAAGCTGGTTGATGGTTAAAAACTAATGAATGAGGAGATATGAGCAAAGGAGTTATGACAAAAAATAGGTAAGCAAAGCAACATCACTTTACCTCATGCTATTGCAGAAACATTTTAAACTTAAACGACCATTAACATAAGCAGAGAATAAAAACATACAAGACGATGGTGATTATACAAGAAAGCTCAATCATAGCCTAGACAAATGTTTATATTGACAAATAACTCTAAAATCCACCAATAATCGTTCTCTAACAGTTATCTATACACTTTACCTGTCTTTTTGCAATATGGATAAGGATATGGCAATGGTAGTGATATCTGAAGGTGCTGAGTATGTTCGACGGCAATGGCATTGCCTTATAATCAGATTTACGAGAAAGCAAAATAAATGCGGAATAATAAGACACGTAAATTTAACGTGGTTCGACACAAAATTACCTACGTCCATCGGCTGCTGCAGCTTTTTCACTAAGGGGAGAAAATTTTACAAGTGTTTATAAGAAATCTCACAACCCAAAATAACTCTGATAATTGCTCTCAAATTTCTCTCACTAAGGCCTTTCTATGAGCCTTTCTTTTCACTCACGCTTCACACTTCCTCTCTGATTTTTCTCTCACTTAGTTTGATGCCCAGCACTCTCTCTCTCGGATGCTTTATATAGAAAAAACATCACCTTCATACACCTTTCTTTTCTCACTTTGTCAACAAAGCATTCTCTCTTTGTCAACAAAAGATGCTCATCATTTACCCTTTTTGTTTTCTTGCTCCTTCGGTGGCTTGATTTTATTGACAAAAAATAAGGCAACCACAATTTTTTTATGGCTTTCGGTGCGTGAATATTTCACCAACAAGATTACCCGTAAAGAGATACTTTTCACTAATAATAATAATCATCATCATCATCATGGCATCGTCTAAATCTTCTTCTAGAACATTTTTAACTTAAGAAGATACTACAGGAAGATTTGTTAGCAATGAGCCTTCAAACCTAATTTATACTGCAAGATGGTTGATGGTTAAAAACTAATGAATGAGGAGATATGAGCAAAGGAGTTATGACAAAACATAGGTAAGCAAAGCAACATCACTTTACCCCATGCTATTGCAGAAACATTTTAAACTTAAACGACCATTAACATAAGCAGAGAATAAAAACATACAAGACGATGGTGATTATACAAGAAAGCTCAATCATAGCCTAGACAAATGTTTATATTAACAAATAACTCTAAAATCCACCAATAATCGTTCTCTAACAGTTATCTATACACTTTACCTGTCTTTTTGCAATATGGATAAGGATATGGCAATGGTAGTGATATCTGAAGGTGCTGAGTATGTTCGACGGCAATGGCATTGCATTAAGCATCACATGAAGAAATATTGGTTAAAAATGAGTCAAGGTTTATACTTTTATCAGTTTCACATAAAAAATTATTAAATTTAAGGGTATACTCATCTTTCTCTCCAGGTTATTGTTCCTATTATTGGCATCTGGCTAACATCCTATTCAATTCAAATCCAAATTAGTCCTATGAAATATGAATATTGAGTACTATATTCAGCAATATCTATCCAGGTTTTCCTGATAAAATAGAACAAATACAAATACAATGTTAATTGTATACGCGTTGTATCTGATGCAACAATCAACCTAGTGCATGTCTTACGCAAAAGATATGAACAAACAAAGGAGAGGAGGGAAGAGAAATACAGTGCCATCCAGCACACTTGTGCCATTATGATTGGCCTGCTGTTGAAGCTTCCACCTTGGGGCTTAAACCAGTCATGTAGGCCTCTTGGGCTAGTCAGCTACTCCATCTTCCATTGATTATCTACTTATTGCATATACAAGAACGTGCATGCTATACAGCATGGTACTTTTGAGAAATGAAACCACTAAGAACCAATACAGACCCAAAAGAAACTCTAATTTCTCACTTGACACCTATTCATGAACCAATACAGACCCAAAAGAAACTCCAATTTCTCACTTGACACCTATTCATTTGGGCTGCTTCATCTACCCCAACACCAAGAGAAACCAAGTCCGCACCTATTTGTTGGGATATACATATACCAGGAGATATGATAAAATGCATTTGTAAGAGGTTGTAACTTGCTTTTGTCGAGAAAAAAATAAGATAGAATTGATTGAGATGGTTTGGCATATGCGGACAAAGCCACTAATGCACTAGTTCAAGAAGATTATATTATGAGGGCAAGGAAAACTAGAGTACGCCCCTAAAAAACTTGGCTGGAAGTAATTAAGAATGATATGATAATTAACTTACTAAGGAACACGGCCCTTAACAAAATTGAGCAGAAGAATAGGGCGCACGTAATCACTGTTTAAATTTTGGGATAAAGGCATTCTTCGACAAATTCTCCGTAGAAAACTTGGTTAGAAGTAATTAAGAAAGTTATGAAAATGGTTAACTTAATGGAGAGGATAACTCTTAACAGAACTGAAAGCAAAATAGGTTTTTCATATAGCCAACCTAAAAGAAATTGGGATAATTTTTTGTTGTTGTTGTCGCAGCCTCCAATCTCTATTGTTCATGTCCTTTCTTTCCACAATCTTTTCTTATTGCTCATAAGCTTCCACATCCTCCTTCTCCCTTCATACTAGTGTGCACCCCGTGCAAAGCACGGCCCCCTTTTTTTTAAGTACTGTATTTTGAACTTGTCTCTCTCTAAGTTTTAATACATTTGCCCATCATTATCTTTTTCTTTGCTACGTTGAAAGCAACGTTACGGATAATGTCAATCGGATAACTCCAATGGCTTGTCTGTCAAGAAGAGCCTACTTTTCATCCTTCATGTCATCCGGCTTACTTCCTGAGAGAGGTTGATACAGCTTCTTTTGGTACAGGTAATCATCGATCTGCATCTTTCAAAAGCCAAAGACCGTACCATCGAACTTCTCAATTTTCACCTTTTTTTCGTCTGCAGGCATTTCTCCCACTCGAATCTAGCACCCTCTGGATCATTTCTGACTGTTTCTACGAACCACCGTGTATTAGAACACTGTTGTCGACAAACCAGTATCGTCGATAAAATTTCACAATTCACATAATTCACTATTCATGTGAATAGTAATCTCGTAGAAAATGTCACAACCAAAGGTATGATACTGGTTGTTAGGAAATTACGCAAATTCCCTTATAATCAGATTTACGAGAAAGCAAAATAAATGCGGAATAATAAGACACGTAAATTTAACGTGGTTCGACACAAAATTACCTACGTCCATCGGCTGCTGCAGCTTTTTCACTAAGGGGAGAAAATTTTACAAGTGTTTATAAGAAATCTCACAACCCAAAATAACTCTGATAATTGCTCTCAAATTTCTCTCACTAAGGCCTTTCTATGAGCCTTTCTTTTCACTCACGCTTCACACTTCCTCTCTGATTTTTCTCTCACTTAGTTTGATGCCCAGCACTCTCTCTCTCGGATGCTTTATATAGAAAAAACATCACCTTCATACACCTTTCTTTTCTCACTTTGTCAACAAAGCATTCTCTCTGTCAACAAAAGATGCTCATCATTTACCCTTTTTGTTTTCTTGCCCCTTCGGTGGCTTGATTTTATTGACAAAAAATAAGGCAACCACAATTTTTTTATGGCTTTCGGTGCGTGAATATTTCACCAACAAGATTACCCGTAAAGAGATACTTTTCACTAATAATAATAATCATCATCATCATCATGGCATCGTCTAAATCTTCTTCTAGAACATTTTTAACTTAAGAAGATACTACAGGAAGATTTGTTAGCAATGAGCCTTCAAACCTAATTTATACTGCAAGATGGTTGATGGTTAAAAACTAATGAATGAGGAGATATGAGCAAAGGAGTTATGACAAAACATAGGTAAGCAAAGCAACATCACTTTACCCCATGCTATTGCAGAAACATTTTAAACTTAAACGACCATTAACATAAGCAGAGAATAAAAACATACAAGACGATGGTGATTATACAAGAAAGCTCAATCATAGCCTAGACAAATGTTTATATTAACAAATAACTCTAAAATCCACCAATAATCGTTCTCTAACAGTTATCTATACACTTTACCTGTCTTTTTGCAATATGGATAAGGATATGGCAATGGTAGTGATATCTGAAGGTGCTGAGTATGTTCGACGGCAATGGCATTGCATTAAGCATCACATGAAGAAATATTGGTTAAAAATGAGTCAAGGTTTATACTTTTATCAGTTTCACATAAAAAATTATTAAATTTAAGGGTATACTCATCTTTCTCTCCAGGTTATTGTTCCTATTATTGGCATCTGGCTAACATCCTATTCAATTCAAATCCAAATTAGTCCTATGAAATATGAATATTGAGTACTATATTCAGCAATATCTATCCAGGTTTTCCTGATAAAATAGAACAAATACAAATACAATGTTAATTGTATACGCGTTGTATCTGATGCAACAATCAACCTAGTGCATGTCTTACGCAAAAGATATGAACAAACAAAGGAGAGGAGGGAAGAGAAATACAGTGCCATCCAGCACACTTGTGCCATTATGATTGGCCTGCTGTTGAAGCTTCCACCTTGGGGCTTAAACCAGTCATGTAGGCCTCTTGGGCTAGTCAGCTACTCCATCTTCCATTGATTATCTACTTATTGCATATACAAGAACGTGCATGCTATACAGCATGGTACTTTTGAGAAATGAAACCACTAAGAACCAATACAGACCCAAAAGAAACTCCAATTTCTCACTTGACACCTATTCATTTGGGCTGCTTCATCTACCCCAACACCAAGAGAAACCAAGTCCGCACCTATTTGTTGGGATATACATATACCAGGAGATATGATAAAATGCATTTGTAAGAGGTTGTAACTTGCTTTTGTCGAGAAAAAAATAAGATAGAATTGATTGAGATGGTTTGGCATATGCGGACAAAGCCACTAATGCACTAGTTCAAGAAGATTATATTATGAGGGCAAGGAAAACTAGAGTACGCCCCTAAAAAACTTGGCTGGAAGTAATTAAGAATGATATGATAATTAACTTACTAAGGAACACGGCCCTTAACAGAATTGAGCAGAAGAATAGGGCGCACGTAATCACTGCTTAAATTTTGGGATAAAGGCATTCTTCGACAAATTCTCCGTAGAAAACTTGGTTAGAAGTAATTAAGAAAGTTATGAAAATGGTTAACTTAATGGAGAGGATAACTCTTAACAGAACTGAAAGCAAAATAGGTTTTTCATATAGCCAACCTAAAAGAAATTGGGATAATTTTTTGTTGTTGTTGTCGCAGCCTCCAATCTCTATTGTTCATGTCCTTTCTTTCCACAATCTTTTTTTCCACAATCTTTTCTTATTGCTCATAAGCTTCCACATCCTCCTTCTCCCTTCATACTAGTGTGCACCCCGTGCAAAGCACGGCCCCCTTTTTTTTAAGTACTGTATTTTGAACTTGTCTCTCTCTAAGTTTTAATACATTTGATTTAATTATTGTATGCTTAAAATTAAAAATCATATATACTCCTCTATACTTAAAAAAGGATCAAGTTTTAATACATTTAATTTAGAAATCATATATATTCCTCTATACTTAGAGAATGATCCAAATTTTAATACATTTGATTTAGAAATTATATCTACTCCTCTATACTTAAAGAAGGATCCGAGTTTTAATACATTTAATTGCTTGACTGTTTATGATACATACAACAACATAAATACTAACTTAAAGTATATAGTAGCAGATTTAATTTACTGTTTATGCTACAGTAAATTACTGTATCATGAACAGTAGCTCCGAGTGTAGAGGAATGGAATTGATTTACTGTTCAAGCTACGGTATTTACTGTGTCATGAACAATGATTCTTTGGGTTTAAGTATAAAGGAGTAGCTTTCAGTCCAATATCCCAAAATTTGAACCTTAAACAATCCCAATTCAAGGATAAACCTGATATCTAACATATTTTTATGCACAAAGTAATGAATGATTCGAGAAGTGAGAACTTAGATTTCAGTCTGAGACTAGTAACTAAGTTGAGGAACTAAGGGTGTGTTTGGCAATCGACTCAAAACTGGGTCAAGATCAGTCACAGTCCAGTTCTATCTTAAATCAGACGTAGAATAGGCCAAGGGAGGTTTGGTCCAAACTAGAACTGGTTTATTGGCCAAATTTTGGCATACAAAGACTGTTGACGTTTAGAATCAAGAATCCATGATTCAATCAGACTGTTGACGCTTAGAATCATAGCATCACCTCCTTCCTCGGTCACGTTGGCAGACTCATGTGCGCTGGTATTTTTCTTCGGTGCCCGGCACTCCCTCTTGAAATGCTCTTCTTGTCACAATTATAGCAGTTAAAATCTTTTTTTTATCTAGATTTGCTCCTTCTAAATTTTGATCTACCGCGATTTGAACTTCTTTCTGAAGTTCTCCCCCTAGACTCCGTGTGTAAAGCTGAAGAGGTTGATGCTTCACCCGATTCTTTCCGTCGAATTTTTTCATTAAGAATCAGATCACGAACATCATCAAATTTTAACTTATTACTTCCCGACGAGCTACTCATAGCTATGACAGTAGCATTCCAACTTTCTGATAGAGAAGACAAAAGTATCAATGCTCGTACTTCTTTATCAAACTCAATTCCAACTGAACTCAACTGGGTTGTGACTGTATTGAGTTCATTGAGATGTTGAGCTACTGATGCACCTTCTGTCATCCGTAAATTGAACAGTCGCCTCATCAAATGAACTTTGTTTGAGGCAGAGGGCTTCTTATACATGCTGCAGAGAGCCTCCATAAGACCCATCATTATCTTTTTCTTTGCTACGTTGAAAGCAACGTTACGGATAATGTCAATCGGATAACTCCAATGGCTTGTCTGTCAAGAAGAGCCTACTTTTCATCCTTCATGTCATCCGGCTTACTTCCTGAGAGAGGTTGATACAGCTTCTTTTGGTACAGGTAATCATCGATCTGCATCTTTCAAAAGTCAAAGACCGTACCATCGAACTTCTTAATTTTCACCTTTTTTTCGTCTGCAGGCATTTCTCCCACTCGAATCTAGCACCCTCTGGATCATTTCTGACTGTTTCTACGAACCACCGTGTATTAGAACACTGTTGTCGACGAACCAGTATCGTCGATAAAATTTCACTATTCACATAATTCACTATTCATGTGAATAGTAATCTCGTAGAAAATGTCACAACCAAAGGTATGATACTGGTTGTTAGGAAATTACGCAAATTCTCTTATAATCAGATTTACGAGAAAGCAAAATAAATGCGGAATAATAAGACACGTAAATTTAACGTGGTTCGACACAAAATTACCTACGTCCATCGGCTGCTGCAGCTTTTTCACTAAGGGGAGAAAATTTTACAAGTGTTTATAAGAAATCTCACAACCCAAAATAACTCTGATAATTGCTCTCAAATTTCTCTCACTAAGGCCTTTCTATGAGCCTTTCTTTTCACTCACGCTTCACACTTCCTCTCTGATTTTTCTCTCACTTAGTTTGATGCCCAGCACTCTCTCTCTCGGATGCTTTATATAGAAAAAACATCACCTTCATACACCTTTCTTTTCTCACTTTGTCAACAAAGCATTCTCTCTTTGTCAACAAAAGATGCTCATCATTTACCCTTTTTGTTTTCTTGCTCCTTCGGTGGCTTGATTTTATTGACAAAAAATAAGGCAACCACAATTTTTTTATGGCTTTCGGTGCGTGAATATTTCACCAACAAGATTACCCGTAAAGAGATACTTTTCACTAATAATAATAATCATCATCATCATCATGGCATCGTCTAAATCTTCTTCTAGAACATTTTTAACTTAAGAAGATACTACAGGAAGATTTGTTAGCAATGAGCCTTCAAACCTAATTTATACTGCAAGATGGTTGATGGTTAAAAACTAATGAATGAGGAGATATGAGCAAAGGAGTTATGACAAAACATAGGTAAGCAAAGCAACATCACTTTACCCCATGCTATTGCAGAAACATTTTAAACTTAAACGACCATTAACATAAGCAGAGAATAAAAACATACAAGACGATGGTGATTATACAAGAAAGCTCAATCATAGCCTAGACAAATGTTTATATTAACAAATAACTCTAAAATCCACCAATAATCGTTCTCTAACAGTTATCTATACACTTTACCTGTCTTTTTGCAATATGGATAAGGATATGGCAATGGTAGTGATATCTGAAGGTGCTGAGTATGTTCGACGGCAATGGCATTGCATTAAGCATCACATGAAGAAATATTGGTTAAAAATGAGTCAAGGTTTATACTTTTATCAGTTTCACATAAAAAATTATTAAATTTAAGGGTATACTCATCTTTCTCTCCAGGTTATTGTTCCTATTATTGGCATCTGGCTAACATCCTATTCAATTCAAATCCAAATTAGTCCTATGAAATATGAATATTGAGTACTATATTCAGCAATATCTATCCAGGTTTTCCTGATAAAATAGAACAAATACAAATACAATGTTAATTGTATACGCGTTGTATCTGATGCAACAATCAACCTAGTGCATGTCTTACGCAAAAGATATGAACAAACAAAGGAGAGGAGGGAAGAGAAATACAGTGCCATCCAGCACACTTGTGCCATTATGATTGGCCTGCTGTTGAAGCTTCCACCTTGGGGCTTAAACCAGTCATGTAGGCCTCTTGGGCTAGTCAGCTACTCCATCTTCCATTGATTATCTACTTATTGCATATACAAGAACGTGCATGCTATACAGCATGGTACTTTTGAGAAATGAAACCACTAAGAACCAATACAGACCCAAAAGAAACTCCAATTTCTCACTTGACACCTATTCATTTGGGCTGCTTCATCTACCCCAACACCAAGAGAAACCAAGTCCGCACCTATTTGTTGGGATATACATATACCAGGAGATATGATAAAATGCATTTGTAAGAGGTTCTAACTTGCTTTTGTCGAGAAAAAAATAAGATAGAATTGATTGAGATGGTTTGGCATATGCGGACAAAGCCACTAATGCACTAGTTCAAGAAGATTATATTATGAGGGCAAGGAAAACTAGAGTACGCTCCTAAAAAACTTGGCTGGAAGCAATTAAGAATGATAATTAACTTACTAAGGAACACAGCCCTTAACAGAATTGAGTAGAAGAATAGGACGCACGTAATCACTGTTTAAATTTTGGGATAAAGGCATTCTTCGACAAATTCTCCGTAGAAAACTTGGTTGGAAGTAATTAAGAAAGTTATGAAAATGGTTAACTTAATGGAGAGGATAACTCTTAACAGAACTGAAAGCAAAATAGGTTTTTCATATAGCCAACCTAAAAGAAATTGGGATAATTTTAACTCTTAACAGAACTGAAAGCAAAATAGGTTTTTCATATAGCCAACCTAAAAGAAATTGGGATAATTTGTTGTTGTTGTTGTTGTCGCAACCTCCAATCTCTATTGTTCGTCCTTTCTTTCCACAATCTTTTCTTATTGCTCATAAGCTTCCACATCCTCCTTTTCCCTTCATACTAGTATGCACCCCGTGCAAAGCACGGCCCCCTTTTTTTTAAGTACTGTATTTTGAACTTGTCTCCCTCTAAGTTTTAATACATTTGATTTAATTATTGTATGCTTAAAATTAAAAATCATATATACTCCTCTATACTTAAAAGAAGGATCAAGTTTTAATACATTTAATTTAGAAATCATATATATTCCTCTATACTTAGAGAATGATCCAAATTTTAATACATTTGATTTAGAAATTATATCTACTCCTCTATACTTAAAGAAGGATCCAAGTTTTAATACATTTAATTGCTTTATTGTTTATGATACATACAACAGCATAAATACTAACTTAAAGTATATAGTAGAAGATTTAATTTACTGTTTATGCTACAGTAAATTACTGTATCATGAACAGTCGCTCCAAGTGTAGAGGAATGGAATTGATTTACTATTCATGCTACGGTATTTACTGTGTCATGAACAGTGATTCTTTGGGTTTAAGTATAAAGGAGTAGCTTTCAGTCCAATATCCCAAAATTTGAACCTTAAACAGTCCCAATTCAAGGATAAACCTGATATCTAACATATTTTTATGCACAAAGTAATGAATGATCCGAGAAGTGAGAACTTAGATTTCAATCTAACTTTGAGACTAGTAACTAAGTTGAGGAACTAAAGGTGTGTTTGGCAATCGACTCAAAACTAGGTCAAGATCAGTCACAGTCCAGTTCTATCTTAAATCAGACGTAGAATAGGCCAAGGAAGGTCTGGTCCAAACTAGAACTGGTTTATTGGCCAAATTTTGGCATACAAAAACTAGGCCAATTCTGACCCAAACACAGAAACACCCAAAATTATGTTAGGTTCCAGTCTTAGCCCAGTTTTAAATTAGAAAATTTACTTTTTAAATATGATGATGATGAATTGGGAATTGGAACTTCATATCTAATCTGGAATCTTAATTCTTAATCCTGAATTTTATAAGTACTTGCATTAATATCTTCTAGTTTCTGTATTTAGTTCATGTATATAGATACTTATCATTAGGACTTATCTAGATCTACACGAATCATGCGATTGCATATCATCTGTGATTTTTCTGAATTGATCATCCCTCATTTTCTTTACCTTGTTTTACACAACAGACGTGCCCTTGTTGGATATCCTAACACTGGAGGCTCAACAATAGATGGATACATATCAGATACTCCTTTGACATGTTCTGAAATTTGTAATATATTCTAGCTAAACCGAAAATAAACTATATCTGGATTAAAGAAGTAAGAAGTTAAAAAATATAATTCATGAATGATGAATCAACGATTCTACTTAGCTTGTAGCTGCATTTCAGTTGTATGTCATATTTCTCAATAATGAGTTCTTATTTCTTAATTAGGAAATATAAATACTCACATAACTATTGCTTTAAATTAACAATCAAGAGATTGCTCATTTAACTGTTCTAGCCTTGCAAATATAATAAACATGATGCTTGTGCACACATTTATAATCTCGTTAATGTATCTGTGGTGTATCATGTTGTATCATTACTTCATACAGCAACTGGTGCATCACATGTCAAGGATGTGTGAATTTAATTTTCTCATACCCATGTCCTACTAAAGGCACACAGAAAAATATAAAAAAAAACTTGCACTGGTTCAAGAACCAATACAAAAGACATCATATATAAACAAACAAGGAAAGTAATTTTTTCAAATAGAATCTAAGATATAAGCTGCAGAAGCTTCCTCTTATGAAACAAATTAAAAGGAAAATATAATTAAACAATTAATTGGACCAAGTAAAAGCACCATCTCCAGACATAGCTCATACTTAATTAAAGCAAGGATGCATTTTACTGAGAAAAACTACAATTATACGCTAGTCTTCCATAAAAGTCCCAAATAGTTGACATGCTTTGTTTAAATGATAGTAAAATCAAGAAGAAGAAAAGGACAACCGGTTTCTTACTGAATAGGTGGGGGAGATGCCTGAGATTTGGCCATACCAACCCACACAATAATGCCCACTGCAAGGATTACCCAATCAAGTATGTCATACTTAAGATCAGGATTGCTCTTTTCTTCGAAACCTGAAATAAAGAAGCATTGCTATCAGTATACAAGCCTAAAACTACAAAATGTATTTTTTAGAAAAAAAATTGCATAAAATAAGTCGCACCAGAAGCAAGCATGAAAGGGTATAGAGCAAATACTTGCAAAGATGACTTTATGCGCTAGCTTGTTAAATTACTTCATGTTAAGAGTGATCGTTAATGTATCATGCCAGTGATGGGCATTTTGCACCAGAGATTAGCATAGTTGAAGATAGTCTAGATATTTTGAAGCAAACAGTGTGTGTATTAAAGATGAGCATGCTTATAAATAGTATAGCAACAAGTACAAAATCATAACAGCATTTCATGCACAAATAAAATGAGTAGCCAAACTGTGAGATTCTATTGGTTTTCTTATGTACAAGATGATGGACCGAAGTGAGACTTCCAAAATCCAACTTTTTCGTTTGCAATCTACAAGTTACATATACATTCATTCATCATAATTCATTATTAAAATTTGAAAATCAGACTAGCGTAACATACAAGCTTTCAACCAGAGGCTAGCAGATCAGTAATAGCTTACTGATGTATTTTCACACTCTTTATTTATAAATAAAGGTAGATTAAAAGAAATGAAAAGATATCAATAAATCCGCAAGACATTAGGGGGATATTCGGCTGTTGAATGTATGACTAGAGATTCTTTGGTGTGCAATGGAGGCATCACAAGTGCACTGACAATGATGACAATGTGTCCTAGAGTATTAACGAATTCTGAGCAATTAGAAAGGGCTATCACCGATCAGAAAAACAAGCTAGGACTCAGTAAAACTAGAATCAGATCTCAAGCTAGTTATAAACAGGTAGCTGGAATATGGAAACTCCTCAACCAAGTATATTTGTATACAACCACTTGTTGCAAAGATGGTCTACGACTCCACAGTTAATGCATCTGTAACAATGATAAAAAGAAAACTTGGATCTCTTTTTACTTCAATTTTTCTTTTGTCAAAAAGAAAAAAAAAATCTCCATGCTGCATAAATAAAATTGAAGCATACAAGAAGCGATGTTCAAAAACAATTTTCATGCGGAAGAATACTTGTCAAGAACAACTTAGTGTATCCTGACACTTTAAATTTTATTTTTTTTTGGAAAATTGCTTCAGCCTAGTGTCTCTCTCTTATCCTTCCTACTCCTCTCGTCCTTGTCTCTTTCTCTGCATCTCTTGTAGGCTGCAGCAAGCTCCCTCCCCACCTTCAAGGACCTATCACACGCTCGACCTCGTCCCCTGCCCCGATGTCTATCAGATCAGTCAAAGATTATGTCAGAAAGACAGGAAAGATGTCCATAGATTATACAGTGGTGTTTGTGTGTGTGTATGTGTATTGTACAGAAACACACTTGCGCATGTAAGCTTGACTAGACTATGAATGATTAATTTCGAAAGGTAGATTTTACATCTTTTTCATTACTACTTTTGCTTTTGCTGTAAATAATACTAAATTACACAATAATTGGATTCACATCAAAAAAGTTCATAGTGTGAATCTTGGTAGATTACAAGGAACGTGAGGAGGATGTTTAGACTTCAAATATTTATGAGTATTAAACTCACTCACTGGTGCAATGCTAGACACAAATACAAGGATAGAAAAAATATTGATCATCTAACGCAAAACTTACAAACAGAGATGTGGATATATCTGATAGTGTGCGACAACCATAGTGTGTTGCTACTTGCAGATGTAGTTTCTACTATGATTTTATTTAAGTGTGTTAAGTAACATGACATATACTAAGACATGCATTATTTCCAAACGAATAAAGATCAAAAGAAGCCAAGTCACAAGGAGACAAAAGAGTAGATACTTGAGAATTGTTGCATAAACTGACAGCACATTACTAGGACCTAAGCTTTATATTTAAAAAAATGTCAGGCAGACCTGAGGATCTAAGCACAGCAGATTAGCCAAAATATAGAACGAATAAGTAACAAGTATCAGAAAGTCTAATGTGTCCATCTTCTAAGTCAATTTGTAGCAATGAACTCTACAAGTGCAATTTATATATGATATATAAATATTTCAAAAACCACACCTAGATACTGTACAATAAAATTAGTGAGTTTCTCAGCCAGAGAATGAAGGCAGAGGTCGAAGATATTCTGACTAATAGCTCACAACAGCTATAAGAATTAGAGTCTCAAACATGGTAATAAGCAATAGCAAGGGAGACATGTGCCACACAAAATTGTCGTCTCAAAATTTGCGAGAACAATTTATGTATTAAGAATATAATGAATGCATGATACTATTATGAAATTTTATTAATAGAAGACTTTGTTGCCTGCAATTGTCAAGCAATGCGTAGAAAATTTACTTTTGGATTTGAAACTGAGGGTCCTCCAACTGCTGCTGGCTGACTAGTCACTTTCTTATGAAACTCTAGATGCAGCTCAGGCACCTGATAAAGGAGAGTGAGTCAATGTTTAAGGTCTAAAGGATTAGTACATAGCTATATGCAGTGGCAGAACTAGAAAA
>NC_033802.1:57155491-57166193 GCF_001876935.1 Asparagus officinalis
TTTTTTTACTTTCCAATGGGCCAATTCAAATTGTTACTAATTTCTGTTTTAGACTGCTTGGGCCTTGGAGTGCAATTTAAAAATAAATAAATAAATAAAAATTGGTGTTTGGGGGGGATGCAAAATTTCATGACTTTACATGCAAATTTATAAATGTCTAGTGGTGCAACTGCACCCCTAGCTAGGCAGTAGATCTGCCCCTGGCTATATGTAAAAGCAATGAACACAGGAAATGCTAATAAAAACATGGCATCATCCGCAGCAAGGTCGGATGTCTCGGTATTTGTATCATGTAGACATTTTCAAAACCAGCATTTTCCATGGTTTTGGCACTTGCCAGTCAGGATTATCTGGTTTGATATTAGATGGCTTACAAGAATCATATAAACAGTTAACACTTTTAAATGCTTCTCTACATAATTAGTGAAGTTTGTATAAAATTCGACACAATCTTGTGCTTAAAAATAATTACAGAAAACTATTAAAAATTTTCAATAACAATAAAGATGGTTAACATATTTAGATGTTTTGTCTGCACAATTGAATTTCATGACAATAAGAACATAACAACATTTTAATGAAATGGAAAATTTATGATACAGTTTTGTAGCTTGTATTTCATTAATTTTAAATTCTTCTATGACTTTAAGTTTGCTCTCTTCTGAGTTTGCATTTTTCTATAGCACTATTCATGTAATTGTATAATTTTATTTATCGGTTAAAATTAATTCACGTGTAGTCAACTTTTGTAGCCTTTTAGCTGGTCCTGATTATTCTTAAGTTCTATAAATTCTACATGTGTACAAGTATTTTATTAACTGCAACTTTTCGTCTTCAAATATTTCAAGGAATTTGGTCGTCATTTTTGGTACTTGATCATAATTTACATTGACCACTAGATTTTTCTAAGCGATATTTTTTGCTTAGAAACTAAAATGACCTCATGAGTTCATGTTAATTTAAGAATTTTAACTTTTATTCCCTACTTTGCATTATCTTTGTGGTGTGTAATTTAACATTTGTCCACTTATTAACTTCTAGCCACTGTTTTAATTTCAAATTTTTTATAACTTTTATTGTAAGTTAGCTATTGTCTTTTCTCATTTCCTTTCTTTCTCCTAGTTATCATTTCTTGACAACTTAGGCGTAGAATAGTTCAACATTTCATTCATAAAATAAGCAAATTCTTGCTTAGGTGTGTATACACGCATGCAAGCGCGCACGCCAGTGTAGAGAGAGAAGGTAACGCGCAACGGGAAATTATATGCACAATTGAATGAGTAATTTCTTAATATATGTATAGATGAATTAAAAAAATACTTTATTGAGGGATAACAACCTCTTGCAGAACTCGGCACACCTCTTACATTGAAAACTATCGATTCAAAACTAATTGTAGGATGATGTCTGTGAAACTCGAGAGATCTCTACCCTCGAAAGTCTCCAAACTTTTCCACCACAAATAGGGCTTAACCATCAGGTCCTCCCTCCCTCTCATTTCCTCTGAAAAAATCACTCAGATTGTTCTATCTCTCTCCCCCATCTCCAAATTTTTCCATCACTGATGGATTCTGCTGCTGGTTTCAGTTGTATATCTTGGTATAGTACAACAAAATTTGTATCCCAAATTTCATGCGGTTAGCTACATGAATCATATTCTTTCGCTCGATGTAAGTCTTTTAAGCCCAGAAACAATATTGAAATTTTCCGATCATCAAAAATAGTTTGATTGGTACCATTGGTTTCAAACAGACCTGATTTCAAGAACTGTCAAGTAGTCATGTTTGTGTGATGTTGTTTTTCATTCCACATGTTGACATCTGCTTCCCAGAAAGCTTTTCCTTTTTTCCTCCTCTTCCAGAGCTTTTTCACTGACTAGGAGCCCTAAGATGGATTATACTAACTCATCTTTAGGATTATGGAAAGCATCTTTTTCCATAGTTAACCATGAGCACTTGTTAAGCATCTTTCATTGAACCTTACTTGTTACTTCATAGAGAGCCCTGGCTTGAAGGGAAAAGTTTGAGCTGATGACAAAAATAGAGAATGATTAAACAACAGGCCAAAGCTTTTTACAAGTTCACCAGGAGCCAGATTAGAAGAACCCAAAACTTTCCTTGGATATGCTTCCTTGCCAACATGCTTCTGTACTAATGTACAAGACTGTGCAATGCAAATCTCAGGGTACTTCATGGATAATAACGAATAAAGGTGTTACGTCACTTGAGAATTGAGATAAATACAAGAACTGAACTATTGGGTGCTAAAAGAAATACTAATTCTGCCTGCTGATTACAGATTTAAGAACATGTATTTGTCAGACTATTTCAATAAAAACCTAGCAACAAATGACTCTTTTGGCATAAAGATAATATAATATCCGCAAACCATGTGAAAGTACAAGAAAACATCGAAAAATCGATTGCCAATGTGAACACAAGGTGCTTACAGTAAGTAAAGATGGTATGAAAGGCCTATTTAAAACTTTTGAGGAATTTTACCTCTTAGATGACAATTCCAAAGACTTCAGATATAGCTCATTTGCAGGATCCTATGAGAAGTCGAGGAGTTATTTTGCTTTGTTATGAAACATCACGCACAATTAAAAACTAAAGCAAGACACCTCATTCACTGCATCCTGGAAATATTGAGTTGCTTTAGCGAAGTATCCTTTTACAGTCTCATTATCTTGAGTGTAAAAGGCATGGGAAGTGTAAGCATTGCCTAAGCACCATAGTGCCTCATGCTTGTTAGGATTGATATCTAAGGCTTTTTCCAGTTTAGATTCAGCATCTGCAAAAATGAAGTTGATCCATAGGAAAATAGGATGACTTAAGTTTACAATGCTCACAACCAAATAAACAAACTGCCTAAGTGTGTGCGTGTGTGATGAGAACAAGAATTGGAAATCTTCCATATTAGCTTAGTTTTAATTTTTTGAAATTTGAATTTTAAATTTTGAATTGTTGTTTAATTTAGTAGTTAATAAGTGAGAGATTTGAGGGATTCTGTGTGAGATTTCAAATTTTGTAATTGCTCTATAAAAGCATGGTTGTAATCAGAATGAAATTATTGATGAATGAAATTGATTTGCTAAATTATGGTGTGAAACCCTAGCTTATTGATTTCTGGTTATCAGCCGTCACCTCTCTTCCCCACAAAGAAAACAAACGAAAATTCAAAAATCGCACTGTTCATCTCTCTCCCTCAACTCAAATCACAGAACCCATCACGAACTCCTGCTCCTCTTCAAAATCAACCGAACCCATCTTCCCCCCTGTGTCCATCTCGAACTCAGCCGCTTCTCCCTCCTGTTCACAAACCGCAGGATCCCTAACTCCCTCATCCCTCCTCTCTTCTTTGCCGCCCACAAAAGCCCCCTCCTCATCTTTCCCAACCCAATTCCTCCTTGCTCCCCTCAACCGCGAGCAGCTAGCCCATGCACCCATCACAACCGCCCATCTCCACATCCTCCAGGCGGATCGGCAAAGACACCGCCCCTGAGGCTCCTCTTCCCTGTCGCGCCGGGACGGCCCGCACATCAGCCCATGCTCCCCTCTGCACCCAAAACAGCGCTGAGCAGCCACCAACTCATTCTCCATACGCTGCCAATTTAGATCCACGGGTATGTCAGCATAGGAGTACCCAGTCACTGTTGGAAATCCACAAGAGAAGACTGGACACCTTAGTCCATGAGAAGCCCAACTAATTGAAAAGGCCCACTTAATCCAACGCAAGAAGGAAGGATCCCGACTAGGTTTTGTTCGACGATGGTATCAATTTCCCTCTATATTTTTCTGTTAATTTCAATTTGTTAGTTAATTGCATGGGTATTACATCTCTAAATTATTATCATATATTTACTGCTTAAATTATATTGTGAGTTGAGAGTACTGAACATGTGACTGCTGAAATTTTGATATTGATTGTGGAACTTGCGAAATGATAATTAATATTGCGATTAAAATATTTAAGATTGGAGTTGTTTATAACTATTATTGCAAATCTTGTTAAACCCATCTGTCGTATTAACTGTTTTATTTAATTTCCTACCGAATATCATGAATTTTAGCGAAACGATGTGTTGTTCGATTTAGATCGCTGATTTCAGATAGACCCCCCTTCCCCGTTTCGCATCAGTGTGTGTGTGTATAACCCATCATAATTTGAGCTAAATACATAAGTAATAAGAGAGAACAAGAGCTTAAGCAACTAACAATAAACAAATTGAATTAACAATAAACAAATTGGAGTACAACTCACAGCTGTCAATCATGAACCAATGCGTAAATATTCTCAAACTGTTCAATAAATAAATATCATGTCTGTATGAGCTCAAGTTAACATATTGGAGAGAAGAAAATCTCTGCTGCAGAAAAAAAATCATTAATCCAAACTGCTCCTGTGATGAGGACAAGAAATGGCAATTTCCATATTTGATTAGTTCACTTTCTTTTATTTTTGTTTTTTGAAATTTGAAATTTGAAATTTAAAATTTGAATTTTGAATTTTGAATTTTGTATTTTGAATTTTGAATTTTGCAATTTAGTTGAGTGATTTGAGGGATTGTTATTTTGTTTCTATTTTTTATTGCACGTTGTGTGCACGTAGTTTTTCTTTATAAATAAGGTTGTATGAGACTATTGAAAGGCAATGAATTATCGAATGAAGAAATATTTGTTAGCTAAATTTTGGTGTAAAGCCTTGGGTGTGAAACCCCTAGGTCAAATTGTTCTCCTCTGCCACAAACAGCCGACAAACCTTCTTTCTCCTCATACACAGCCACCAAATTTCTTCTCTCCCCCACGTTAATAATTTCCAAACTCAGCTCCCAACTTCTCTTCATCCCTCTCAACCAGCCACCGCTCCTACTCCGAGCAGCCCCCGAAATCCCTACTCTCCACTCCCAAGCATCCCAACGCCGCCCCCGACCTCATCCCGACACCTACCACCAGTCTCGACCCGACAGGCCACCCGCGTCCTCACTGTTTTCATCATCTACCATCTTAACGTCGTCGATCGCGTCACTGTTCAATTCAACGCTACCGCCGTCATCATCTTCCTGCTTAATGCCATCGCTTGCGCCGTCATCTAGTCGGCGCCGTCGTCCTCATCATCGCCCTCGTCATCGTCAGTTCACACGTCGTGGTCATCGCTCAGTTGACGCCGTTTATCATCGCCAATTCACCCATTGACCCGTCGACTTGTCGCCACTTGATAGCCCAGTTCGACGTCGTCGCACACGTCGTCATCCAGTTTGCCGACGCCCGCCTCGTTTTTCAACACCGTCGCACTCGTCTTCATCGGATCTCTGCCTCGTCATCGTCGTTCAGTTCACCGTTGTCGTCGTACCACCTCCAGAGGCCTCTTACGTCGAGTCTGTTCAGACCGACGAATGTTTCGTTTTCTTTCGTCCCTTATTTTTCTGTTAATTTTATTTTATTAGTTTATTACATGAGTATACCATCTCTAAACTCTTATCTTATATTCACTGCTAAGATTATACTTGTGAGTAGAGAGCAACTGAACATGTGACCGCTGCAGATCTGATATTGATTTTAGAACTTGCGAAATGATAATGAATACAACGGTTATATTGTTTGAGATTGGAATTGTTCATGATTATTAATGTAAATCTTATTAAAATCCATCTGTCATATTAATCGTTTTGAATTTAATTTCCTACCGAAGATCATTATTTTTGGCGAAACGGTACGTTTTTCGATTTAGATCACTGATTCCAACAGACTCCCTGTCATCGTTTCGCATTATTTTTGATATCAGAGCATGGTTCTATGTTAAGAAATTTTTTATTTTTATTTTTTTATTAGTTTAATTGAGTCTTTTAATTTGTTATAAAAAATTATCGTTCATCTCATTTATTTGTCAGTGCATACCATTCACAAAGGTCTATCATATTGATAAGGTGAGTCAAGTGTATCGACTAGTGAGTCCAGCATGTCTTCCGAAGTCCTTAAGAAATTCGCTGAACTAGTAGCATAATTTGATAGTACCATAGAAAATTTTCAAAATGCAACCAACGAGACGCGTGCTAAGCTAGGAAAAATGTGTGTTGCAACTCTGCCTCTGCAAGGTCAAGGTCATGGGCACATCGTTCATCGACCCCCACCTCAACCTGTGCATGATCTGCCAACCTTTGATGGTAAGTTCGACACAGAAGCTTTCTTGGACTGGCTGAAGGGCATGGATCGTTACTTCAATTGGTGCGTCCTAACGGAATCACGAAAAGTAAAATTTTCCGCGATGAAACTCACCAGACTCGCCTGCCAATATTGGTCCAACATCGAAATGTTAAGGCATATTAGAGGTGAATTACCAATTTTAACTTAGCGAGAAATGGTCGACGAGCTTAAAAGGAAATATCTCTCGTCATTATTCTATCATAGATTGCTCGACAAGTGGTATCAACTTACTCAGGGAACCAAATCTGCAAAAGAGTACGTTGTTCAAATTGATGAATTGTTTACTCGATGCAGCACTATTGAGCAAGAGGCACCAATGAAAGTCTTATTAAAGTTTAGAGCCGAATTGAGAAGTGACCTTCAAACCGAATTCTTTGCTAGAGGAATAGACACCCTTGAGGGAGCTTACACCTTAGTTCAAGATCTAGATGAAACCAAATTCCACCAATCTCATAGGAGTCAGGATTTTCGAACTCATTCCTCCCAGTCTTCCCGTGCCCCTACCTCTAGTCAGCCTCCGAGTCGATTTAACCCCAGTTCTTCCCAGTCTAGATTCGATCCCAAGGGCAATGAATCAAAGAGAGATTTCTCCAAACTTAACCTAATAATTTAGTGTTATAATTGTCAAGGATATGGGCACGTCGCTACCATCTGTACGACCCCGTTCAGAGTTAGAATTAATAAGTCGCCTACAACAAAATCAAAATCTATTATTGAGGAATCCGTTAACCAGGCTGTAAACTTGACAGAATCTAACTCTGACAACGAAATCCAGGAAAGTAAAATTGAAACACTATGCGCTTCCGTTTCTTCTGAAACTACCCCTACAATTGTGGAGTTGATTGAATTTTCATACAATGACAACACTCTGATTATTCCCCAAGCTACCCCTCCGATCACAGAGTTCATTGATGTTATCCTTGAAGTTGTTCATGAAATTAGAGATCCAACCCCTCCTGAACTCCCTTCAGTGATTGAAAATGTTGTTGATGTTCCCCGTGAAATCCTCCCAGACAAACATAACACCCAACATGTTCTCGATTTGGTTCCTAAAGTGAGTCACTTAGATATCTGTATGGAAGTTGAATCCAAAACTGAGCACAGTGAAATAACTACCATATTAGATACCAAACCCCTCATGCATTGTCCCGACCGTCACTCACACATACACTAATCCATTTTGAAAATATATAATGATTAAGGATACAAGTTTTAGCACGAGTGTTTTTATTTTCTTTTTCTCTCATGTTAAGTGCACCAAACACTCATCCTTCACGCATTTGTTTGCATGTTCCTCACTATCATGCTAGAATAGGAAAGTTGTTATTTATATTAATGAACTCTTATTTATTTTATTTGATAGAGGACATCATGCATGTTAAACACTTCGTGGAGTTTACATCTGCCCTTGTTTGCATTGTTCGAGTCTGCATTTCATATGTAGCATTTAAGTTGATTCACATCATTTTTGAATTGCATTGGTCATATATTAAGGAATCAGTAATCTAATTTGAATAAATACATTGTTAACTGAAATGTATGATATGGAGTCAGGATATAATTTTAAAACTGTTAATACTGATATTTTAGATGGTTTGGACTTGTCCAATACAATTTCTTTATAACTGTTTAAGGTTTGACATGATATTTATGAACTTTTCCAACTCTTAAAATAATTAATGACAATATTTATATTATTGATTTGGTCATAGTTCTATTCTCAATATTGATTGATTAAACAGGTCACAATGTTATTAGCAGTCCACTGATATAAGCCTGACCCTAATCTATTGTTTCTGAGAGTTCTTTCACTTTACCTCACTTTTATATATTCACCAATGCAGCAGTGAATTTTGATAATATTTTAGATGGTGAATTTATAATACAATTTAACTAATGATTTGAGATGCAGGAAAGTAACTGACGACAGATTAAGATGCAGACAGTGTATATTGAAGATGACAAGTTTCTGCAACTAACTCGGCGGAGTCAAGTTTTCTCCCTCCCGGGGAGAATGATGAGGACAAGAAATGACAATTTTCATTTTTGATTAGTTGACTTTCTTTTATTTTAATTTTTAAAATTTGAATTTTGAATTTTGAATTTTAAATTTTGTATTTTTTATTTTGAATTTTGAAATTTAGTTGAGTGATTTGAGGGATTGTTGTTTTGTTTTTATTTTTTATTGCACGTTGTGTGCATGTAGTTTTTCTTTATAAATAAGGTTGTATAAGACTATTGAAAGGTAATGATTTATTGAATGAAAAAATATTTGTTAGCTAAATTTTGATGTGAAGCCTCGGGTGTGAAACCCTAGGCCAAGTTGTTCTCCTCTGCTACAAACAGCCGACAAATCTTCTTTCTCCTCATACACAGCCGCCAAATTTCTTCTCTCCCCCACGTCAACAATTTCCAAACTCAGCTCCAAACTCCTCTTCATCCCTCTCAACCAGCCACCGCTCCTACTCCGAGTAGCCCCCGGAATCCCTACTCTCCACTCCGAAGCATCCCAACGTCGTCGCCGACCTCATCCCGACACCTACCACCAATCTCGACCCGACAGGCCACCCGCGTCCTCACCGCTTTCATCATCTACCATCTCGACGTCGTCGATCGCGTCACTATTCAGTTCGACGCCACCGCCGTCATCATCTTCCCGCTTGACGCCATCGCTTGCGCCGTCATCTAGTTGACGTCGTCGTCCTCATCGTCGCCTTCGTCGTCGTCCTCATCTTCACCCTCGTCGTCGTCAGTTCACATGTCGTGGTCATTGCTCAATTGACGCCGTTTGTCATCACCAATTCACCCATCGACCCGTTGACTCGTCGCTACTTGATAACCCAGTTCGACGTCGTCGCACACATCGTCATCCAGTTCGCCGACGCCCACCTCGTTTTTCAACACCGTCGCACTCATCGTTATCAGATCTCCGCCTCGTCATCATCGATCAGTTCACCGTTGTCGTCGTACCACCTCCAGAAGCCTCTCACGTCGAGACTCTTCAGACCGATGAAGGTTTCATTTTCTTTCATCCCTTATTTTTCTGTTAATTTCATTTTATTAGTTAATTGCATGAGTATACCATTTCTAAACTATTATCTTATATTCATTGCTGAGATTATACTTGTGAGTAGAGAGCAACTGAACATGTGACTGTTGCAGATCTGATATTTATTTTAGAACTTACGAAATGATAATGAATACAGCAGTTATATTGTTTGAGATTGGAATTGTTCATGATTATTGATGCAAATCTTATTAAAATTCATCTGTCACATTAATCGTTTTGAATTTAATTTTCTGCCGAAGATCATCATTTTTGGCGAAACGGTGTGTTATTCAATTTAGATCGCTGATTCCGACAGACCTCCTATCATCGTTTCGCATCATCCTGGTTTTTGTTTTTCTTTCCTTGCTACCCTTTCTAGGAGCATCCTAGTACTTTTTTATACAAAAATCTAAAATATTTGTATTTCCTAAATTTAGGTAACCATAAATCTATTCAAGTCCTAGCAACTCCTTTAACTATAATTTTCTTCTAAAAACTGGTGTACACAACCACTAGCACTGGCAAGTATGCCCGTGTGCCTTAGAATCAACAAACAACATCCTTCATCCTCCTCAATACCATAATGATGCATGACTGATCTGAAGTAACTAAATCAATAGTTTGGGAAGTTGTATGCAGCCAATGTGAATTGTACCCTTATTTCTTCTTGCACTCACATACGCATCTCTTGTTTTGCTAGTTGTTACTTATAAATCCTTTAGGTTCTCAACCTTCTGTTCATATTTTCATCTTAGGAGCTATTCCATCACTAACCTCATCAAAACCAACCAAAGAAACATAAGTAGACTCATCCACCTTTTCATAACAACTTGAAAATTATTATAATTAGACAATACACAAATAGCTTTTCAAACGTTAAACTGTTCGGATGCTTAAAAAAG
Organism: Asparagus officinalis; assembly: GCF_001876935.1. Lineage (NCBI taxonomy): Eukaryota > Viridiplantae > Streptophyta > Magnoliopsida > Asparagales > Asparagaceae > Asparagus > Asparagus officinalis. The sequence goes on from NC_033802.1 coordinate 57,165,646, forward strand.
AGAATTTTCACGCAACATTCTAGTTGACCATCATCACAACCAAACGAAGTTGGGCGTGTCATATTAGTTCTATACAGGCAAGTTAAAAAGTTAAAAAGTCATTTTGAACAAAAATACCACCACACAATAAATATAGGGGTAATCCCAGCTAATATATCTTTTTATATAAATTAAAATCAGCTACCACTGTTGCAGAAACGCAACATGCGGTGCCTGCTTTTAACCTATTTCTGGAATAATTGCATCGATCACCGATCAAGCAAAGCGCACGCCAGCATGCCAACCGGCCAAATAAGGAAAGCATGTAACATATTCCGAACTCAACTAGTGGCAAATTAACAAAGTACAGCCTATAACCAGAGGTTAGCATTCCCTTCTCACATTTTACATCAACAAAATTGAAATGTTTGAATCTATCAGTTGCTTACCTGCAACATACTTGATGGACTCGGGTCGATCCTGGAAGCTGGAGAGCTCGAGAAGCGCTCCTCCCCATCTTTTGAAAGGATATTGATCATCGAACCAAAGAGGAAGAAATGCTAGGGTTT
>NC_033802.1:57166207-57166522 GCF_001876935.1 Asparagus officinalis
TCGAGAGGGTTCTACGCGTAGAAGAGCTCCGTTGTCTTGCGAGCGTGCTCAAAGAACAGGAGACCATCGAAATCGGTCTGCGAACCTTCCATCGCAAAACCTAAACCCTTTTTGTTTTTCTTTATTCGATGAGAGAGAGATTTGAGATGGGGTGGCGCGATGCTATGAACTTTTTTTTCAATAACAAGGAGCTTAATTTTACAAAATAGTCCTCAGTAGTTGGACTCGCGTAGAAGTGCACAACCCAGTGTCTCACCCTGTTACGGGCCGATGTCTGAACGTGACCTCTCCCTTGATTTGCCATAGAAATGGAGC
>NC_033802.1:57166532-57187881 GCF_001876935.1 Asparagus officinalis
GATTCAGAAATACGAGAGGGATTGAACATAGAGATTAAGATTGAAACTTGAATTAATATATTCCATAATAAGCATAGACTAGTGTGCATCCCGTGCAAAACACGGTCTCTATTTTTTTTATTTTCGCTACAGTAATTCTGTTTTAAATACAGTTTTGTAAGTGTTATAGTAATATTTTTTAAATGTTGCAGTATCAAAAAACATTACAGTTCCCGTTCGTACTACAGTAATTTATTGTCACATGAATAACGAATCTCGGATCCTACTGTCTGTGCTACAGTAACTTTACAGTGTGTTTTCCCTGTAGCATGAATAGTGAATCTTTGATCCTCCCATTGTTATAGAGGAATAGATAAGATTACATTACATTTACATAATAGATTCCAGCCCTCTGCATAACTAAACCGACCACCCCACTACAACAACAAGTTAACACACTTCCTCCTACTACAATCTCACTACTTCCTCTAAATTCATCCATTTCTTGCAACACCCTTGCATTATCATCAATACATAGGAGTGGCATGTATATATATATATATATATAATATATATATATATATAATATATATATAATATATATATATATATAATATATATATATATATATTATATATATATATATAATATCACATCCATCTCACTTTGTTGACCATTTTCTTGTTTTATGGCATTTAGTATTTCACCTCTGGACTCAAGCGTGAGGTAGTTATCCCACCAGCCCTTTAAAATGCCAGTAAAACCACAAGTAATGTATGAAGCTATAAGCTTATCGGAATTACCATTCTATCTATAGACAGTGGAATACATCAAGATGCGATGCATAGTGGAATATATTTAATTGTCGGATAAACCATCAATACTCCACTCATAAATATTTCTGCCATTATAGTCGGCTTGTATGTATGTATCATTCTCCTCGAATAATACATAAACGGGAGTAGGTCTTTTATAATAGTAACGCTCTAATTGTTTAGGGCGGGTTGTGATTTTATTCACAGTAGAGAATTGATTTCCTACTTCTAATATCTTATCTTGTTTAATCAAGTTATTATAATCGTCAAATATTTTAGTGTAAGTATTAATGACTAACGAAGTAGATTGCTCACCATCAAGTGTAAGTAATTTAGAAATACTGAGCTTTTTTGATAAAGTTTCAATAACTTATGAGGTTACTTTATTACTTGTATTGAATCCAGATATATCTAGAGGTGGCTTAATTGTGGCTTTTTCTGTATGCATAACATTAGCCTTCATACTCTCTGAACTTATTAGAGAGGGAATGTAGTGTTCAATTTCTAAACAAGTTAATCAACTACATCTTCGATTCGACTAAGGTGTTGGCTAACTACTTGAAGATGTATGTTTGAGTAATTACCCTGTTTAATTAGCTTATTAAGCTCTTTCAAAGTTTCATCACTGGATTCAGTGGGCTTTATAAAAGTTGTTGCTTATGGAGTTGATGTTGAAACTCCAGTAAGTCTTAGTGGTTCTGTTGGAGATGTTAGCTATTGTAAAATGTTTTTACAAATTTTGAGATGATATTCTCAATCAGGAAATTTTATTAAAAATGGCTTGCAATTCTGTTAAGACAGTCTTAGAAAAAGATGTTAAAAATCGTATTTCTAAGCAGATCTTTGCTAGATGGCAAGCCGAACTGGCAATGTGTCAATTTAAAATTGATTATATACGTGGACAAGAAAATCATTTGCCTGATTTTCTAACACATGAATTTTTATAGGGTACCAATGCGTCGTAATAACTCCTCCCAAAGGGGGGAGGAAGGAGTGGAGGTAACAATTGAAGGAGTTATACTCCGACTCACCCAAATTCATAGAGAACTATCTCCAAGAAGGAAAATACTAGTGTCCCTTCATCATCATCTTCTAAAGGGAGAGAAGATTTAATGGCAAAAGAGAATATACCTGAACCATTCTCTGTCATAGTCAAGAAAGATGTAGAGTGGTATACTAAAATCATCTCTGATATTGTTCTTCATATAGAACAAAAGGACATTCCTCTTATGAAAGATGTCGACAAACTAAGACAAATAAGCTTAGATTTAACATACTATCCTACATTGCCTCTTAAACATAGAGCATGGATGAAGATAATATTTATCCAAAGAGGTATGAAAATCACACATTTTGGAGTAATGAAAACCATATTGTTCCTCTGAACTTCAGTAAATGTGTAATCAAAGAAGTTATACTTCACAGAGATTGGGCAATAAGTACTAACCAGGAATTTCCCCTAGTTAAAACTCCAAACAAAGAAATTTATAATTTCAATTATTAGGATTACCAATCATCTTTTTATCAGCTATTCCTATACCAAAATCCCAAGAACAAACATACATGGCTAATTAAGCTATGTCCAGAAGCCATTTATAAAGGCCTACCATGGTAGTCTGGGTAGAACTCAATCGGTGCAGAGGAATTCCAAGGACTTGCATAACTCTGTATGACATAATGCTGAGTGCAGAGCCCAGATCGACTTGGACATGGTTGATCTCACCCAATATACCATGTGTAATACAGTGGCCTATCGTGCTTGTGCTTGATTTGCATATCTTCTTGTGTGAATGATATGCATGACAAACTTCTCATAGCTTATAAGCATTGTGCACAGGATTGTTTTTCGTAAATTCTGGAACTGCAGAAACTTGTGTTATAAAGCTCTCTACGTCTATTAAAGCTTCAATCAGGGCCTCCCCCGTGGTCCTGGACAGTTGCAAGAGCTCATATAGGGTGATCTTGGCCGGAATATTGGCGAATTGTGCCATAATATTGAAACAGAAGGGAGTGTTTCATCCTCCAGCCTCTTGAAGAAGATTTTTGTTATAGCGGAGCTCCTTCTGTTTCCCTTTGTCTGCGGGCTTCTTAGGGGCAGAACCCCCGGCTTCTTCAGCCTGTTTTTCTACTTCTTGACCAACTTGATCAAACTTTTACAAGTATGTCTTTCCTGATCTGGTACCTGAATTAGCTTCTTGTTCGGACACAAAAATCTCTTTCTCCTCATCCGAGTCGATAAGAGGGATGAGATGATCATCATCTTCGTTCATAGAGGGTCTAATCACATTGGAGGATTTAGTCTTGTTCCTCTTTTTCTTCGCTAATGTGCTTGCCCATTGTTGGTCTTCAAGCAAATCGGGATGGACCCATATTATCTCTCATTTCGGAGTGGTAAGGGGTACCAACCCTTTCTCTTTCTGACCATGTGGGTCAATATTCTTCAGGTGTAGTTCTCCCTTGGGGATAGGGATGACACCATCGGGTGCTGCCACGGGTGGAAAATCTTCGAACTGGACCAATATCATATTGGGGGATATAGTCTTCTGTTCTGGCTTTAGTTTGAGCACATCAACGTCTACTAGGGCCTGCAGAATATCCTTGAAGGTGTAGCATCTCCTTGTTGGATGTCCTAATATTCTGTGATAGCAGCAATAGTTAGGATCGTCTACTTTTCTTGCTTCATCAGGCTTCTTTACTTCAGGAAGCTTCAACTTGTTATTCTTCCGAAGTAGCTGGAATAAGGTATCCACATGTTCCTCTTTGAAAGAGTACTGTTTGGCTGGTTTTGGTTGACTCGATGCCTTCCCTGCTTAGCGGTTGGTGCTCGAGTATTGGTATCAGTGGCCAACGTATCCTTTCCCTTTGATCGGGGAGCATTGCCTTGATTGCATTGCGCCGGTTGCTTCTGTTTATTGGTTGTTAGACCCTAAGGTCGCTATGAAAGAACCCTAGAGGGGGGGTGAATAGAGTTTATGCTAATCTAATCAGATTTAAATGCCAATAAAAACTTATTGATAAATTATTCTTGCAAGATAGATATACAATGTGATATGAGCAAGAATAAGCAATATAACTAAGGTGATATATCCTAGCAACGAGATATACTATATGGTATATGCAAAGATGTATTTAAACTATCACAAGGGGAAACAAACTAGTGGACAATATAAACAAGATGCAATAAGCTATAAGATGAACAGTTATAAGTGCGCCAATGCAAACCAAACACGCTATATGTTCACGAGGTTCGGACCTTCTGTTCTACGTTCCTGCTTCCCACTCTCGAGGAGAATCCACTACACAACCCGGTTTGAAAGCCGGAACTTCTCTACACACTCAGTTTTCTAGCTAACCGAAAACTCTACACACTCGGTTATCAAGTCAACCGACAACTCTCACAAATCATCACAAAGTACATACACAAGCTACAACCTCAAGTGTTGGTCCTCACGTATCGACTCCCTCAAGTGCTCGGAATTATCACCTCTCATTAGGCCACCGACACCACTCCTCTCGGTATCAAGTTCGTCCTCATCACACACTCCTCTCGGTGTACAAGTGTATTACAAAGTGAACTTCACAAATTAAGCACAACAAATGATTGTTCTCTAAACAAGGTGAGAACTCAATTAGGCTCAACTCAATGTTACTATCTCTCACAACTCCAAATATATTATGAATGCAAATACAATAAGCTCAAGTGGGTGTGTGTAACAATGAGATTAATCAAATCTAAACTCAATATAAAACTAGCTTTAATAAGATGATAATCAAACAAATAAATATAAAACTAGAAAAAAGTTTAGAAAACTTCTCAATAGATGACAAGAGATGGAGGGAGAATAGTTGATTGCTCAAACTCTAATAGATGATCTCCTCAAGCTCTTGTGGAATTGAATTCACAAACTCAAACTCGAAAATGCTTAAAAGCTTTTAAACACACTTAAACAAAACTTAAACCCTTGTTTAAAACTTTCTTAAACTTTTTAAAAAAAATTATCTTAGTTCCACTTAAAAATGAGAGCAATAAGGTATTTATAGGAACCCAAAACTTTAGCAAAAACCCTAAGAAAAAGACCAAAAAAGTTCCCAGAAAATACTGTTGGAAACTAGTCGTTACTGTGCAACGACTCTTTCATAAGTCGACTTATGAGTCGACTAATGAGTCGGCTTATATGAGTAGACTCAGCAGAAGATAAATCACAACTCCGCTGCACTTCGTGAGTTGACTTATGAGTCGACTCATGAGTCGACTAATGAGTCGACTAAACATGTACAGACCTGAAGTGCATAGAAAAACTTAACTTTAAACTGAGTTTAAAAATATCAAATAAATTCCAAAAAATATAAAACTTTGGGAAATGATTGTAAACATGATAATAAACATGTTACAAAAACTGGTTTTCAAAAAGGACTTTCCAAATGTAAAATATCATCATTTTTCAAAATAGTCCAAAAACATGAAAACTAAACATACATGTTTTTGACTTTTGACTTAAACAAACTTTTGAAACTCTACAAAATGATTTTATAGACTTAAAGAAAGATGTAAACTATTGTTATGAAGTCTATAAATAATGAATACAATATTTTGTCAAATACAATAGAATATAAAACATATGAGTATGTATATGAATATATATTTGTTTTATATTTATTTAGATCAAACCAACTTATCCACATAAAAACAAATATGTATGAATATAAATATTTATTTATATTGCTTGTAAAAACTTTGTTTGTGGATAAACCAAAAGCCATGATGTGTATATATATATATAACTATATATATACATAGAAAATAATAAAATGTGTGTGTATATGATATTGAGCTTAAAGTACTAACACACATAATATAAACTCCTAAACTAAATGTTACCCAAGCAATCTTGATCTTCAATAAGCTTAACTTGGTACATTATGCGGAAGAAGCTTGAACTTAGATCTTCAACTTGAATTACAAGGCTTCACTCCACAATTCCGCCAACCTCCATTGGATATGATCGTTGAAGCGCAATTTCATCCATCCTCCAACATGTTGTTTGTCTACAATTGATATAAAAACACAAACACTAGACAAACAACATTAGAAGTAAATTATTTGTAAATCATCATCAAAACAAGAAGGTCAACAATCTCCCCCTTTTGATGATGACAAATAATTTACAAAAAGATATATGCATAAAAGGAAATTAATATTGTAATTTATAATTATCATGCATATAAATAAGAAAGGCTATACTCACAATATTTCTCCCCTTTTGATAACATCAAAAAGGGGAAAACAACAAGAATGAAGAGAGCGAAAGCTCCCCCTATCAAAATGCATGAGTGAGTATAAAACAAGTATAGGGAATAGCTCCCCCTATTAAAATGCCATATAGAATATATGAAATGAAAGCTAAGGCAAAAACATGTGAGTAAGCATAAATGAAATATATGCTAAACATATCTCACATACAAACAAGACAATGAGAATACATATTAATATGTCATTTATGAAAAAAGTGTCTCGTTACACAATTATAAAAACATAGTGTATAAAAATAGATTTATGAAAACAAAAGATTGAGGAAAACATGAGAACCATAAAAAAAGTTTTCAAATAAAAACAAACCACTCAAATAAAATCATAAATCAAGATTTGAGTCCAAAAACAATGTTTGATAAAAAAAATTCTTTGTATAACTTGATCAAACCACTCATAGAATACATTATAAGACACGAATAGATGATCCAAACCACTCATAGAATACATTATAAGACACGAATAGATGATCCATAAGCACAAACACATAAATATCATCATATAAGTGAAATATAATGAATTCAAAGCAACAAATCCAAAACACAATTTTCAAGAGAGGCAACAATATCAAGCTCTTGAGCTTGTTTCAACCCATATAAACAATTTTTAGCACCTAGTAAACAATATTTGAGAATAAACACCCAATAAACCTGAGGGTTATATAACTACAAACCTCTCATCAAAATCAAAACTAATAATTATAAAAACATAAGAATTGATCAAAGAGAAATTGTTTTTTTTAATTCAAAATATAATTTTCAAAACCAAGACAAAGAAAAAAAAATACTAAAATTCTTGGTTTAAAAATCAAATTTGTTTTGGTACCCAAGTACTTGTGGTACCAAAATATTTAGGGACATGACCCCTATCTTTTAAAGCTCAAAGCCCTTGGGTTATGACCCCATTTGGGCGCATGTGGTGCACTAACACGGTCAAAATAATATTCATTCAAATGATCCTTTCGATTGCAATTCGTGCAATGAAAAAAGTGAAAGGATTTGTGTTGACCAAGTAGTTGTGCACGAAAATCATTTGCAAATAAAGATTATCTTTTAAATTCATTTTGCAAATGGGAAACCTCATTAAACAAAGATGGTCTTTTTGGAACATTTTGCAAAATAGGAGCTTTTTGCACATCAAAACAAAATTTAGTAAGATGTCCAAACTTACCGCAAACATCATATTTAAAAACATGTGGTCTACTATAAGTATTTGGAAAACTAGAATTCTTTTTCAAATCAAAGCAAAACTTTGCCAAATGGCCAAACCGACCACAAAAATCATAATGATACACACTAGCATGTTTATGATGAACATTATGTGCATGTGCATGAGTGTGTGATGAAGAAACTAGATGGGATGCACAAGGAGAATTAATAATCTTGTGTTTGTGTGAACCCAGGGGAAAGCGACAATCGGTATGGCTCCGTATGAGGCATTGTACGGGAGACCCTGTAGATCACCAATATGTTGGGCAGAGTCGGAGGATAGCTTGATGCTTGGACCGGAGCTGGTGAGGCAGACTACCGAGAAGGTATCATTGATCAGGGAGCGGATTCTAGCCGCTCAGAGTCGGCAGAAGAGCTATGCAGATAAGAGGCGAAGACCTTTGGAGTTTCAGGTTGGGGATTCAGTTATGTTGAAGGTGTCGCCTATGAAAGGCGTACAGCGATTCGGACGACGGGGGAAGCTTACGCCGAGATACATTGGACCATTCCAGATTCTGGAGCGTATTAGAGTTGTGTCATACAGACTAGATCTTCCAGCATCGATGTCTAATATACACAATGTGTTTCATGTTTCTATGCTCAAGAAACACTTGCATGATGAGGAGCAGCAGCGAGTATTGGATACACCAGAGATTGAGCTTCAAGAGGATTTGTCTACTGTCGAGATTCCGGTTCATATTCTTGCCAGAGAGGACAAGAGACTTAGAAACAAGGTAATTCCCTTGGTGAAAGTTCAGTGGAACCGAGGAGGCATTGAGGAGATTTCTTGGGAGCGCGAAGAGGATTTGCGTCGCGACTACCCACACCTGTTTGAACAGGTAAATTAAAATTTTTATGATGTGTATCTCGTATGATGTTTATATCTTTAGTTATATTTACATTTAACACTAGAATGGGAATATTCATGCTTAATTCTTAATCTTTTAGAACACATGGTATATATATGGGGGGTTCCTTGTTTGGATTTTTCACCCGATGTACTAGTTCCACTAGATTAGGGTTTGAGCGGGAATATTACCATTTTAGATCGTTAAGTATAAATATCCCTATATGTTTATCTGGAAGTTCATGTTGTGTGATGCGTATGGTTTCCGAATTTCGAGGACGAAATTCTTCTAAGGGGGGGGGGAGAATGTAGAACCTCGTAATTTTTTATATGAATATATGTGAATTATTAGTAAATAAATAATTCTTTTATGATAAATAGCTTGAGGTTATTGAAGTACATGATAGCAAGTTATTTGAGATGATATGAGAGTATGGGTGTAGAGTTTTGTACGTTGGTTTTTCAAATTAGCAAAGCATGCACAAAACTGAATTTTTCCAGATCAGTCGACACATCAGTCGACTGACTGTATCGGTCGACACATCAGTCGACTGATACGTTGATTTCTAGTTTTTCAGGTTTCGGGTCTGTTTTGTTTTGGTTCGGGTTTGGGTCGGGTTTAGCTGTTCATATATATTCTTCTTCACCCGAATTCACCCCTCTCATCTTCAGATCTGAGAAAACCCTAGCCCCCTCTCCTCTATCTCAAACCCTACCCTTGTTCTTGGTGATTTGGGGAAGAACTTGGAGGATTTTCGTCGAATCTTCACGTTGCAGCGAAGGGGAACCACTCTCTCTCAGATCCAGGAGTTGTTCATCACCCAGAGGCGAGTAACATCTTGCCCAACTCTGTCCCTTTTGTCTTACACAAATTTATTAACTTTAATGAGTTTTGATTTAGGGTCTGTTTGGTTGATTTCCTAAAAACCAAGAAATAGAAATGAAAAGGTAAAAATCTCAAAAAGTACAATTTTATCCATTTCCATCTCTAAAATTCACCACAACATCTAATAAAATATTATTTTTATCCAACAACTCATCCACCACATCTAATAAAATATTATTTTCATCTACAACATCACTCAACTCATCTCATCTCATCATTTTAAATCATTCACATCATCCAATAAGATGGTGACAACTCATCTCATCTCATTAACATTTTATTTTCATCTATTTCCTCCCAAAAAGCTAGGAAAATGATTTCCTTAAGTGTGGGTCATATCATCCAATAATATAATAACAACTCATCTCATCTCATCCATTTTCTTATTTTTAAGAATGAACCAAACGAAAGAAAACAACCTATTACAAGAAATAGGTTTCTTATAATTCATTTCCTTATTTTTTCGCCAACCAAACAACATCAAAACAAGTTTTCTTAAAAAATCACTCACATCATCCTATAACAAGGTGACAACTAACACATCTCATCTCCATTTCTTTGATTTCCTTCTTTTTTTAGCCAACCAAACATTCCCAAAATAATTTTTCTTAGAAGTAGTTTTCCATTTTTTTGATTTCCCTCTTTTTTTAGGCAAACAAACAACCCCTTAGCCAAAAACGTATTTTTAGTACAAAGAATGAATCTTTATGGTATATGAGGTGAAGTATTGAGCATCTCAGTTTATAAAAAGACCAACAATGTTTTATTAAAGGAATCTAGATCTGAGAACGTTTGACAAGAGTAAATTCATGATTTATTGATTTCAAAACGTTTTCCAACATGTTTTTATGTGTTTAAGGTTTTTGATAAATGATTACATGTAGATCCTTTATTTCAGTTTGGTACATATATGATAAAATCAGTATTTTCATGCTTGGGATAGATGGGGAGGAGTTTAGAGAAATTTTTGGGTGAATAACAACCTGTGCAGAGTTTCTGCAGTCAATCGGTCGACTGATCAGTCGACCGACGGGCTGAAATCTCAGTCATCAGTCGACTGATCAGTCGACTGATGGGTTGATTTGGTTTTCTCAGCTCCGCAGTCGACAGATCGGTCGACTGGTGAGCTGAAGCTGTGCTGCCTGAGCTTATCGGTCGACATATGAGTCGACTGACATATGAGTCGACTGACATCATCAGTCGACACATCAGTCGACTAATGAGGTGTTTTACAGATTCTTTTCGGGGTCACCTCGATGACCTGACACTAGTTCACCATGCTAATGATTTATTTGTACATGTGGGTTGACTTTTGACACAAGTTTAGATATGTACACCGAGACGCGTGTGAGTATAGAATATGTATATCAGTCCGCATATACTTTTCACGGTTACACAGTCCTCGTGTTGGACTATAATCCATAGAAGTCCTCGTGTTGGACTATAATCCATTTTTGTCCTCGTGTTGGACATTTGCCACTTATTCCATGTGTTTGGAAAACCACAGTATCTAGTTCCTGCATCGGACATATTTCTTAACCCTGTATATGACTTTCTCACAGGAGTTTTATGACATGACACTTATGTAGATTTTGGCATGATAACATGATACTCATGTAGGCTATGACATGACACTGTATTTATGCTCTGAGATTAGGTGTATTTCTTTTATTATTGTTCCTGTACTAAAACTTCGGGTTTGGTGTTTAGGGATTTACAATTTGAGATACAAGGTATATACATGAGGGTTTCCTTGTTTGGATTATTTCGCTCGACGTACTTATGCTCGTATTGTAAATTCCTAAATACTAAAATCCTCTTTAGTAAGATCAATGATTTTAGATCTATTATGTATTATCTATATTTTCTTATACAACGAGCCCTATCCTTTAGGGTTGGTTGCGGTGTTGCTCGTTAGCGCTTTGACGCTCGTTGTCCCTCCCCCTTTCAGGTAATGAGCCAGGAGCCCGTTTAGCTTCAGCTGTTTACTTAGATATATTTTCTTTTGGAGTTCCACAGTAGACTTTTGTTTAGGTATTTGAGAGTCTTATTCTAGAAGTTGTAAAGGCTGTGTGCCTTATTTCCTCTTAGCAGATATTTGTATTCGAGACTTGTTGAGTATTCTAGTTATCTATTCAGATATTGACTATGTATTTCTGTATGTTGGATGATGAGACATTAATGTGACCACTATCACTTTATCAGTTATTTCTTACACTATCTTTTACTTGCTTTTGTACCTACACCTATTGTTGACTCTGCTAGATAGATGTTAATTGTGATGGTGAAACATGTTATTACACGGTGTAGTGCATGACAGGTTTGACATTCTTGGTTTCACCTTGGACTGCAGCCTTGTGTGAACCCAGGGGCGTCACATTCTTGGTTTCACCTTGGACTGCAGCCTTGTGTGAACCCAGGGGCGTCACAGTTGGTATCAGAGCCAGATTGACCGGAATTATGAGAGCTAAGTGCTATGCGGCGCAAAGTGCTACGTCGAGAGGGCGGGAGCCACCTCTTGAGGCCGTAGGAGCCACCTCTAGAATCTCACACGGATGGTACGGTCTTGGATGATATAGTTTGGCACAACGAGGACGTTGTGAGTTTAAGTGGGGGAGTATGTAATACCCCAACCCTTGAGAGGGTGATGTGATTAGTATTGATAGATTTGATTGGAATACTCATACCACCAAGATGCATCTTCTTTTCAGGAACCCAACTCTTAGAAACTCTAAAGTTAAGCGTGCTTGGTCTGGAGAAATTCTAGGATGGGTGACCCCCTGGGAAGTTTTCCAGGGAGTGCGTGAGTGAGGACAAAACGTGCTGAAAAGACATGTGGTGGTTTGTGAGGCCAGTCCGTCAGATCTAGTAACGTACCGACTCCGGGATTCCGAGGTGGGGCGTTACAGTTTGTGTGCATCATAGCAAAATTTAGCTAAATAACCTTTACAGCCGCAAATAGAGCACTTGTAAACTTTGCTATATATGTGTGCATGGTGTATGGGATGTCTAGATGTAGTAGTATGAGACTTAGCACACATATCCATAAGTTTCTTATTATTATCAATGCATGTTTTTTAGGTTGAATCTAAACAAGATATGCGGTTCTTAACATGATTCAACTCATCATTATGCACAACATCATTGATAATAGAAGTAGAGCATGTATGATTATTCTTAAAAGAATCAAATTCATTTTTAATGCATTCTACTTCTGTAAAACCTCGTAAATTTGAATATTTTATGATAAATAATGATAAATATGTTATATGGTGAAAAATAACATATTTTGATGTTTGAGTATGCTAAGAATTGATTTGAGATCAAATTAATATATATTTGTGAAAATATGAGTGCAAATGCACAAAACATGCACAAATGCCAAAAGAGTAAAAATCTGGGAATAATAACCAGTTGAGAGTTTTTATATTTTACACACCGATACAGCTAGAATTTGGAAATGTGTAAAAGACAAAAGTTGTAGGTCTCTTCAACAGATTTCCAATAAATCTTAGATCACCTCATTCTGAGGTCGGATGTGAAAGTTACAGCCAAAATACCGAAGATTATTTTCCTAGTCAGACTAGGTTTCCTGGTTCGGGTCAAACACAAAATACCGAAGATTATTTTCCTAGTCAGACTAGGTTTCCTGGTTCGGGTCAAACAGGTTTGTTTCGGGTTTGCCTCTATAAATACCTGTGTTTTTCATGAAAATTCTTTTCTTTTATCATATCTATGAACCCTAGCAGCTACCCTCTCCCCTCAAAAACCTTAGACCTTTTTCTTATGAGTTTGGAGAGCTTTGTGAAGCAAAATACCGGCACGAGGGCGAGATCATCGACGTGTAGCGAGGGAGAACGGGTTGTTCATGCTCATGGTTTTCTTGCTGATTGTTTCAGAGGCTTGCACATAAGATTAAGGCAAGATCACTTACATCCAAACCCATCCCCATAGTTAAATAACTAGCTTAGAAGTTTAATTTGTGTTTACATGCTTAGATCTTAATCTAATGGGCAAAAGATTAAATTTTTGTTGTTAGATCTTAAACAAATGTTAGATCTACATGTTTTTCTTGCTGTTTATAATAGAAATATGATCATGATCATTAGGGTTACTTTTAAATTCGTTTTTATCTTGTTAATCATGTGCTAATCATGTCTAAACCCTAATTTGACTTTTAATTGAGTTTGCATGTGGATTAAAGATGAGAAAACCCTAGGTTTGTGATACCTAAGTGTTAAAATATGATTTAATGAATGATTATCTTTCCTAAGTTGATTGGCAATCATGCTTATGTTTAATATGTTAAAAGTCCATGCTTTAGATAGAAGAATTTGAGTAAAACTAAAGAAAGAGGTTTGATTCGTTGTTTTGAGCCTTCATGCATGTTTTAGGGTTTTGAATACAAATCTAATGCATAAAATTTCGACCGCCACGGTCGACCGCCAGTTTGTTTCGGCTGTGCATGTATATTTGAGTTTGTTTTTGGTTGTCGAACGAATTTCTCGACCTTATGATGATAAACTATGATATTAGTGATTGTTAAACACCTGGGATGATGGTGAACTTCAGATGTGGATACGCACACCGAGATTGGTGCATGTATGCTAGATTGTGTTAGATTGACACACTTTCGACACGAGTTAAATTGATAAACACATATAAATAATGATGTTCTATACGTATCCGGAAATAGGAAGATGAAACCTATTTACCGCAGAACGATTGAGTAAGAGTATTATAATAGTATCGTTATTACATGTATCCAGAATATGGACATAATAAAACCTATTTTCACAGGGCGATTGAGTATGAAATTACAAAAGTATCGTCATTCCATGTATCCGGGATAGGGAGATAAAACCTGTTGCCGCAGAACGATCGAGTAAGAATATTACAAGAGTATCGCTATTGCATAAAGAGATGCACACATATATGTATTATCAATTATAGTTACTCCCATGTTAGATTACCCATGAGTAGGGTACATTCTTTGGTTTGTGGCATACATGATATGGCCTATGATGATTTTTGAGTTGAACGATATTCTCTTATAATTGCGCCAACTACTTGAGAAGTAGTTCGAGATTGTAACATTGGTTCTATATAGTTCAGGCTTGGAGTATTTCTTTTGAGTGCTGTTTTTATTCATAGAGTTGGAATTGGTATTTATGGATCTACAATTTGAGACATATAGTATATATATGGGGGTTTCCTTATTTGGATTATTTCGCTCAACGTACTACGTCTCGTCTTGTAGGTGTCTAAATATTAACTCCATTAGATATGGAAAAAATGATATAGGTAGACTATGCTTAATAGATAGAGCCTCCACTCCATCTAGCAGCCCTTTCCCTGGGGGCGGATGGAGGTGATCTTGCTGTAGCGCTCTGACGCTCTTGTTATTATTATTTTTTGTTTAAATTGTATCTTTCAGGCAGATCAGAGTTTCGGAGAACCGCAGGATGACGGAGTTCTAGCATAGTCGTTGTCGCACAGTTTTAGTAGTTGAAGCTCCACTATATAGTTATGTTCATTGTTCAGATTTTAGAGTTGTATTCATTTTTGTAGAGGCTGAGTGCCTTAGTGAGATTTCATTTGACTCATTGTGTTGAAATGTATTTCTGACTCAAAGATATCTTCATTCTATTTTAGTTGGGCTCATTTGTTGATATACTTCTTCTGTGCATATCTGATTTTGTACTACTTTTATTATTTGTCTATTTGTACCTTCACCTATTTGTTGTTTCCACTAAAGAGATAGTGACTGTGATGGTGAAACATGTTGTAGCATGGTGTTTAGTACTTGACAGGTTTGACAATCTGGGTTTTACCTTGGACTGCAGCCTTATGTGAACCCTGGGGCGTCACAGTTGGTATCAGAGCTCTAGTTCCAGTATCATTAGGATCATTCCTGTATCAAATTTTGGAGCTAGGATAGAGTTTCCTAGGATTCATGTATAGAGTCCGCTAGAAATTTCTAGAATGAGTGAGGACGATATGTGCGTATATCTCAAAATTTTGAATTTTTTTATGACATTTATTTTATGTTAATTTAAAGTATTTGCGTGAATACTATATGCTTTGAGTACTTATTATGATACGTTATATATATATATATGTATATATGTTTGCGATGTCATTTACTGTGTCCATTAAACTCTCCTCTTGATATTATAAATGTTGGGACGAGGATGCGGTCGAGATAAAACTCATACCCGAAGAGCTAGGCAAGCAGAGCTTGAGCCACAGTAGGCTCCACAGTATCTGATCGACCTTATAGCACTATTTGCAGTAAGATTTTGTAATACTCGAGAAGCGAGAGGCACATCCGTTTTCGCTAGCAGTATCATTTTCTGGAGTTGTACCACCAATTGTACCAGTCATGCCTATTGAAGAGATAATACCATTAATTTCATCATCACCGGAGAATGGTGACAAAGGATAGCAACGACTTCAGATTTTCGTAGGAGTAGCGAATATCACTTATTTGAGAAAAATTTTGTTTACTTCTTCGACAAGCAGTTAGAGCTAGTTCGACTAAAGCAGTGAGATATACCTATAGTTAATAATGAAATCAAGACCAGCATGATGGAAATGACAAGGGCAAGAGGCCTATTGTGGGATCTAGAGGACACAGCAGCGGGGTAAGAATATTTACCATCAACAACAAAGACATTATAAGAAGAGAGCACAACATGATTCGATAGCGACGTAGCAACGCAGGATTCGGGATACATGATACAATTGTAACAAGATCAAACATAGAGCGAAGGATTATCGTAGTACACCAGCAGGAGACCAGCATGACAGAGGTCAGGGTTAATAGTCTTAAGACCGCGGTTACGGTCAGCATCGGAGGATAGATGTACTACCGGTGTTTTCGAGGATTTAGGAGCCAATAGGCCATAATTACGCTATTCAGAGTATTCATCAGTGTCAGATGGACCCATGTGTTTCACCGCCAGCAGCGTAGCAGGCGCCGGTCACTAGCAGAGTTTATGTAGTCGCGCCACGTGATCATAGTGCGAACAGAGTTTTCCTAGTAATTTCTTATCCAGCTCGAATCTTGTTTGATTCAGGAACTTCGTATTCTTTCATATCTCATGCCTTGATTCAGGAACTTCGTATTCTTTCATATCTCATGCCTTCATGTATAGGCTTCAGTTAGTTACTCATCCCCTAGATGTTCTGTTATTAGTTTCTACTCCTCTAGGGGAGGTGTCCCTATAGAGAGTATATGTAGGAGATATGTCATTAATATAGATGAGTTTGAGTCCATCTTTGACATGGTCGTTTTGTGGGTGTCGAATTTTGACATCATTCTTGGTATAAAATAGTTATCATCCTATAATATTAGTATTGACTGTTTTGCTAAAATAGTACACTTGTGAGAATTCGTTGGGGTTGTATAGATAGTAGCAACCTTATAGGGTAACCAGAATGCAGAGTCGTTTCTGGCATACGTCGAGGAGATGATGATACGGGATCGGGGTGCAGTTTTGAGCGAGACCGGAGTCGTCTCAGAGTATCAGGATGTCGTTCAGGACATACCTATTTTTCTCCACTGAGAGAGGTTGTTTCCCTGCATTGAGTTGCAGCAGGCACCGTACCGATATTTCGAGCACCCTATCGTGTGGCACCCGTTGAGATGAGGGGGCTATAGACACAGCTAGATGAGATGTTATCTCATAGTTTTAATTCTACGGAGTCTTTTTTTTGTGGGAGCACCGGTCCTCTTCGTGGAGAAGAAGGACTATAGTATGCGATTGTGTATTGATTATCATGGGTTGAGCAAAGTCACTATTCGGATCAGGTATCCACCATTGAGGATTTGTGATTTGTTCGACCAGCTGCGGGGAGCGCAGCATTTCTCGAAGATTGATCTTCGTTCTAGTTATTTCCAGTTACTAGTGCGGTAAATGGATATTTCCAAAACCGCATTTTCTGACTCGATATGGGTCTTTTGAGTTTTTGTCATGTCATTTGGGCTGACCAATGCACCCTCGGTATTCATGGATTTGATGAACCGGGTTTTTCGTCCATGTTAAGACCAGTTCGTAGTCGTTTTATCGACGACATCCTTATATTTTCGGGATCGGAGGCAGAACATGAGCAACATCCTCTATTGGCATTGCGAGCATAGCGGATAGTCGAGATTAGAGGCATCCATGATATGCTGAGTTCAGCAAATACGAGTTTTGACTATAAGAGATCAGATTTTTAGGCCACTTCATCAGCAGGGGGCATAATAGTGGATCCATCCATTGTTGAGGCTGTACTTGATTAGGAGCCGCTAAGAACCATTACAGAGATTCATAGTTTTGATAGGGTATGAGAGAAAGTTCATTCGGGACTTTTCGAAGATTGTGATACAACTTGCACACCTTATGAAGAAGGGTGTATAGTTTGCTTTGGGCACTGGGTGCCAGGGAGCCTTTGAGACTATTAAGGCTAGATAGACTACAATAACAATTTTGACTTTTCTGATCAGTGATACAACATTTGTCGTTTACATGGACTCGTCATTAGCAGGACTAGGAGGTGTTTTGATGCAGACCCGGAGGGTATAACTTATATTTCGCGACAGTTGAGCCGCTTCATACCAGATATACAGTGTATTCAGGTACAATGAAAATGTACAAAGATGTGAAGAGGCACTCCTGGAGGAGTTTCCAGAATTTGATAGATAGCCAGTGTGATATTCTAGTGTTTTTCACCCGTAGACGGATGGGCAAACGGAGAGAGTAAACCGAGTGTCGAAAAAATGTAGCAAACGTGTATTATAGACTTGCAGGATAACTGGGAGGATCATATTCCATTGATTGAGTGTGATTATAATATCATTTATCATAGACTATTGGCATCGCACCGTATGAGGAATAATACGGGAGGTATTATAGATTGCTTACTCATTTGACAGAAATACAAGAAAGTTTATTACTTAGATAGGAGCTTGTATGGCAGACTACAGAAAAGGTAACAGAGATTCGGGAACTCATTTTTGCAGCACATAGTCGTCGGAAGAGTTATGTAGACCAGTGACGATGATCATTAGAGTTCTAGATTAGGGACTATGTCTTATTGAAAATATCGCCGATGTATTTAGTGACTCGGTAGACGGGGAAAGTTTACCCCAAGGTATATTGGCCCGTTCATGAGAGTTGAACATTTTTGGAGCCATTTAGTATGGGCTAGATCTTCTAGCATCAATGTCGAGTAGACATGATGTTTTCCATGTTTTGATAATTTATAAGTAATTGCGCGATGAGGAGTAGCAGAGGGTGATTGATGCACCAGAATTTGAGTTACAGATAGACTTAACTACCATGGAGATCACAGGTTGTATTCTTACTAGAGAGAATGAGAGGCTTAGAAAGGAAGTAATACTTTAAGTTAAAGTTCAATAGAGATAGAAAAGAGATGAGGAGGCTTCTTGGGAGCGCGAGGAGGATATGCGTCGCGACTACCCGTAACTGTTCGAGTGGGTAAATTGATTTGGTTATAGCTTATTGATGTTTATGAGTTTTGATTGTTTTATATGTTCATATTTATATTTAGCGCTAAAATGGGGGTATTAACACTTAGCTCCTAATGGGGGTTTCTTGGTTGGATTTTTCGCCCGACGTACTAGTTCCGTTTAGTTAGGGGTTAAGTGGGAATATTCGTATTTTAGAGTGTTAAGTGTAGATATTTCAATGTTTTATATCTAAAGATTTATGGTAATGTACTATTAACCTCTACGATATGATTGCGGAATTTCGAGGACGAAATTCTTTTAAGGGGGAAAGAATGTAAAACCCCATAAATTTGAATATTTTATGATAAATAATAATAAATATGTTATATGGTGAAAAATAACATATTTTGATGTTTGAGTATGATAAGAATTGATTTGAGATCAAATTAATGTATATTTGTGAAAATATGAGTGCAAATGCACAAAACATGCACAAAGGCCAAAAGAGTGAAAATCTGAGAATAATGATCAGTTGAGAGTTTTTATATTTTACACACTGATATAGCCAGAATTTGGAAAAGTGTAAAAGACAAAAGTTGTAGGTCTCTTCAACAGATTTCCAATAAATCTTAGATCACCTCATTCCAAGGTTGTATGAGAAAGTTACAACCAAAATACCAAAGATTGTTTTCCTAGTCAGACTAGGTTTCCTGGTTCGGGTCAAACAGGTTTGTTTCGGGTTTGCCTCTATAAATACCTATGTTTTTCATGAAAATTCTTTTCTTTTATCATATCTATGAACCCTAGCAGCTACCCTCTCCCCTAAAAAACCCTAGACCTTTTTCTTATGAGTTTGGAGAGCTTTGTGAAGCAAAACACCGGCACGAGGGCAAGATCATCGACGTGTAGCGAGGGAGAACGGGTTGTTCATGCTCATGGTTTTCTTGCTGATTGATTCAGAGGCTTGCACATAAGATTAAGGCAAGATCACTTACATCCAAACCCATCCCCATAATTAAATAACTAGCTTAGAAGTTTAATTTGTGTTTACATGCTTAGATCTTAATCTAATGTGCAAAAGATTAGATTTTTGTTGTTAGATCTTAAACAAATGTTAGATCTACATGTTTTTCTTGCTGTTTATAATAGAAATATGATCATGATCATTAGGGTTACTTTTAAATTCGTTTTTATCTTGTTAATCATGTGCTAATCATGTCTAAACCCTAATTTGCCTTTTAGTTGAGTTTGCATGTGGATTAGAGATGAGAAAACCCTAGGTTTGTGATACCTAAGTGTTAAAATATGATTTAATGAATGATTATCTTTCCTAAGTTGTTTGGCAATCATGCTTATGTTTAATATGTTAAAAGTCCATGCTTTAGATTGAAGAATTTAGTTAATCTAAAGAAAGAGGCTTGATTCGTTGTTTTGAGCCTTCATGCATGTTTTAGGGTTTTGAATACAAATCTAATGCATAAAATTATGTTTATAATTGTTGAGTTGTTTCCAGATGTTCACATCTGCTGTGGCATGTTTGCATACAAATTTTATGAAGTTTTAGACATGTTTATATCGAGGAAACACGACGTGAACACGACATACACAAAGAGCATGAGAATCTGGAAACAGGGTCCACGGTCGACCGCCACGGTTGACCGCGTGCAGGACAGAGACCTGGGTAGTCTCTGGAGCCCGTCGCGGTCGACCGCCAGTCTGTTTTGGCTGTGCATGTATATTTGAGTTTATTTTTGGTTGTCGAACGAATTTCTCGACCTTATGATGATAGACTATGATATTAGTGATTGTTAAACACCTGGGATGATGGTGAACTTCAGATGTGGACACGCACACCGAGATTGGTGCATGTATGCTAGATTGTGTTAGATTGACACACTTTTGACATGAGTTAAATTGATAAACATATATGAATAATGAAGTTCTATACGTATCCAAAAATAGGGAGATGAAACCTATTTATCGCAGAACGATTGAGTAAGAGTATTACAATAGTATCGTTATTACATGTATCCGGAATATGGACATAATAAAACATATTTTCACAGGGCGATTGAGTATGAAATTACAAAAGTATTGTCATTCCATGTATCCGGGATAGGGAGATAAAACGTATTGCCGTAGAACGATTGTAAGGACCATGAATTTTCGATACTAGTAAAATAATTTTTTTGGTATTTTAAAATATTCAATTATTATTTTTAAAAGAGTATTTGTATTTTCTTGATTTTATAGAATATACTATGATTTAAAAATCTAGTTTTATATTTATTTTAATGGTTTGTTAATTATAAATTTAATAGTTGCGGTGAATATTTTTAGGTTGTTATTTGGTCATTGATATTATTAATATAAACCTGAGCTTAGTACATTAGCGTATATATAAACATATATATATATATTTGGTTGTTAATATGTTTAATTACTACTATAATGATTATTATTATTATGTATATAGTAATATATCTTCATAACAATATTCTCTCTCTCAATTTTTCTTCCTAAACCCTCACGTTCTCTCTCCCTCCCTTAATTGTGTTATTTCTTTCCTAATTCTCTCCCATAATCACATTAATTCCTCTCCCATAATCACGATTTCCTTCCTTTTCTCTCCATAACCGACCCATCTCTCTCTTTTTATTTTACAAAAATGATACAGTCACACCTTGTGCCACACCCTCAGCCACACTCCCCTCTCTATGCTATAGTAACCGGACCCACATGAGATTTATAAAATAAATCTCATGTGGGCCTGGTTACTGTAGCAGAGAGAGGGGAGTGTGGCTGAGGGTGTGGCACAAAGTGTGCATGTAGTGCCACTCTTTCTT
>NC_033802.1:57188030-57188261 GCF_001876935.1 Asparagus officinalis
CACCGCCAGATCTGCTCCAGCCCCTGAGTTCCCCTCCTTCGATGCTCACCGCTGAGAGCTCCACCTCCGTTCTCCCCCGCTGTCATCGTGCTCACTGCAACCTTGATCACCGCCGGCCTCCGCCCCCATCTCCGCCCCACTTCGCTGCCCGCGCTACTCCTCCACCTCGTCGACCACCCAAACCCGAACCCAACCTCCAGCAACCCCACACGCCCGCAGCGTCGCCGGCCA
>NC_033802.1:57189287-57201144 GCF_001876935.1 Asparagus officinalis
TTTTAATATCGCTAATCGCTACTAACACTTCCCTTTTTGTATTCTATCACACGATTGACTTTCCGACGAGCCGCAGAACCCGTCGTGACCCGTACAGCCACCCCGACAACCACCGCTGCAGTTGACGACGTACCCGAGGCAAGATCCCGCTTCCCTTTGCTTCGTTATTTTAATATTTATATCTGACTAATTAGTTGTGTAGATTATACTGATATTATATTATCTGCGTGGATTTGTTGATAATACTGCGATGGTTATATTTTGTGCAGTGATGCTATATATGATGAGTGGAAATATTGAAAAATAGTTTATGATTAATTACAAAAAGTTTTTGAAAGAAAGAATAATTTTGTAAAAGGGATTATTCTGAACTATTGTTATGAGAAATATTTTAAAAGAATTTATTTCGGAAGAAGTAATATTAAATAGAATATTTAAAGATTATTTTAGATTTATTGTAATGAGAAAAGAATTTACTTTGTGTAAAAGAGATTATTTTAGAATAATAATTTAAAAGAGTTTATTTTATAAAAATATTATTTAAATAAATAAAGTTATGATTTTTTAACGACTCGTTGGATTATTATAATGAAAAATAATTCTAAAAGAAAGTATTTTGGAAAAAGAATTATTTTCTGAATTAATTATAATGAAAAATAATTCTAAAAGAAAGTATTTTGGAAAAAGAATTATTTTCTGAATTACGTAGTTGATGTTCATGATTACGTTTCGTGTTTTGTGAATATTTTACTGTATTCCACATGTCATGATGTGGTTGCGTGAAATTAGTATTATTATTATCTACTTGTTGTGTTTGAGAACCTTAATAGTTCATGACTTAGTGGCCTCGTGCGTCATGAACAGACTTAGTGACATGTGTGAGTGTGTTGACTGAGTTTAGGCGGTGAACCCGAGTTTTCAATGAGGTTTATGGTTGACTTAGAAAATACAAGAGAGTTGGGATGGGGAAGTCCATATTTATGTGATCGGATAAGACTGTTGATGTATCTTCCAGGCTCGCGCTAGTGAATTCGTGTAGTCACTGGGGTTGGTTTGTTGGGCTAAAGTGAATTCGTGTAGTCACTTTAGTCAGTGAATTTGTGTAGTCACCCGAGTTCTGCTTGAGTTCGGACCAGGCCGAAATCGGATTGCGTGTAGTCCTCTGACCGATTCGTGTAGCGGTATTGGATGCGCGTAGAGGATTTGTGAACAGTCAGTTATCCGGTGATATGAATATTGACTTTATGTGAGATGTGGACCAGTGAGTTTTAGGATGGCTAGTTACATGACCTCGTTGTTTGGCTAGGTATGGATTCTTGTGAGATGTATGCCAATTGTGTTTCTTTTCATACATAGATCGGGGTTAATATTTAATTATTTACAATTCGAGACATATGGTATATACATGAGGGTTTCATTGTTTGGATTATTTCGCTCGACGTACTACGTCTCGAGTTGTAGATTTTTAAGTATTAATTCCATCTAGTTGTATGACCTTGTGACTTGGATGATTATTCTGATCGCTAGCTGCATGATTTCGTTACCTGATTGATTTACAGATTCTTATGATTATCATGTT
The DNA here is from genome assembly GCF_001876935.1 of Asparagus officinalis. NCBI lineage: Eukaryota > Viridiplantae > Streptophyta > Magnoliopsida > Asparagales > Asparagaceae > Asparagus > Asparagus officinalis. The sequence goes on from NC_033802.1 coordinate 57,190,867, forward strand.
TTGGTAGTGGATTGCATGTTGATTTTGTTGGATTACCAGTTGCACGTTCTTTTGTCGTTTCGGTTATCGTATCGTTTTTCGCTTGGGTTTTCGTTCGTTCTTTTCTTTTGTGGGGTCTTATCGTGTGCCATGCACCCTGACGTACACCTGTTTTCTCTGGTGTACATCAGACTTAGAGGAAGAACAGGTTCAGCTGGGAGATCGCCAGGAGCCGGAGGATTCTCAGCAGGAGTGCCTTGCAGACGTAGCAGAAGAAGAAGCCGAAGCTTAGTCATTCCTTTCAGTTTGGTTTGTTGCACGTTCATTTCCTTTTGATCAGTGTATTTTTATATTCTCCAGTATTTCATTCAGATAGTTTGTATAAGGGCATGTTGACCCGAATATTATGTCTCGGATGTTATCCTATTTGTGATATGATGTTTTTATTCTGAGTTTATCTATTATATTCTTGCTGATTGTGATCGGGGACCTGTGACTTCGCATTGTACTTATTTCCAGACGCTTAGCGTATTGGATTGAGAAGAAAAAAATGGTAGTGTATATTCTTCTCAATCTAATACGTCGCGGGCTTGTTCACGTTCCGATTCCCAGGTATGTTTTTATTCATAGAGTTAGAATTGGTATTTATGGATCTACAATTTGAGACATATAGTATATATATGGGGGTTTCCTTGTTTGGATTATTTCGCTCGACGTACTACGTCTCGTCTTGTAGGTGTCTAAATATTAACTCCATTAGATACGGGAAAAATGATATAGGTAGACTATGCTTAATAGATAGAGCCCCCACTCCATCTAGCAGCCCTTTCCCTGGGGGCGGATGGAGGTGATCTTGCTGTAGCGCTCTGACGCTCTTGTTGTTATTTTTTTGTTTAAATTGTATCTTTCAGGTAGATCAGAGTTTCGGAGAACTGCAGGATGACAGAGTTCTAGCATAGTCACCGTCGCACAGTTTTAGTAGTTGAAGCTCCACTATATAGTTATGTTCATTGTTCAGATTTTAGAGTTGTATTCATTTTTGTAGAGGCTGAGTGCCTTAGTGAGATTTCATTTGACTCATTGTGTTGAAATGTATTTCTGACTCAAAGATATCTTTATTCTATTTCAGTTGGGCTCATTTGTTGATATACTTCTTCTGTACATATCTGATTTTGTATTACTTTTATTATTTGCCTGTTTGTACCTTCACCTATTTGTTGTTTCCACTAAAGAGATAGTGACTGTGATGGTGAAACATGTCGTAGCATGGTGTTTGGTGCTTGACAGGTTTGACAATCCGGGTTTCACCTTGGACTGCAGCCTTGTGTGAATCCTGGGGCGTCACAACTTCTAGGATGGCATCATTTTTAGCATGAGTTAAGCTAGAAATGGATGAGGTAAATTTTTTATTTTCCAAATTTAACAAGTCATTGTTTTCTTTAAGCATAGTATTTTTTTTTGCAATGACATCATATTTGGACACTAGCAACTCATGATCGGATTTTAAATTAACATGCTTGGTTTTTAAATCAATAAAATCATTATGCAACTTAGTGTAGGCATGCATTAATCTATCATATGCACAAGCGAGTTCATTGATGGATATATCACTATCGCATGCCGAATCGCTTACCACACTAGGGCTATCGCCTAGTGCCCGTGTGCATGATGATGATGCTCCAATAGAACTTGAAGAGGAAGCCGCCAAAGCTTTTCAGATCGCCTCCAAGTTCCCTTGATGCGCTTCTAATAATTTCCATAATGTATAAGCGCTATCAAAAGAATCAAGTTTGTTAGACATTGATGAATCAAATGCATTTAATAAAAATTCTAACACAAGCTTGTTCATAGTAAACATCTTTTTATCATGTTTGCTCCACTTGAATTTCTCCAACGTGGGCACAATATAAGCAGAATCAATAACTTCCCATAAATCGATATTTTTAGATTGAACAAATATTTTAAATCTAAAACACCATTGAGCATAGGGGAAAACATTAAATTTAGGAGCAACACTAGGATCATAACCTAAACAAGATGCAACATGCATATCCATAATATAAACTATATGCAAGTGAGATACAAATAATCTCAAAACTAGATTAGCACAAGAAATATAACTTGGATCTTTAACTCAAGACGATTAGACCTTAAATCAAAGAGCACCAAGCTCTGATACTAATTGAAAGAACCCTAGAGGGGGGATGAATAGGGTTTATGCTAATCTAATCCGATTTAAATGCTAATTAAAACTTATTAACAAATTATTCTTGCAAGAAAGATATACAATATGATAAGAGCAAGAATAAGCAATATAACTAAGGTGATATATCCTAGCAATGAGATATACTATATGATATATGCAAGGATATATTTAAACTATCACAAGGGAAAACAAACTAGTGGACAATATAAATAAGATGCAATAGGCTATAAGATGGACAATTATAAGTGCGCCAATGCAAACCAAACACGATATATGTTCACGAGGTTCGGACCTTCCGTCCTACGTCCTCGCTCCCCACTCTTGAGGAGAATCCACTACACAACCCGATTTGGAAGTCAGAACTTCTCTACACACTCGGTTTTCTAGCTAACCGAAAACTCTACACACTCGGTTATCAAGTCAACCGACAACTCTCACAAATCCTCTCAAAGTACATACACAAGCTACAACCTCAAGTGTTGGTCCTCACGTATCGACTCCCTCAAGTTCTCGGAATTATCACCTCTCACTAGGCCATCGACGCCACTCCTCTCGGTATCGACTCTGTCCTCACCACACACTCCTCTCGGTGAACAAGTGTATTACAAAGTGAACTTCACAAATTAAGCACTACAAATGATTGTTCTCTAAACAAGGTAACTCAATTAGGCTCAACTCATTATTACTATCTCTCACAAACCCAAATATATTATGAATGCAAATACAATAAGCTCAAGTGAGTGTGTGTAACAATGAGATTAATCAAATCTAAACTCAATATAAAACTAGCTTTAATAAGATGATAATCAAACAAATAAATATAAAGCTAGAAAAGAGTTTAGAAAACTTCTCAATAGATGACAAGAGATAGAGGGAGAATAGTTGATTTCTCAAACTCCAATAGATGATCTCCTCAAGCTCTTGTGGAATTAAATTCACAAACTCAAACTCGAAAATGCTTAAAAGCTTTTAAACATACTTAAACAAAACTTAAACCCTTGTTTAAAACTTTCTTAAGCTTCTTTAAAAAATTCTCTTAGTTCCACTTAAAAATGAGAGCAATAGGGTATTTATAAGAACCCAAAACTTCAGCAAAAACCCCAAGAAAAAGACCAAAAAAGCCCCCAGAAAACACTGCTGGAAACTAGTCGTTACTGTGCAACAGCTCTTTCATAAGTTGACTTATGAATCGACTCATAAGTTGACTTATGAGTCGACTAATGAGTCGGCTTATATTAGTCGACTCAGCAGAAGAAAAATCATGACTCTGCTGCACTTCGTGAGTCGACTTATGAGTCGACTCATGAGTCGACTAATGAGTCGACTAAACATGCACAGACCTGAAGTGCACAGAAAAACTCAACTTTAAACTGGGTTTAAGAATATCAAATAAATTCCAAAAAATATAAAAATTTAGAAAATAATTGTAAACATAATAATAAACATGTTACAAAAACTGGTTTTTAAAAAGGACTTCCTAAATGTAAAATATCATCATTTTTCAAAATAGTCTAAAAACATGAAAACTAAACATACATGTTTTTGACTTTTGACTTAAACAAACTTCTGAAACTCTACAAAATGATTTTATAGACTAAAGAAGGATGTAAACTATTGTTATGAAGTCTATAAATAATGAATATAATATTTTGTCAAATACAATAGAATATGAAACATATGAGTATGTATATGAATATATATTTATTTTATATTTATTTAGATCAAACCAACTTATCCACATAAAAACAAATATGTATGAATATAAATATTTATTTATATGCTGTGGATAAACCAAAAGCCAAGATGTGTGTGTATATATATAACTATATATATATATATATATATATACATAGAAAACAATAAAATGTGTGTGTATGATATTGAGCTTAAAGTACTAACACACATAATATAAACTCCTAAACTAAATGTTACCCAAGCAATCTTGATCTTCAATAAGCTTGACTTGGTACACTATGCGGAAGAAACTTGAACTTGGATCTTCAACTTGAATTGCAAGGCTTCACTCCACAATTCCGCCAACCTCCATTGGATATGATCATTGAAGCGTAATTCCATCCATCCTCCAACATGTTGTTTGTCTACAATTGATACAAAAATACAAACACTAGACAAACAACATTAGAAGTAAATTGTTTGTAAATCATCATCAAAATAAGAAGGTCAACATTGGTCTCTTCCGCTTTGACCCGGACAACAATCTCTTTTGCCTGCTCTCCTTGAAAGACTAGATATTTCCAGGATCGACATTTCGCGACCCCCATTTGAGCCAAGAGATGAGTTTGCAAATTATGCTAATAGGTTTCCACTAGAGTGGATTGTGTCATATCCGACGGACATAGCAAGGTTATTCTTCGAAATCTCTTGACGAAGGCGTTAATGGACTCTCCCTTCTTCTATTTTGTAGCAAGAAGAGTAGGGACGAAGACTTCAGTGTCGTCTTCGAAGAACCTGGCCAGGAACAAACTTTCTAGATCTACATACTTCTGAATAGATCCAGCCATCAGTTTTATGAAACATTCAAAGGCAACTTTCTTGATGGTGATAATGAACAAATGAGTCAATATGGCATTGTTTGCTATCATATCTCCAGTTTGTGATTTGAAGTAGTAGATGTGTTGGTTCAGTGACCCCGTGCCGTCAAAAGCTTGCAGAATCGAGGCCTAAAACCTTGGCGGATAGGGAGCTGCATTCCATTCAGCGGGATAAGGTCCACAACTCCTTCTTAGAGCTTGCTCCTGTTAGTAATGGCATTGAGGCGGGCTTCCAACTCTTCTATTTTGGCAGATTGAGGATTCTGCTCATTTTCAGCTTCTTTTTCTTCTTCAAAGGAAGAGTCTACGTGATGAGCTTCTTGATCAGAAGTCTCGCTTACTTTTTATTTCCCCTTCGATGTGGACGATCCTCCTTTCCGGGAGGATTTCTGTCGAGGTTGTGACTCAGCTTTCTGAGAATTAGCCCTATCCGCAATGATTTGAGCCATCATATCTCGAAGTTGATTGATGGTTTCCTGTTGTGCTTGGAGCATGGCTTGCTACTCATCAAGCCTCTTTGTAAGATCTTCAGGATTTCCTACCAAATAGGCGGAGCTCTCATGTTCTACGAAAGAACTTGAAGATTGAGACTCTGCAATGGCTGAGTGTTCATCATTAGAATTCACTCCTGTAGCTAATCTTCAATAATTGATAGGAGGAATGACTCCCGTCCGGGTTCGAGTGTGTTGGTATATTCCTTCGAATACATCCCAGATTTCTCTGACGCTTGGAGAACGACTCATCTCTGATTCATCAGAACTAGGGATTGACAACTTTCCTCTATCGATCATATTAATAGTGACTTCATGATACCGGGCCTCTGAAGATTTCATTCTTGTAATGACGTTGTCGCTTGTTCGATCGAGCAACGCTCGTCAATCGATCGAACACTGACCGCCTAAGCACAGAAGTGTAACATTGGCATTCTGAGAGGACCACAAAAATAAGTCGCTCACATTAACATGAATGAGTGGCTTGTTTCACCGATCTTTCTCTTGATAAAAGTTCCCTTACATCGGAGACTTGGGAATAATCTCTCACTGAATGTGAGGTTAGAGATGGAACCCCCTCTCCATTAGTAGACAAGACTAGTTCTTAGTGAACATGAAACTTAAACGCATGTTGATCCTTTTGTACGCGACGTATCACATCGTGTTTTGGAGAAGGGACGCGAGGGTCGTGTTTAGTATTTGGAGCGCAAGAGCTGCATTTGAGAATGGGAACGCAAGGATCGTGTTTTGTTTGAACAACGCAAGCCTAGGGTCCGTGTTTTATTGGTGAAATGCTCCCTTGACGGTTGCGTTCTGATTGGGTAACGCGTCCCAGAGGGCTACATTCTAATTGAATAACGTGCTCCTGAGAGCTGCGTTTCGATTGGGTAACGCGCTCCTGAGAGTCGCATTTTGGTGAATCAATGCTTTCCTGAGGTTCTCGTTTTGATTGAACAATGCGCCACTGAGGGCTGCATTCAACTTGGCTTTCATGGAGCTCATGCTTGGGCTCATGAATGTGAGGCCCACGTTTCGTAGTATAAACACTGAGCTCAGGGTCACGTTTTGACTCACAAACACGAAGCTCGCGTTGATCGAAAGATCGGCTTTCTCAGGGCTGTGCTCGTCGTATGGATCTTCTCCTTCATCGAGCAGACATTCTTCTTAGCCTGTCTTAAAGCTTTTGAAGCAGCATCACCATCTGTACTGATCAGGTTTGCCGCCATGATGGGCCTTTTGTGACCCGATACCCATTGTTTTAGTGCAGCTATAGAATCTTCAACTCGACCGACGAGTTTGGCTGAAGTTGAGCCTACTCCTCCAAAGGAGAGGTTGTCCGAGCAATCTGTGCCAAAGGAAAGGCTTTCCATTGGTGATTCAACTACAATTGGAGCTTTAGTCTCCTTAGAGACTTTGTGGACCTTACGCATAGCCTTGGGGCGAGGAGAGTGTCTCCTCGTACTTGGCCTGATCGAACTCTACAACTAGAGTTTCGATCGTTGTTCCAACAAGGTTGACATCGGATTGCGCCATCACTTCATCAGTGAAGATATTCCCCAGCAGAGTCGCCATTTTTTATTTGTGGGAAAATTGAAGAAGAAATGAGAATAAAACTCGTATTTATCCCCCTAACTGACTTAGGAAAAGAGTAAATACAATATCTCACAGTAATCTCTCTCTAACTGACTTAGAAAAAGAAATTACAATTCTCTCGATCAGTTTCCCGATTTACAAAAGAGAGAAGGGATCGATGGAAATCCTTCCCTTTGTTTAAACCTGGGTTCTTCTTGGTGTCGATGGCTTTTGATTATTGTATCTCGTTGACGATCCGAACAGCTTCGACTCATGGAACACGGTCTATTCCTCTTGTTTTGACGTTAAGGAGAACTTGTAAAGCAAGTTTTAAACTCCTCACGAGTTAAAGAACTCAGAACGAGTTTAGAACTCCGTAAAAAAGTTGATTTGATCTAACTGAAATCGGTTCATAGCCAAGGGTGAAAGCTCCCAGAATTGCTCGAAACACTCCAAGCTGTAATGCCGATCCTCTCAAGTCTTGAACTGTCGAAGATCCCCCCGAAGATCCAAAAATCAAGATCCCGACTCAGTTGAGTTTCCCGCTATTTATAGGGATTTTAGGGGTGTAACTAACCCCTAAAATCGCTCCTTAGTGGGGTTGTGATCCCCTTAGATCATGTAAAACGGTTTTTGGAACCGTTTAACTCGTGTTTGAACGAGTCAAATGCAAAATTTGCGTTCTGGGCACGAACTTTACATCCTGGACTTGGGACGTGGAGTTGGGCTCTGCATTTGAGGCAGAAAACGTAGTGGTGAGCCCTGCGTTCTGTTCTTGGAACGCGGATGTAAACTCCGCGTCTCGAGTTTAGAACACAACAATCAGCTTTGCGTTTTGCTTTTAGGACGCAGAGGTGGACCTTTGCGTCTTTAGTTGAAGAGACCGTCTTTCGTTAGAGTGTTGCGAAGATTGTCGAATTGTAATCTTCTCCTTGGCTCCTTGAAATGCAAGAGTAATCAGTTGTAACTCCTGTTGATGATTGTGAATGCCGTCGAATCAGAACTTCCATCGGTTGTTGTGAATGTCGTTGAATTGTAACATTCGTCGATTGTCGTGAAAGCCTCCAAATTGTAGCCTTTTGGAATTCATCGAATTGTAATTTTTATTATCAGTGTTTGATAGGGGTCAACTATCTGTAGTAATTTTTAGAATGCATACAAAGGTATATATACTTAGGGCTTGTTTGGATTGAGGGTAATGGGGGTGAGGGGAAGGGAGGGTAACTTTTAACATTGTTTGGGAAGTAAATATAGCAAGTTAATAGGGGTGAGGGGAGGTGAAAGGAGGTGAAAAAATAACATGGGGTGAAGGTAAAGAGGGGGAATACAACAAATGTAGAGAGACATATTTACCCCTAGCTAAGATCAAAATCCAACGGCTAAAATTTCTAACAACAATATAACTTAATAATATGTGAGAGTATTTATGTCAATTTATATACATTCCATTCCCTTCCCTTCCCGTTATTACACTTTCCAAACGGGGTGAAATAACTTCCCCTTGATTCACCTTACTAGTTTCCCAAACAAGCTTTAGAAATTCCCTTCCCTTCCCTTAACTTAACTTCCCCTAGGTTCCCCTAACTTCCCTTCACCCCCTCCGAATCCAAACAAGCCCTTAGAAAATAATTGTGAGCTCAGGACAGCTAATCCAATTACGGCCCACGACATGTTAAAGGCCTAGAATGCCTCCATCGCCCAAGCCACCAGCGTGAAGCTTTAGATAAATACCAAATTGAGCCTGCTCCGGTCCAAAATCTCAATATTTTCGATCTAAAAAAGTCTCCTCCTGCCTCTGGCGTCTCTCGCTCTCCCTCTCTCTCTCTAGTTTCTCTCTCTAACATGGAGCAAGTCGCCGTCTCCTCGTCCTCTTCCCAAATCGAAACCCTAGCCCAAACCCTCGATCACCCCTGCTCCTTTAATGAAAATCAAGATCCCCAAACCTTGGACTCTTCCAACACCCCTCCTCCCCCTTCGGCTGAAACCCTAAAATCCCAATCCGAAACCCTAACCCGAGAAAAGCCCCTGATCTCGAGAAACCGAGCCGCCTCACGGACCCCACAGCGCGCCTGCGACCGCCGATGGCGTAACCGCGGCGAGGAGGAGACCACGCAGCCGCCGCCGCTTCGGCGCAGCCGGTGGACCGCAGCCGGAAAGCCGAAAACAACAGCAGCGCGGACCCAGCGCCCGCGCGGCCCGGAGGGCGCAAGAAGAAGTCACGTGGTGGGCTGACGACGCGCCGGAACGGTGTAGCAGTTTTGCCGAACTTCATGAAGGACTTCACGGCCGATCTGGACCCCGAGGTACAGAGCTTGAACGTTAGGCTTCTTGAAATTAGCCGCCTTTTGCAGTCTGGATTGCCCCTGGACGAGCGCCCTGAGGGTGCTCGATCCCCGTCGCCTGAACCTATTTACGATAACATGGGAATTAGGATCAATACTAGAGAGTTTCGAGCCCGAGAGAGGCTTAATAAGGAAAGGCAAGAGATTATATCTAAACTTATTAGTAAAAACCCAGCCTTTCGGCCTCCAGCTGATTATAGGCCTCCTAAGCTACATAAGAAGCTTTATATTCCGATGAAAGAGTACCCTGGTTACAATTTTATCGGATTGATCATCGGGCCGAGAGGGAACACTCAGAAGAGAATGGAGAAGGAGACTGGAGCTAAGATTGTGATTAGAGGAAAAGGGTCCATAAAAGAGGGAAGAATAGGGCAGAAGAGGGACTTGAAACCCGACCCCGCTGAGAACGAGGACTTGCATGTGTTGGTCGAGGCTGAGACTCAGGAGGCAGTGGATGCTGCTGCTGGCTGCTGGAATGGTGGAGAAATTGCTGCAGCCTGTGGATGAGGGTTTAAATGAGCACAAAAGGCAGCAGTTGAGGGAGCTGGCGGCGTTGAATGGGACTATTAGGGATGATGAGTTCTGTAGGCTGTGTGGTGAGCCCGGGCATAGGCAATTTGCATGTCCTGCTAGGACTTCAACCTTTAAGAGTGATGTTTTGTGTAAGATTTGCGGCGATGGTGGGCACCCAACCATTGATTGCCCGATGAAAGGAAGTGGAAAGAAAATGGATGATGAGTATCAGAACTTCCTTGCTGAGCTTGGAGGAGCTGCACCTGACTCTCAAACGAAGCTGAGCTCAGCATTGCCTCTAATGGGATCGGGTAGTACTGGCTCCAATCTTCCTTGGGCTGGAGGGAGTGGCATTGCTATTGGACAAGCTGGAGCAGCAAATGGAATCAAGAAGGAATACGATGAGACCAATCTGTACATTGGTTATCTTCCCCCTACTCTTGAAGACGATGGTCTCATAAGACTATTCTCAGCTTTTGGGGAGATTGTGATGGCTAAGGTTATCAAGGATAGGATCACTGGACTGAGCAAAGGGTATGGGTTTGTGAAGTACTCTGATGTCTCTCAGGCCAATAATGCTATTTCTAGTATGAATGGGTATCATCTTGAAGGGAGAGCTATAG